>NC_139225.1:127379413-127671913 GCF_055691185.1 Crinia signifera
CAAAACTAGGAAAGGTGAGTGCCGATGTTAAGTGTATATATTGTTTATTAGATTAATTTTTTAATTAGTCTTATTGTGGTCACATTCTCTCATGCACCCTGTTTTTAACTAAGATTCCATAGCTTATGTTAGCCATTTCCCTAGATGATTAGTGACAGGTGTGTTGGTAGCTGCTCACCTATAAAAGCAAAGTCTGCTGTGAGCTTCAGACCTGATAGCATGCCTGGTATCAAACATTGATGTGATAGCTATGTGTATTGCAGCCATTTTCAGCAATAGTGGTAGGACCTGCAGAACAGTGGGGTCCCTTGACGGGGGCTGCAGGCTTAAATGCATTGATCAATTCATGAACCAAATCTCCACTATTTATTATCAGTTAATTTAGTGTGTGCAGAGCCCATCCAATGTCTGTTTAAACAATGTGGTCACAAGCCATAGGGCACCCCAAAACTAGGAAAGGTGAGTGCCGATGTTAAGTGTATATATTGTTTATTAGATTAATTTTTTAATTAGTCTTATTGTGGTCACATTCTCTCATGCACCCTGTTTTTAACTAAGATTCCATAGCTTATGTTAGCCATTTCCCTAGATGATTAGTGACAGGTGTGTTGGTAGCTGCTCACCTATAAAAGCAAAGTCTGCTGTGAGCTTCAGACCTGATAGCATGCCTGGTATCAAACATTGATGTGATAGCTATGTGTATTGCAGCCATTTTCAGCAATAGTGGTAGGACCTGCAGAACAGTGGGGTCCCTTGACGGGGGCTGCAGGCTTAAATGCATTGATCAATTCATGAACCAAATCTCCACTATTTATTATCAGTTAATTTAGTGTGTGCAGAGCCCATCCAATGTCTGTTTAAACAATGTGGTCACAAGCCATAGGGCACCCCAAAACTAGGAAAGGTGAGTGCCGATGTTAAGTGTATATATTGTTTATTAGATTAATTTTTTAATTAGTCTTATTGTGGTCACATTCTCTCATGCACCCTGTTTTTAACTAAGATTCCATAGCTTATGTTAGCCATTTCCCTAGATGATTAGTGACAGGTGTGTTGGTAGCTGCTCACCTATAAAAGCAAAGTCTGCTGTGAGCTTCAGACCTGATAGCATGCCTGGTATCAAACATTGATGTGATAGCTATGTGTATTGCAGCCATTTTCAGCAATAGTGGTAGGACCTGCAGAACAGTGGGGTCCCTTGACGGGGGCTGCAGGCTTAAATGCATTGATCAATTCATGAACCAAATCTCCACTATTTATTATCAGTTAATTTAGTGTGTGCAGAGCCCATCCAATGTCTGTTTAAACAATGTGGTCACAAGCCATAGGGCACCCCAAAACTAGGAAAGGTGAGTGCCGATGTTAAGTGTATATATTGTTTATTAGATTAATTTTTTAATTAGTCTTATTGTGGTCACATTCTCTCATGCACCCTGTTTTTAACTAAGATTCCATAGCTTATGTTAGCCATTTCCCTAGATGATTAGTGACAGGTGTGTTGGTAGCTGCTCACCTATAAAAGCAAAGTCTGCTGTGAGCTTCAGACCTGATAGCATGCCTGGTATCAAACATTGATGTGATAGCTATGTGTATTGCAGCCATTTTCAGCAATAGTGGTAGGACCTGCAGAACAGTGGGGTCCCTTGACGGGGGCTGCAGGCTTAAATGCATTGATCAATTCATGAACCAAATCTCCACTATTTATTATCAGTTAATTTAGTGTGTGCAGAGCCCATCCAATGTCTGTATATATATATATATATATATATATATATATATTATACCACATAAGCCACAAATATACAAAAATGATGTGTTTCTGCACAATTGTTAGTAATGTTACCTGGTCCTTCCTTATTACCAGGACCAGTCTCTGCAGAGGGACGCTTGCTCACTTTTGTTGCCCTTGGTGCTGTGGCGAAGCATAAATTTATTTCTATTACTAGTCACCAGACAAAACTGGAACCTTATGCAATGACTTTTGGATTCAGATACATATGTCTGCATTTATAAAATATATATAAATGTATTGTGGCCAATTTGATTACAATGGTTTTTTACGTGTATAAGGTTTAGGACATGTGATTATTGTTGCTACATTATTAAACCAAAATAAAAAAAAAATGTTTATGTAATTTACAATCTTTAATTGTTTTTTTTTTTTAATTCTAGTTTGAGGATAATCCAAGAAATAAAGTGCATTTAATGCACCAAAAACTGACAACTGTTACATATGAGATATGCACTTTAAATACCATGGCAAATAATTGCATTAAAAAAAAAACATTTTTAAATGTTAATCGGTAACTCCATTTAAAAATGAAACTAAAATGTATTGTACCACTAACCAAACAAAACAATGATTTAATGAGCTAATACATAAATGAGAGCAATGCAATGGTATGTTGCCCACAGAATTACCACTATTAATGCTGACCTTTAAATGAAGGTAGTAACTATGGGAAGTATGGGATGTGTAATGTAATTACTGCCTCACAGCACTGAGGTCATGGGTTTGATTACCACCATGGCTCTAACTGTGCGGAGTTTGTATATTCTCCCCGTGTTTGCATGGGTTTCCTCCAGGTACTCCGGTTTCCTCCCACAATCCAAAAATATACTGGTAGGTCAATTGGCTTCCAACAAAAATTAACCCTAGAATGTCTGTGTGTGTGTACATGTGGTAGGGAATATAAATTGTAAACTCCACTGGGGCAGAGGGGGAGATTCTCTAAGAATCGCTGCCCATAGCATATTTAATTATCGCATATGTTGTAACATATGCGATAATTAAGGCAAAGGACAGCTCTTGCGTTAAGAGCTGTCCTTTGCGGTGAGAGTCGCCGGGTCCCAGCAGGTCTCGGCGGCTCCCCCCTCCCTCACACACCCGGCGCTGCTGCGCCGGGCTCTCCTCCTCCCTGCACCTAGAAGAGGATCAGTGCAGGGAGGAGGTCACAGGTCCGGGCAGCACATCGCTGTGCTGCCCGGACACAGCTGAGGGGGCGATGCGGGGCGGCGGGGGGTCGGCGCGGGATGCGGTAGAAGCCCATTGGCTTCTATGGGGCATCGCCAGATTTTTCTGGCGATGCCCCCCGCCGCGGTAACCCGGCGGGGGATGCTTACAGCATCCCAAAATGCGGTAAAAACCCCGATAACGGGGTTTTTACCGCATTTTTCGCTTAGAGAATCTCCCCCAGAGAGTTTACAATAGGGAGATTACAGGGAGATTACACATATTCCGCAGCTCTATAAAGCACTGCGGAATATGTGTGCGCTATACAAGAAACTGTTAATATTTAATAAATCAATAAATAACAAATGACTATGTATTATGTCTTTGTCAAACACATGTAGACAAACACATGTAGAGATTTCTAAGTAAAAAACATAAGTTTAATGTCACTGAAAAAATTAACGCACACAACTAAAAAAATCATTAAAGTATTTGAACAGCAGAAAAACATTACATTGCTATTTGTGTTTAAACCATGGTTGCCCACCTTCTCGGACTGGTAGGGAGGCTCCCGAAAATCATATCCAGCAACCCTCCCGGATAACGGGGCTGCCCCCTTTGCACCAGCCCAGCGGCAGCTTTCATTTCCCACAGATTGAGATCTACGTCAGGCCCCGCCCCCGAAGTGCTGCTGTCAGTCTCCTCTCCGGACTTCTCCCAGAGAGGAGACTTTCAAAGTAGGCAACCCTGGTTTAAACAGTGCTCTTTAGCCTGGAGGCCATCCAGGGCAGGTGACAGGGGGGGGTCAAAGGGGACACTCGTACCGGGCCCTAACCAGCTGAGGGGCCCCAAGGCGTTGAGGGACTCAGGGTCTGTAAGCATGGCTGCCCATACTAATGAGTTTAGTGATATCAGGCATTGTAAATATTCATTGTCTGTTTATTTCTAATAATAATTTAACAAAAAAAATTCAATATGTAATGTAATAACAATCTGCCTTCAATGTTGGGGGGCCCCAGAGAAATCAGTGTTCCGGGCCCCAAGATTTATGTTGCCGGCCCTGAGGCCATCAGAGTCCATTAAACCAGCATATTCTCAGGAAGATGAGGATTTTGATAGGATCCTCATATTTGTTAAAAGTGGCTATATATGGAGGATGCTTTTGAGTTCTCTTCTCACAGGTATTTGATTTAAATTGGTCAGCACTACAAATCCCAGCTGTCTGCATAAACTCCTATGAGCCCATTGCAGTAATATACAATGTATGTGATTTAAATGTGTATCTTAAAATCACTATAACTGCTAATCTGTATTTTGCCCATTGCATAACCAGTGTTGTACTGGGATGTGTTTTTAGTCTTTCTAGTACCTGTTTGAAGCTGTTGTTCAGTGAGGCATAATTTATTGGAGTATATTTTTTGGCTAGTGTTTATTTAACATGGGCTAATTTATGTCCTTTGATTAGCTGGTCATGTGACCTCAGCTGTAGGCTCTCCGAATTAGATCTGGTATATCTCTTCACATAGAGGGAGGCAGTTCTCTGACTGGACAGTTCCATAAGTTATAAATATACATATCACCAAACCCAGGCCCCAACCATCTGTCGCACTCAAATTTAATTGTCTCTTATCCTTATAGAAATACAGCTAACCGCATAAATATCACATGCCTCCCACCAAACAACTTAAATGTGCCCTATTGAATGCATGCTCTGTTTGCAATATATTAACATCCATCCATAACCTCTTCATCTCTCACAACTTCAACCTGCTGGCAGTTACAGAAACCTGGCTTACACAATCAGACACTGCCTCGCCTGCACTTCACTCACACCTCCAGGCCTGGTAACTGTAAAGGAGGTGGGGATGGTATATTACTGTCACAAGCCTTCACATACTCCGTTCTACCACCAGTTCCTTCACTCACATTTACATCATTTGAAGTTCACTCTATTAGGGTTTTTTCCCATTCCACTCTGCGTGTTGCTGCTATCTATCGCTCACCTCGGCTTCCCAAATGTCAATTTCTGGAAGATTTCTCTACCTGGCTCCCCCATTTCTTATCCTCTGACATCTCCACTATCATCCTGGGTGACTTTAATAATGCTATTGACAGTCCACCATCTCTACATGCTTCCAAACTCCTCTCTCTAACCTACTCATTTGGTCTCTCCCAGTGGTCTGATGCCTCTACTCATGAGGAAGGCCACAGCTTTGACCTTGCTTTTACCAGGCTGTGCTCAGTCTCTGATTTGACTTAAGGCCCCCATACACTAGCCGATTTTGGTCAGATTTCAGCCAGATCAGTCGGATCTGGACGAAATCGGACCAAAATCGGCTAGTTTTGATGTCCCCTCAGATCCGATGCGCGGTCCCGTGCGCATCGGATCTGCGTCGGGTGGTCGGACCTGCTGCACGTCCGACCACCCGACTTGGGACCTAGTGGGGCGGCGCGGCGGTAGAGGGAGCAGGGGGGGCTGGGGACGCTGCGGGGGACACAGGCGGCATAGAGCCGGGCAGGGGGAGCCGGCGGGAGCTGTCAGTACGGATTACTACGGAATAAAAAAAAAAAGCCCATACAATGAATGGGCGGCCTGTGATTGGCTGAGCGCTCTCTCAGCCAGTCAGCAATTGGCTGAGAGAGTGCTCAGCCAATCACAGGCTGCCCATTCATACATAGCAGCAGCGGGGACGGGCAGCGCAGTGGCGGCTATTATATTTTTAAAATACTTGTCAAATGACCGGCCGCTCTCTGATTGGCTGAGAGCTCTCCGGCCAATCAGAGAGCGGCCGGTCATTTGACAAATATTTTAAAAATCTAATAGCCGCCACTACGCGTCCCGTCCCCGCAGCTGCTATGTGTAAGTACACTGCCCGGCCAGGTCAGCAGCGCTCACCGCACCCGCCGCCCGCCCCCACCACTGCCGCCGCTGCCCGCCCCCACTACTCCTCACCGCCCTGCAGCTCCCCGGGTTTTTTTTTTACATGGGATAAATCGCATGCGATTTATCCCATGTAAAAAATGGCACATCAAGTGCCAAATTGTATGTGAGCCTCCCGGGGAGCTGCCGGGCGGCTCGCAGGTAAATTGGGTCCGACTTGTCCCTAGGACAAGTCGGCCTAATGTATGGGGGCCTTAACACTCCCTTCCCTCTCTCTGATCACAATCTCCTTACCTTCTGGCTCTCGTCCATTACCCCAAGCTCACTGACACTGAAATCATGCATGCCTACTCTAACCCGCATAAATACTAATGCTATTCATTTTCCACAACTTTCCACCTCTCTGCAACAAGAGCTCTCACTAATTTCTACATTTACCTCTCCGGACTCTGCTGTTTCCCACCTGTACCAGACTCTTGAAACTGCCCTTGATGAAGTGGCTTCAGCTTCCCATTACACCCCATGCATGCTTAGACGCCAGCCGTGGCACTCCAAGATAACAAGACAACTACAAAATCAGTCACGTAACGTAGAACGCCAATGGCATAAATCTTGTAATCTGAATGATTTCCTCACAAATAAGCAGGGCTATTTTTGTGCAGGCTCTAGCAGGAACTGTGGCCCTTATTCTAGCTCACTCTATCTGACAAAATATTTCTTAGATGGACAAAACTATGTGCACTGCAGGTGAGGCAGAAGTAAAACCCCACCCAAATCTAATTATCTCTGCACAAGTAACACCTGCCTCACCTGCAGTGCTCATGGTTTTGTCCATCTAAGAAATATTTTGTCAGAAAGAGTGAGCTAGAATAAGGGCCACAGTTCCTGCTGGAGCCTGCACAAAAATAGCCCTGCATATAAGTATCTACCACTCCTACTGCAATGCTTTGGACACTGCCAAACAACATACTTTCAATCTCTCATCTCTGCTCATACCACCAACCCTAAGCAACTTTTTAACACATTTAAGTCCCTTCTGTACCTTCCACCTCCTCCCTCATGGATACCATCAGTGCACAAGAACTTGCCTCCTACATTAAGGACAAGATTGATAACCTCCAAGATGAAATGGTATGCTCTTCCACAACCTCTAACCCGCTTTCTTCCCCACCTGAACCCTCTGGTACTTTCTCTTCATTTGAGCCCACAAATGAAAAAGAAGTATCCACACTCTTCTTATCCTCCTACTCCACTACCTCTCCTGCTGAAGTCATTAAAACTCTATCTCCTGTGCTTATCCCAACCTTAAATAAAATCTGCAATCTTTCTCTTGCTACTGGTACTTTTCCATCTCTGTTCAAACATGCAGTGATTACTCCCATTCTGACAAAAACACAATTCTGACCCTAACTCTCTTTCTAACTACTGTCCTATCTCTCAGCTCCCTTGCCTCTTCGAGCTACTGGAGAGACTTGTCTACTCTCGTCTCACACACTTTCTTAACTCTAACAATCTATTTTACCCACTTCAGTCAGGCTTTCATTCCCAACACTCCACTAAGACAGCACTGACTAAAGTAGTGAATGATCTAGTAACTGCTAAGTCTAAAGGCCATTACTCACTACTTATTCTTGTAGATCTTTCTGCTGCTTTTGACACTGTTAATCACACTCTTCTCATACAAACACTGCACTCCCTAGGTCATAATGATACAACCCTTTCCTGGATCTCATCTTACCTATCTAATAGCTCTTTCAGTGTTCGCTTCTCTGACTCTACCTCCTCTTCACTACCTCTGTCAGTCGGAGTTCCGCAAGGCTCAGTTTTTGGTCATCTGCTTTTCTCAATTTATACCTCATCCCTTGGCAAACTAATCAGCTCTTTGGGATTTCAGTATCACTTGTATGCGGATGATAGTCAAATTTATCTATGAACCCCAGAGTTGTCACCAGTGGTCTTGGGCCGGGTCTCTGAATGCCTCTCTGCCATTTCATCCTGGATGTCTTCTTGCCACCTCAAACTCAATATTATACGGAATTACTTATATTCCCACCGGCCAAGAACAGTTACCATCCTGATATCTCCATAACTGTTGACAACTTGACAATCTACCCTACCCCACAAGCTCGGCCCTCTTACCTCCAAGTCTGTCTGTTGTTACCCAGTTTGTTCTATCACTGTCTGCTATTGTAAAGTGCAACGGAATCGGCTGCGCTATATAAGAAACTGTGGTACTTATGTAGTACCCGGGCATCCACTAAGCAATTTGCTTAGTGGGCTATTCTGCGTACAGAGATCGCATCGCATGACCCGTTTTAGTGAAATACGATGCGTGCGATGCAATGCGATCTTACTAAGTAATTTATTCACTGCTCTTTTGCCCGCGGACTTATCGCATCACATGCCATTGTATCTCATATAAAATCGCATGCGATTTGATGCGATTTTTCAGGGTGCGATGGCATTAACTGTACTACCATTTTTAGCCCCCCACACTGTCCACGCCACCCCAAAGTGTTGCGAGCGCAGCGAGCCCCCACTATCCATGCCACCCCGAAGTGGGGCGAGCACAACGGAATGCGTCCTCCCAACCTTTTCATACCCCACTAACCAAGTCGGCGTGGAGTTGATTTTATATAGTGTGGCGGGCAGACGCGGATTACTTTACATGTTTTCTGCGTCCCCTCGCTGCGCTCGCCACACTATATAAAATCGGCTCCACTGAAGTTAGAAAGCAGGCTCCTGTCTCCCTGCAGATCCTGCCAAAAACCCATTGCTGAGGCAGCATCCTACCCACATGGTTTTTTCTGTTGACGTAGAAGCTCTCGTCAACCTCTACCACCATGCCAGGGCAGCCAATTTGCCTCTGCGGCTGGGACAGCAGATCCATGGCACATGCCTCCCTCATCAAACTGTTGTACTGCACAGTTGTTTTTATGGACATGTGCAGTTCCCTTTCGCAGTACAGTACACTGGTCATCTCCTCTGCCCAGGAGTATATGAAGCGGACCAGGGTCACGAAGGGTAACTGGCACCCCGGGAACCAGTGGGCCGCTCGAAGACTGACCTTTTTCCTGCATGACTTTATGTGGCAGCGCCATGTGCTTTCCTTCATAGACAGACGCATTGAATGGCCGTTCAAACAATTCTGCGTGACGGGCAGCAACTCGTGTCGCTGAAAAACCAGCACAGCCTCCTCCTCAGAATTAGGCAAGGTGAACATGGTCAGTTGTTCAACTGCCACGCCGGTCACCTCTGTCACATTCTGGGAACTCAGAGAAGCAGCCATCACTGTCAGCTAATCACCTCAGAATGATTCTAACAGTGACCGGAAACACTTACGCAAGTTCTGACTGACTACGCTATTTCCGTAGCTTAAGCTTATTCTGAAAGCATAGCCACGGTAACTGACAAACGTCCATCCATACTCCATCCATATAAACTACTGAGATCGCATTGCATTTATCGCACGGCACTAAAACGGGACATGCAGTGCGATTTCCTTGCGCAAGCGTACGTATGTAACTTGGGCGCCCGGGTAAAACATAAGTACCAAAACTGTCAATAAATAATAAATAAGAAGTCTGTCCTATATCTGACTGTCCTCTCAAGTGTAGATATCTATGACTAATAAGAACATAGTGGAATTAGGAGTAAACAACATGTGGGTGTGATTAGAAGGTGTAGTCTCTTTCTAGAGAGCTGGAGATTCCACGTGTGTACCAGCTGAAAGCCATGCAGTGTGCTCCTTACCTTACAATATTATTTGTAACAACATCTGAGAAGTGGCGAAATCGCACTAATGTATGGCCAGCTTAAGAGATGTGGCAGGATTTAAAAGGGGAAAATTTAAGTATCCTATGTTTAAAATTCCTTCTTGAAGTAATTTTTTTTGGTACTTGTTTTCTAGCACGGCGCCCGTTGTAGGTGATCGCATACCTTAAGTTAAGGTATGCGATGGACGCGACCGATGTGATTTTAGGGCTATTTTTAGCCTTTTCCCCGACAATTAAAAAAATCACGTCCATTGCATGCCTTAAGTTAAGGCATGCGATGTGACCGATGCCAAGGACGCGATTTTACATAGGGAACAATGTTAAATGGGCCAATGGACCCGATTTTTCATTGTATACCCACCCTTATGGGTATTTAACATGAGAAATGCCCCCCCCCCCTTGTTAATGCCACCCAACGATGAACGGCAACCCGGAAGCGTGGCGAGCGCAGCGAGCCCATGAGAGGCGGTGGTACGCGTCCTCCGACCTTTTCATACCCCCACTATCCACGTCGGCGTGGAGTTGATTTTATATAGTGTGGCGAGCCCGAAGCGTGGCGAGCGGACACGTAATACATGTGAAGTAATGCACGTCCCCTCGCGGGGCTCGCTGCGCTCGACATGCTTCGGGCTCGGGCACACTATATAACATCAACTCCACGCCGACGTGGATAGTGGGGGTATGAAAAGGTCGGAGGACACGTGATTGTGGGCTGGCATTAACAATGGGGGGCATTTGACCCATCAGGGTTGGGAAACATTTAACATTGGGGCCAATGTAAAATCGGGTCTCAGGGACCATTGATTCCAATGTAAAAATCGCATCGATCGCATCACATGCGATTTGGTTGCATGCAATGCGATCAACGCGATTTCGGGGGTCCCGATGGACACAATTTTTATCGCTGGCGCCATGCTAGGAAACAAGTACCTTTTTTTTTCTTCAGATATTTGGGAAAAAGATCATTTACCCCGCTTAGTAACATGTATATTAGTAAAGGTAATGATTTTGTTTAAAAATCTTAGCAGAGGCCTATTAGCCAAGGATATCTCCTAAGGGAATACAAATATAGGTAACAAGGGGATGCATTTAGAAATTAAGATGACTACTTTAATCAATTGATCTGCAGATATATCTAAGGAAGGATCAGGCAGTGTGTTCTCCATTCACACTGCCTAATTGGTTGGAACTGACAAGTAGTAGTAGTAGTAGTAGTAGTACGTTTATTTATAGTAGTAGTAGTACGTTGACAACATAAGTGGGTGGGTACATTGGCATACGCCCGCCCACTGAGCTGTCAATCACCGGCTCCCGGCGAGGCTGTATGGAACGCCCGTACACACAGCACGATGCGCCAATATTTTGGGTATCAGCTGTGTTGCAGAGCCGATGCGATATCTCTGAACGATGCCGTTCACATATATATCGCTCGTACACTGGCTGATGTTGTAACAAATGGCACCTTTCGTTTAGGGGCTGTATTTCATATGATGGGAGTAGTATCACATTATAATAATGATGTATTTATGATCTGCACCCACTCTTGACAGATCATATGCCCAGCGCGTAAGATCATAGGATTCATTACACAACCCGTGGGCCTGCCCATAACATCGAAATCGTTCAAAAAAACCACATGATGTGCACAAAAACACACACAATGCATTGCACGAGCTATCAAAATCATACATTTGGTCCTGAAATCGCTCTATTGTATGGCCAGCATTAGGTGTCTATAGCAAAGACTTGAAAATAGATCACGGGAATCTCAGAGAGATCCATCCACTTTATCAATTGTCTCATGGATCAGGATCTCCGTCGATTGTAGTAAGGCAACAAATGTTTGTTGAGAAACATCAACAAAAAGGGTATCCAGTTTTCTTTGTAGAATCCTTTTTATGTGGAGATGTTTTTTTATTTTTTTTAGAGGTTGATTAAATAAATACCTTCATACGAGAGAGATGCCGATCGTTTTTAACTCTATTTTTCCCTCCAAATTTGGATCTCAAAAGGAGGCTATGGCCCTTATTCAGATCTGATCGCAGTACAAATTTGTTCTCAAAATGGGCAAAACCATGTGCACTGCAGGTGGGGCAGATGTAACATGTGCAGAGAGAGTTACATTTGGGTGGGATGTGTTAAAACTGAAATTCTAAATTGCAGTGTAAAAATAATACATACATTATTTACCCTGCACAGAAACAAAATAACTCACCCTAATGTAACTCTCTATACATGTTACATCTGTCCCACCTGCAGTGCACATGGTTTTGCCCATTTTGAGAACAAATTTGTACTATGATCAGATCTGAATAAGGGCCTATATGTCATCTTTCTGCAAAACTTGTTTTGTGTAATCTATAAAAATCAGTGTTGTCCCAGAGAGATGAGGTGTAGTCAAAGTACGAGACTAAATCAAGTTGAACTGGACCGGACACCTCCACTATATACAATACATACTTTGGTTTAGGCTGTGGGTAAAAGGGTTAGGGTAAGGCACTAAAGGGCTGGCGATAAATACTCAACAGAACGCTGGAGCAGCAGAGGTCTATCCCAGAAGTAACGCCAAATTAATGTTGTGGCCCAAAAGCTACTGGCCCTGACAGAAATAGGCATGTGATGGCCGGGTCACCAGCAACGAGCCACCTAACGAGCCGACATTTCACCACTACCTATATACGATGAATGTCAGCATGTATAATGAGGACAGTATGACCATGTGACGTTCTCATGTCAGCATGATGACTTCTGACCTCATAGCTGTAGGAATATCATACCACACCCTTTCATATCTCCGTAGTCGCTGCTCTCCTCATACACATTCAGCTCTTGGACGCTTTGCTGATAAGTGTTTCTGCAGCCTGTGCAGCAATTAGTAGGGTTCTACTGATAAAACACCCCAAACTACAGATCTCCTTTATTCATTGTCATTTTTGTACATAGGGGGTAATTCAGACCTGACTACAGCACTGTTAAATTGCAGAACCCTGCGATCAGATATATGCCGCCCCTTCAGAGTGAATCCCATACCGCGCAAGCCTGCAAATTGCTTAGTATGGCTTGTGAAAATTAGCCGGGTCAGCGATTAGCTGCAAGACGTTCACCATCAAATTATTTTTCCAGTAGGTGTAGTCTGAGCTACAGGACTCCCTTGGCGGCTGCAATAGAAGCAATCGGATTGGGGCAGGAGCTGACACTCAAAAAAACCTGAATATGGTCAGTGATCAAAATAAAAAAAGTAGCAGAATTTTATCGCAGGACTTCCTCACGCATGCGTGCTCCAAACCGTACATATGCGTAGGCTATAGATAAGTTTGCAGCCATGCAATCAGGTTTGAATAACCCCCATAGTGTGTGTTGCTCTAAGATTGTATGTTAAAAAATACCTCACTACTGGGTTTGCTCTCTCTTGAGAGTAAGATGTTACCACCCAATCGGGAAACTGACGAGGAGCACAAGTAAAATAATGTATGCGATAATTTTACATTTGCTTTGGTGAATTCAGAATCCTGGTGTGTACTTTAATCCTTATCTTAACCCTACCCCCCCCCCCCTTTTAATCCTAACCCACTGATCCTGCAACCTAACCTTTCCTTCCTGTAGCCTAACCTAACCCCCCCCGCAGCGTAACCCTAACCTACCCCTCAAGCAGCCCAACATGTACATTGCTTCCTGAAGCTTAAACCTAAGTGTAATACATGATAAATGGGTCCCTAATACTGGCCATACTCCGGAGCCACCATTCTGCCAATCTGATTCAAACTGCCAATCAGAAGACATCGATGATCAATGAATTAGGGAATCTGGATGACATGTCTACTAGGTTGCAGATGCTAATCATTGTGAAAAAACATCAGCATATTGGGGATTTTCAGCTTGTCAGGTATCACGATCCCTCAGCCCAGGCATTGGAATAACAACAAATTGCTGCAGATGTATGGGCCGCATAAGAGACAACATACAATACTGCAAGAGACAACATACAGAGACAACATACAGTACTGTAAGAGACTCCAGCATTACTCACTACAGAAAGACAAGAGTTGCTAAACCTGAAAAAAAATAATCTGGAAAATCCAGTTTTACCACTTCCAGATCATTAACTAGACGAGGCCTCGGTATCACAGGTCCATGGCTGTGACTGACATGTTTTACTGCGTGTAGAAGCTGTCCTAGAGGCACCGCATCATTTTATTCTGTAGGGCTCCGCCCCCTTCCTAATGGCAGCTGAAAGTCTCCTCCCCAGGCTCCTCCCAGATAGGAGACATTAAGGGGGAAATTTACTAAAGAAAATTTGTAAAAAAATAGGTGTATTTGTATCCAGAAATACACTTATTTTTGACATTTACTATCCCGAAAATACGGCAATTCGTATTCGTATTGATGTGCTATAAATACGAATAAGAATTGCCGTATTTTCAGGCTAGTAAATGTCAAAAATAAGTGTATTTCTGGATACAAATACACCTATTTTTTACAAATTTCCTTTAGTAAATTTCCCCCTAAATGTCGGCAAGTATGTTTCACTCCCGGTTAAGCCCAGATAGGATATTCTGGTGGGCGGAAGTGGGGGTGGGTTTGATGTGTGATTCACTTTATTAGGCCCCACCACCCACATAAACAATTGTTGTAAATTGTGCATATTTGTTGATGCAATTACTAAAGAGTGTCACTAGACTCACCTGGGGATGTGGGCAGCTACTGGGAGAATTGTGGTTCTCTAGCAAGTTCCTGGACATTTGGCAAGTAAGTTACAAGTTATTATATAGACTTGTAGCGGCTTCGACACGCCAGTTAATAATGCTAATATTTATTTTATTCATTTCTGATATGATTGCACTGATTTGTTCATGAAACTAGTTATAAAAAAACAAAACAAAACAATATATTGCCATCAATCATATTGCTCCGTGTGTACACACCTTTAGTCAATATTATCTACCAGAGATTGCTTAGCGTAGATAGACTGTGCAGGCAAGGCAATTTTGACTAGATCATAGACTATCATTACTTAGACAAAATCGGTTAGTCAAAATTTCCAGTGCATCTAGCCAAAATCTCTTGTGCATCTAGTCAAAATTGTTTAGTAAAAATTGACCATTAGACAATATCTCAAAATGTGTACAGGGCTTTAATTAGTCATCCCACCCTTCATTACACTTATCAGGTGATAACAGATCCCTTTGACTCAAGAGCTCACATTCACTCACTGTAAAACTTGTAAAGCCTCTTGTCTCTCTGTCACTCTGCACTGTGGTAGCTGACTACTGCGTCCTTCTAACTGCACTTACCCATCTACTCTATGTCCCCGGTCTAGACCTGGTTGATCTAGCTGATTTAGGCACCTGGTACCTCTGTTCTGGCTATCATTTAATGTTCACATTAGCGTTCACCCACGCTCCTGACGTCGGACTATTCCTTGTATCAGTTTTGCTGTACTCAGCACTATCAGCAGTCAACACCTGCTCTGCTATAATAATTAACTTATCTCGCTGCATCTATTTCAGATTTGAGATCCTAACATGCTCCTATTCCAGCCATGTCACTGCGACCTCTCTTCTCTCACGGACCTCGGAACATCTCACTCTCTTATGCCACTAAACATGATCCAACTTAAAGTTGACTCACTAGGCAACAGAGCTCACAACTCTTCCCACTCACTGTGACGCCATGGGGTGGAATGGGGGGGGGGGGGGGTGACAAAATATACATGTTATACTGGATTCAGTATGAAATCCCGGCGGTCGGGATCCTGGCGTTCAAAATCCCGACGCCGAAATCCCGACAAGGGGGGGGGGGGCGTGGATCGCCCCCCCTTGGGGGCTCGCTGCGCTTGCCAAGCAGCGGGCCCGGTGCCTCGCTACGCTCGGCACGCTAGTTTATTCTCCCTCCAGGGGTGTCGTGGACACCCACGGAGGGGGAAACTGTCGGGATTTCGGCGGTCGGGATTTTGAACGCCGGGATCCCGACCGCCGGGATTTTAACTGCATCCAGGGCCGGCGCCACCACTAGGCAAATCTAGGCATTTGCCTAGGGCGCCGGCCACTGGAGGGGGGTATTTCACCCCCCCCTTGCCGCCCGGGTACCTGTCCTGCGGCGTATATGTGCGTAAAAGCTGGCGGCAGCGGGGGGTCCCTGCAGTCAATAAGAAATAACGAGCGCTATCCGCCGGGCTATGCGGAAGCGCTTCTGTTTTGGAAACACTGGCCGCACGCTGATTGGCTGAGATTCAGCCAATCAGCATGCGCCGTGCGGCCAGTGTTTCCAAAACAGAAGCGCTTCCGCATAGCCCGGCGGATAGCGCTCGTTATTTCTTATTGACTGCAGGGACACCCCGCTGCCGCCGCCAGCTTTACAGCGCCGCAGGACAGGTACCCGGGCGGCAGACACCGGGGCGCCCCCACCCCGACTTGCCTGGGGCGCTCTGGTGCCTTGCACCGGCCCTGACTGCATCCCGTTATACTAGTACGATTATAAGTAGGGTAATCCTTCCCTTTTATCTGTAAATATTTCTATTAGTATCTTATCTAGTTATATGCAGTTGTGCCCATAATTGGGGCAGTACGGATGGTGTAATGGTTAGCATTACTGCCTCCTCACAGCACTTAGGTCATTCCCACCATGGCCCTAACTGTGCGGAGTTGTATATTCTCCCCATACTTGCGTGGGTTTCCTCCCACATTCCAAAAATATACAGGTGGGTTATTTGGCTCCCAACAAAAAAATTAACCCTAGAATGTCTGTGCGTGTACAGGGAATATAGATTGTAAGCTCCACTGGGGCAGGGACTGATGTGAATGTTTAAATATTCTCTGTAAAGTGCTGCGGAATATGTGTGCGCTATATAAGAAACTGTTAATAAATAAATAATTGCTGGGGGATATATCTGTTTATATCTGTTGTTACAATTTAGCATTCCTGCCATTTCCCCGATTTTCGTGTGAATGTATTAAAAAAATATATGTGTATGTATGTATGTATGTATGTATATATATATAATGAATGCCAATTTGAACATAATTATTTGATATCTTTGAATTATTATTTGTCATATCTAGGTATATATATATATATATATATATATATATATATATATATATATATATATATATATGAATTTGTGCCCTTTCGATCAGGCTTGAATTAGGCCCATAATTCAGTCCATTTTACACTGTTTATTATTAACCCCAGTTGGTGCAGTACAGTAATTCTGTACCGTTTCCATCATTTATATTACAATATAATAGCTTTTAAATAGATGAAAAAATACTTATGTTTATAGCATTTGCATGACCTTTTGTACAGTTGGTTTTCGTGATCTGCGCTAAGGTGATTTTGTGCCTTTTTTCCTTTTTTTTTACTTATCACACTGAAAATATACTTTTTAAATTGAATTCACTTTAGTACTTTCGGTCCTTTATGATAACAAGTAATATTTTTTGCATGAAAAATGCAATAATTAATACATCTGCCTCTAATGTAGGGTACACACCGAATCGATCATGATCCTGAGCAGATTGTGAGACGATCGTACGATCTGTTGGAGCACATGATCTGCACACGATCTGCATATGGTCCGATTACGATCTGTAATCTTTTACAAATCCTGACTGCAGCAGGTAGGATCTCCGAAACAACGACCAGCGGGGACTCGCATTGGATCGGAATTGGTTCTAAAACATGCCAAAACAGTCGAGATTGTATCGAAATTGGGGGAATTGAGGCCTGCCATTCGGCGATCTCTCATAACAATGCATAAAACATGTACATGTGAAATATAGACACAACTCTTTTCAATGGCAAAATAAATACTGTAATTGTAGATTGTAAATGTCATTATCCCACAACACATTGTATCATTGTTGTACGGCTTCTCATGCTAACGCTGCTCTCAGGCACATTTCCCTTATCAGAGATACTAGTTATACATTACACATGATCATGTAACAGCCTTTCAGGTACATACCTCATTTCCCTGTACTCTGTGTCTCTCTACATAGAGACTTAAGGCCCATACACACTGGGCGATTTTGAGCTGAAAGCAGCTCAGTTTTGTCGTTTAAACTGCTTTCAGCTCAAAAGCCGTCCAGTGTGAATGGCCAGGGGCTATGAAAGGTGAGCGCTGATGGACGCTTCCACATCATCACCGCCAGCCGTCGTGTGTCTGCTGGTATTACCAGCCAAGTGGACAGCTTTCCATAGCGTCCTACTATGGAAAGCCGTTTACCTCCTGTGAAAATCGCTGGCCAAGGAGAAAATCGCTCAGCACTGAGCGATAATCAGACCGGCGATATTCACGTCATTGCTGTCCATACACGCTTGGCAAAATCGCATAGTGGTCCTTATTCAGATCTGATCGCAGTACAAATTTGTTCTCAAAATGGGCAAAACCATGTGCACTGCAGGTGGGGCAGATGTAACATGGGTACTCTTTACCTAGCACGGCGCCCACGATTTTGATCGTGGGCATCGCAGGTAAAAAAATCGCGGGCATCGCGGCCATTGAATGCACTAAAAATCAGGTGCGACGCGACCGACGCGATGCCCGCGATTTCGAATAGGGAACAATGTTAAATGTCTCAATTGACCCGATTTTCATGTTCAATGCCTCAATTGACCCGATTTTTCCATAGGAAACAATGTTAAATGGCCCACAGAGGCCAAATAGCCACCCTGAAGTGTGAAATGGCCCCCACAATTGTTAACGCCACCCCACAATCAACGTCAACCCGAAGCGTGGCGAGCGCAGCGTCCTACGACCTTTTCATACCCCCACTATCCACGTCGGCGTGGAGTTGAGAATAGAATAGTGTGGCGAGCGCAGCGAGACACTGAGCCCGAAGCGTGGCGAGCGCACGCGGATACCTTCACAGGTAAACGCGTCCCTTCGCGGGCTTCACAGGTATCCGCGTGCGCTCGCCACGCTTCGGGCTCGGTGGCTCGCTGCGCTCACCACACTATTCTATTCTCAACTCCACGCCGACGTGGAAAGTGGGGGTATGAAAAGGTCGTAGGACGCGTACCGCCGCCCCTCGCAGGCTCGCTGCGCTCGCCACGCTTCGGGTTCACGTTGATCGTGGGGTGGCGTTAACAATTCTGGGGGCCATTTCACACTTCAGGGTGCCTATTTGGCCTCTGTGGGCCATTTAACATTGTTTCCTAAGGAAAAATCGGGTCAATTGAGGCATTGAACAGGAAAATCGGGTCAATTGAGACATTTAACATTGTTCCCTATGGGAAATCGCGGGCATCGCGTCGGTCGCGTCGCACCCGATTTTTTAGTGCATTTAATGCCCGCGATGGCCGCCGTGCTAAGTAAAGAGTACCGTAACATGTATAGAAAGAGTTAGATTTGTGTGAGTTATTTTGTTTCTGTGCAGGGTAAATCTGGCTGCATTATTTTTAGACTGCAATTTAGATTTCAGTTTCAACACACCCCACCCAAATGTAACTCTCTCTGCACGTTACATCTGCCCCACCTGCAGTGCACATGGTTTTTACCCATTTTGAGAACAAATTTGTACTGCGATCAGATCTGAATAAGGGCCCGTGTGTATGCACTTTTATGCTTACACGCTCACATACCTCCCAACTTTTAGGTATAGCGAGGAGGGACAAAGGAGCATGGCCAAAATCAGGGTGTGTGGCTTGCCCGGGAAGGGGGCGTGGCCTATAATTGTGTCTCCCCTTTTCACGCTGTGAGGGCATGGCCCAGAGCCTCTAGCCATGTCCCCAGCCCCTCTGGGCACAGCATCTATTTAGTGCTGGTCAGCAACTGACAGGGGAGACTCCCAACTGCCCCTCCCCCCCCCCCCCCCCCACCACCGCGGGACACTGCCGGCAGCAGGAGGGACGCGGAAACGTCCCGGAAAACCAGGGTGTTCCCGCGGTTAATGGGACAGTGCTTAATATCAGACCCAATGTGGTGGAAGCTCTGAATAATAGGACACAAATAGGTACTCTTTACTTAGTACGGCGCCCGTCGCGGGCATCGCGGGTACATTTATGTATGGCCGCGACGCGACCGACGCGATGCCCGCGATTTCCCATTGAAATCAATGTAAAACATGAAAATCGTGTCGGTCGCGTCGCGGCCGGCCATAAACGTACCCGCGATGCCCGCGACGCGATGCTCCCGATTTCCCATAGGAAGCAATGTTAAAAGCCGCGATGGACCCGATTTTAGTGTTAAATGCCTCAATCCACCCGATTTGGCCATAGGAATCAATGTTAAATGGGCCACAGAGCCCATTAACCCTTAAATGTCCCCCCAAATTTTTAACGCCACCCCACGATCCACGCCAACCCAAAGCGTGGCGAGCGCAGCGAGCCCGCGAGGGGCGGCGGTACGCGTCCTCCGACCTTTTCATGCCCTACTATCCACGTCGGCGTGGTGTGAGAATAGAATAGTGTGGCGAGCGCAGCGAGCCACCGAGCCCGAAGCGTGGCGAGCGCAGCGAGCCCCGCGAGGGGACGCGGATACCTTCACAGTTATACGCGTCCCCTCGCGGGCTTCACAGGTGTCCGTGGCGACCCGGACACCTGTGAAGCCCGCGAGGGGACGCGTCTACCTGTGAAGGTATCCGCGTCCCCTCGCGGGGCTCGCTGCGCTCGCCACGCTTCGGGCTCGGTGGCTCGCTGCGCTCGCCACACTATTCTATTCTCACACCACGCCGACGTGGATAGTAGGGCATGAAAAGGTCGGAGGACGCGTACCGCCGCCCCTCGCGGGCTCGCTGCGCTCGCCACGCTTCGGGTTGGCGTGGATCGTGGGGTGCCGTCAAAAATTGGGGGGGGACATTTAAGGGTTAATTGGGCCTAATTCAGGGTTAATATGGCCAAATCGGGTCAATTGAGCCATTTAACAGTGAAATCGCGGTCAATCAGCTTTTTTAACATTGTTCCCTATGGGAAAATCGCGGTGATCGCGGTCATCGCGGGCATCGCGACCATCCAATTTTACCCGCGATGCCCGCGATGACCGCGATTTTTACCCGCGATGACCACGATTTTGATCGTTGGCGCCCTTCTAGGTAAAGAGTACCCACAAATATATAGCCATATGTTTTGGATAGGTACATTTCTACAGTACATGGGAAGACGTATCAATGCTTGAAGAGAGATAGATTAAGTAGCAACCAATCAGCTCCTAACTGTTATATTACAATCTGTGTTTGAAGAATTGCAGTTGGGAGTTCATTGGCTGGTTCTTTATCACCCTCCACTTTATCACTTGTTAAGAAGACTTAATACATTTGCCTCAGAGAGAGAGATAAAGTACCAACCAATCAGCTCCTATCTGCTGTTACAGATACTGGGGCAGATGTATTAAGCCTTAACAAGAGATAAATGCAAGGGCGATAAGGAGAGATAAACGTCCAGCCAATCAGCGCCTTACTGACTTTTTTCAAACACAGCCTGTAACATGGCAGTTAGCAGGACGTTTATCTCTCTTTATCACACTTGCATTTATCTCTTGTTAAGGCTTAATACATCTGCCCCTATGTTTGAGAAATGTCAGTTTGGAGCCAATCTGTTGGTACTTAGGGGCAGTTGTATTAAGCCTGGTAAAGAGATAAAGTGGAAGGTGAGAACGCACCAGCCAATCAACTCCCAACTGTCATTTTTAAAACACTGCTGATTGGCTGGTGCATTGTGTGGAGCTTCGGTTTACATTAAGTATTGTGGTCTTACAGGACTTACAGGAGAGATGACATCACGTGACTATCGTCCAGGGAAAGGGATGTTACAGTAGTGCTGTCCTAAATTAGAGAATGGTGGTGGCTTTGTCATTTGGTTGTTTATCAAGTAAACCGGTGGCACACGCAGGGGGGGTTTCTGAGTACCCAGAAACCCCCAAGAAATCTATGGCTGAAAGCTAAGGGTTCCCTCTTTCCATGGGTACAATAATGTTAAAAATAGGCCCTTGGGAACCGGAGATATCTGACTCCAAAGCAGTGGACCCCATCCAAGCCTGTTAATTGCTCTTCCCAGTCAGATATTTCAGGTTCTGTCTGACTTAGAGTTTTTCTGAGGGTATATTCCAAAAGCTGGGACTCTCCCCCTTTGACGGACACTAGTAGCTTGTCTCTACTTTTCCCAGAACCAGAGATATCAGCCTTCCAGCAGCTCCAGCTCCACACACTTGGTATGTAGTTTTATATTCTCGTTAAATTGCTCTGCCTCCTAAACTCTGATCCCCTAGTCCCCAATACCATTTGGTAGGTGGGATTCTCTAGTTTTTAATTCCATTAAAATCTAAGAAATCGGTAATCTTTACCTAGAAGGGCGTCTATCGCGGGCATTGAATGCACTAAAAAATCGGGTGCGATGCGACCGACGCGATGCCCGCGATTTCCCATAGGGAACAATGTTAAATGTCCCAATTGACCCGATTTTCCTGTTCAATGTCTCAATTGACCCGATTTTTCCATAGGAAACAATGTTAAATGGGCCACAGAGGCCAAATAGGCACCCTGAAGTGTGAAATGGCCCCCACAATTGTTAACACCACCCCACGATCAACGTCAACCCGAAGCGTGGCGAGCGCAGGAGTTGAGAATAGAAAGTGTGGCGAGCGCAGCGAGCCACCGAGACCGAAGCGTGGCGAGCGCAGCGAGCCCCGCGAGGGGACGCAGATACCTTCACAGGTATCCGCGTCCCCTCGCGGGCTTCACAGCTGTCCGCGTCCCCTTGCCGATGTGGATAGTGGGGGTATGAAAAGGTCGTAGGACACGTACCGCCGCCCCTCGCAGGCTCGCTGCGCTCGCCACGCTTCGGGTTCACGTTGATCGTGGGGTGGCGTTAACAATTGTGGGGGCCATTTCACACTTCAGGGTGCCTATTTGGCCTCTCTGGGCCATTTAACATTGTTTCCTATGGAAAAATCGGGTCAATTGAGACATTGAACAGGAAAATTGGGTCAATTGGGACATTTAACATTGTTCCCTATGGGAAATCGCGGGCATCGCGTCGGTCGCATCGCACCTGATTTTTTAGTGCATTCAATGCCCGCGATGGCCCCGATTTTTTACTAACGATGCCCACGATCAAAATTGTGGGCGCCCTTCTAGGTAAAGAGTACCAAGAAATCTATTTCCGGGAACTGGAGATATCTGCAGTCAAGCAAACTGCCCTCCCACCAGAAAATTATGAATAATAAGCCCACTCCACTATACACCCCTCCTCTGCGTATTAAACATCCTCTACCACCCTGGAAGTTATGTATCAGGACCCCTTCATTCAGCCCAAAGCCCCCTTCTCCCACCCATCTCCCACCATCTGTGCGCTAAAGGGGTAGTTAGTGGAAATTACTGATCCAGGTCCTACATGCTGAGTGGTTGATATAATACCCCCTACCACTTGGGGGACATCAAAGCTTCCCCCACCCCTACCACTGGAGCATTGGTAGGGGCCCCTATTTTATTATTATTTATATACATTTGGTCTATCTATACTTTAACTGACCCGGCATATACTGGGTCACCTAGGTGTCCATCTCCGTGCTTTGCTCCGCCCCTCTGGAAACCCCCTTCTGAAAATCCTGCATTTCCCCTTGTAAACCTATACCTCAATTTGGAGCAGATGTACAAAACATCGGAAAGTGATAAAGTAGAGAGCAAGTATCAATTGACCATTGACTATAATGAGAGGTCACATTGGACTATTTACTAATAATAAAGACAGGGGGCGAAATGTAATAGGGTGCGATTTTTGGACGAGTTCCAAACTCGCCAGAAATCGCTGTGTCGATCGATGTTTTGGATGCGCTGAGATGTTACTCCGTCGGCGTCTATATTCAGAATGATTTCTGGCCAATCAGGAGCCGAGTTTCTCGGCTCCTGATTGGCCGAGAAATCATTCTGTTCACAGACGGCGAATAGGAAACATCTCAGCGCCGGGCAAAGTCCTTCAAGCCGGGTACCAGTCGGGAGCAGCGATGTCACCGGAGGTCGCCGCCGGGGAGCAGGTGAGTAGGATTTGCCTCCTTAGGTACCCCTCTGGACTACCACGGATCCCGGACCCCGGATTCTTCACGCCAGGAGCCCCGGAACCCCAGGACCAGCCCCGGAACCAGGACCAAGGCCCCGGAACCGGACTCTTCTGCCCTGGAGCCCCGGAGCCCGGACCCAGGGACCGACCTACGGGCTCAAGGTAGGTAAGTATCAGTGTGTGTGTGTTTTGTGTGTATTAAAGTTTTATTTTACGGGGGGCGTGGCTTGACCGAGCAAGTAGAAGGAGGCAGGGTGTGTGAGCTCCGTGAAACATCCTGGTAATTATCCTGTTTGTGGTCATTTGGGCACCCCTACTCTACTCACCTTTGTCCCCGATACTCTTCGGTTGCCGACGAGCTCATTCTTACTCCTGTGGGGTGTCTGGTGTGGTCGTAGCGGGATCTCCGGCCTGGCTTTCTGGCTCCTGCGTACCCGTGACTGGGCGCCATCTTGGAGGCTTCGTCCTGCAGTGAACTCCTCCAGCGGCGGCTGCTGTGCCCGCAGGACTGACTCCTGCCGATCCTGTGTGTCTGTGTCTCCTGTGGTCCGCGTGCCCTCTGGTGTGTCTGCGGCTGAGTTTGCTGCTGCTGCCAGCCTCCTACTTAGGACTGGCGGTGTGCTAGCCGCCGCCATCACTTATTAACAGCGGCAGCTCACCTGCTCTCCTCCAATCTGCTGCCCAGTGGGTATATCTCCTCCACAATGGACACATCTGTCCAACGACTCCTGATGGCCATCTACGCCTCTTCTGACAGGCTTGTTAACAAATTGGACGCATTGCGGGGAAATGTTTTCCCTGCCTCTACTGCATCTGGGGAGTATATCACTGAAGACAACAAGATCCTGCCTAGGTGCCAGGTATCAGATACCCCTGCAGCACCCATGAATGCTCTCCTGCCGGCTGAGAACTTCGGGAAGGACCAACCCAGTTCTGGAAATGTTTGCTATCCTGAAGCTATATATGTGGAAGATGCTGTGACTCATTCTGCAAATCATCCATTTTTCCTATCTATAGCTATGCGATTATGGAGACCACACTCTGTCCCTCCTGGTTGTCCCCTTGATTACCCTCCGGAACCTGGACTTGACTTTGTTATTGAGATGCGATCCGATCTGGGTCCTGAACATTGGCCGGACTAATGTTTGGTGTCACGTTGCTGTACAAGCGGCCCTTTACAATTTTGACCTCTTTTATTATTTTTCACAGTAATACACTCTCTTATATATAAAAAATGGCTGGATTAATACTGATTACCGTACTCTACATGGAGATATCCGTTCCTTTGATTGCATATCCTGTCCATTTTGCTATTCTTCAGTTAAATTCTGGTAACCCCCATATTTTTTCATTTTATAATCCTGCGTCAACTTAGCTTTCCCTATACAACCCTATGTCTTATGACACTATATATATATCCTCATTGCCATGGTTATCATATTTGTACATCCAGGTGGGAGGGCTAGACATGGTTCGGCCTAGCTTAGGGTCATAAGTCTCTAGCCCTCGCTATATCCTTTACTTAACATCCTGTGTTATTCGCAATTACCAGGTCATTGCCCCATCCAGCCCATTCGCCTACTATCCGATCATGGGGGGGGGGGGGGTTAGGGGAGGGAGGGTTAAAGGTGGGGAACATGGGAGGGTAGGTTAGTTTTTTCCTGGCACAATAAGCTAACAGAAGCTAAATGCCACTAACTTATTCTCTTTTATAGGTTAGGGGTAGGTTCTTTACGGGATCCAAGTACGCCTGAGTTGGGGGTGGGTTGTACAGGGTGGAGGGTTATATGGTAGGTTTGTTTTAAGGGCTTTTTGGGGGGGTTGTTTTGGGTAGATTTAGATAAGTAGAGGGTAGATTAGTTTTAGGATGTTTAGCAACCGGACGTCTAATATTCATTTCTGTACTTTGGGGCTTTTGTGATATTCAAATACTTTTTAATTATAACTGGTTAAGAAACGGTCGTATATGCCAACTATGCTAGATAATATTCTGTCACTATACTCTATCCTCTTTAAGATTGTCTGCCCGAATGGCGCCTTCGGGCATTGGCTTTATTTCCAACCTGAATGTAATACACCGTGCTATATTGTTAACCCTATCAAAATGTTCACTTTTGGTCTGTATTCGTTCCAATATACGAAACTATCAAACAACAACATAATTTTAACCCATATGTACACATTGTCATACATACCACGTCTGGTTGCTATGTTTCTTATTATCAAAATTTTCAATAAAAACTATTGAATTAAAAAAAAAAGTTTTATTTTACAGGGTGTCAGTGTGATTTTGTGCACTATTTTTTTCACTGCAGAACTACAAGTGCCAGCGGGCCCTTTAATGCCCCGCATGCTGGGACTTGTGGTTCCCCAAGTCCCAGCATGCGGGGTAGGCTTGCTGGGACTCATAGTTCGCCAGTAAAGAACAATAGTTTTTATCCTTTTTTTTACACAAGTCATCAGCCCGATGCCCACCGCCCAGGGGCATCGGGGACAGCCCCGGACTATCAGCATGGGCTGGTAAGTCCTGGAGGGGGGGGACCCCTTCATTGGGGGGGTCCCCACTTCCCCAGGACCCCTGCCCATGCTGACCAGCCAGGGGGTTAATGCTTTGGCCGGGGGGACTTGTATAAAAAGTCTCCCCCCGGCTGTGGCATTACCCTGCTGGCTGGTTGTGTCCGGTGCTGGTTCTTAAAATACGGGGGACCCCTAGTCATTTTGTCCCCCTTATTTTGGGAACCAGCGCCGGACCTTGAGCCTGGTGCTGGTTTTATAAAATCCAGGGAACCCCAACTTGATTGTTCCTTTGATTTTATGATACCAGCACCGGCTTTTTGAGCCCGGGGCTGGTTATGTTTAGGGGGGGGACCGCACGCCGTTTTTTTTCTTTTTTTTTGTTTTAACTATTTTTTTACAACAGAACCATGCACAGATCTCAATAATCTGTGCATGTTTCTGATAAAAGCGCCAGGCAGAACCTGGTCTATTTTTTTTGCGATTTTTAGTAAGCTTTACTAAAAATCGCAACCCATTAAATATGCGACTTCTATCCTTTTTAATGGGAAAACATCTGGATGCGATTTTTAGTCTAACTAAAAATCGCACCTTTAAAAAATGCGATTTTTCCCGCAAATCGCACCCTATAAAATATGCGATTTTCGGGAAATGGCCGAAAACGGCATATTTTGCGGGAAAAATCGCAAAAAAAAACACAACCCTATTACATTTCGCCCAGTGTTTCTATTTTACCAACATCAGTAAGGTGCTGCTCTAACAGGGCTGGGTCCCAGTCCATTATGGCTATATACAGGGCGTATATAACAGATTTATCTGCAGCTCAGCAGGATTGTAACTGGTGTCACCGTCTCATCTTATACTGAGCTATGTGTAGTGTTGTCTTATTTCCTTTCCTCCTATGTTGCTGTATAAGGAAACCTTTTAGCCCCCGACTAAGGGGAATCCCGACAGCCGAAATGCCGACAAGGGGGGGCGTGGATCGCCCCCCCTTGCAGGCTCGCTGCGCTCGCCACGCAGCGGGCCCGGAGCCTCGCTACGCTCGGCACACTCATTTATTCTCCCTCCAGGGGTGTCGTGGACACCCACGGAGGGAGAAAGTGTCGGCATTTCGGCGGTCGGGATTCCGGCGTCGGGATTCTGAACGCCGGGATCCCGACCGCCGGGATTGTAACTGCATCCCGTGCAGGGGGCCCACTGTTGCTCCTGTCATCCTCTTCCTGCCACCCACTGTTTCTCCCTGCCACCCTCTGCCTCTCCCTGTCCACTGCCATGCTGCATATTGTGAACTTGGGTTGGGTATGAGGAGAAGGGCCCAAATTATAATTTGTACCTGGGCTCACCGCCCTCAGATTCTGCTTCTGGTCCTGAACAAGTGTTGGTGGGGATAGTATTATGGAAATACAGCGTTTCCCTTTAAAATTTTAACTCATTCATTCCCACGATGCCCAGTTTACGAAGCATCTTTGGACGTCACCTATGGACGATCGTTAGATGACTTGACGTTCTGATAGAGATTAGTAGAATAGTAAAGGGCTCAGAGGAGTCACCATTAGAGAACTTCATGTACTGGGGAGAGTTATTAAGGGAGGGCCTGAGGCTCATAGGGGAGAGGGTAAGAAGATTTAGTGCATTTCATCCTACAGGGAGCGGGGAGGGTAGAGCTGGGGAGATGGCTGAGCAGAGAGGTGGGGACAGCGGGAGAGAAAGGCAGAGAGGAGGAGGAGGAGGGGGTGGGGGAGGCAGCCGAAGCATTTCCTGTATAATGAGAGGTCACATGGGGCTATTTACTAATAATACACACAGTGTCTCTCTTTTACCAACATCAGTAAGGTGGTGCTCTAACAGTGGCGGGTCCCAGTGCATTATGGCTGTATACAGGGCATATATAACAGATTTATATGCAGCTCAGCAGGATTGTAACTGGTGTCACCGTCTCATCTTATACTGAGCTATGTGTAGTGTTTCCTTTCCTCCTATGTTGCTGTATAAGGAAACCTTTTAGCCACCGACTAAGGGAATACATAATAATCTGCACATTTTGAGAGAAATCGGAAGCAAATTTGGCCTCCAACTTGGAGTCGGTTTATGGTGGGCTTGTGTCCCCCAAACTGCTGGCAGCTTACTGTTTCTGCATCAATGCTTTATATGTTTGGCGGTTTGCATTCATAACACCTAAAAAAAAAAATGTGAATGATCTGTTTTGAAATCGGATTCTATGATGATTTACACTGATACGGAGGCATAATTATCTGCGGAAATATTTTTTTATTATTATCCTTTATTGATATGGAGCCACAAGGGATCCAAAGAGCCCAATTTCAGATTACATAAATGTATAAGCAAAACAGTTGAATCCAGTAGAGGACACATCCAGTGTACATACACATTGCTGCATCAGCAGAGGACACTGCAATAAGCATCAGCGAGGCAGAAAACCGCAGGATTTGGTACTGTCAAAGATGGTTTAAGTAATGGGGCCCAAACACGGTGCAATTATTGTATGTGGTTTGAACTTTTAAATTCAAAACCCATCGCATGTAGTTTAAATTGCAATGTGTTTCTGTGGGGCTTCGATGCGATGCGAGCTTCCGCGTACTTTGCATTGCATAGTACAAAGAGTATGTGCAGGAAATAGTTTTTGTACTGTTGTACTGTTTGTACTGTTGTCACTGTTGAAGCACATTGCATATGATATGAACTAATTACATCATGTAGTTTAGTCCTGATTGTATGCAGTACAAATGGCATACGATTGAAACTGCATAGCATTGCATAGCACTGAAGTTAAAATCACATAGCATCGCATAGCACTGAAGTTCAAATTGTACAGCACTCATTGTAGAGTTCAAATCGCACCTACAACACATCGGGCACCTTAAAGGAGCCCACACACGCACCGTTGCCGGCGGTGCGATGCTGTACGATGGGGTGCGCGCTCCCGCGGCACCTCATCTACAGTACAAAAAGTATGTGCTGCACATACTTTTTGTACTAGCTTTTTCTAGCATAGCATCGCATTGCATGCACATCGTATGCACAAGGCATACGATGCGATGCTATGTGTGCTAGTTAAGCCCACAACGCACGCCGGGATCGGTGCGTGTGTGCGCTCCATAAGAGTAGGAAAAGAACATTAGGGAAGAGGGCCCTGCTCATGAGAGCTTACATTCTAAATATGACATTTCCCTCTCAATACACCTCTTTACCTACAATAATGACAAGCTGTGACATAACAGAATTGTCAGAGCTTGGCATACTTGTCTGCTTTTTAAAAAGCATTTCAGTGAGATGAATGCATGCATATCGGCACCTACTAATGCTCTTAAGAGCTGTAATCTTGCATTAAGAGCTGTCCTTTGTTTTTTTAATAGAGTAATTTTACATAGAACTTATGGGTTTAGGACCACGGGGGTGCAGGGCAGAAGCGGATCTAGACTTTTCGTCATGGGGGGGTGGTTTACTGTTTAATCTTGACCCTCCAGTCCTGACTCCTCCCCCTCCTAGTCCTGACACCTCCCCTTTCCAGCCCTGACTACTCAAATTAAACAGAAAAAGAATTTGCTAATTTTTACATAACTTGATTTTGAAAATTTCAGTCCCAGGCCCCATCATTTCTGATGGCAGCCCTGCTGCTGGGTCCGGGAATACATTACATTTTGAAAATAACAAGAGAGAGGCTGGACGATCCCACATGTTGTAAAGATCAATATTTATACCTCCCAACTGTATTTGTTCACTGGGTTGGCGGGGTGGCGGTAACCTGCTCGCTGTGCTCTGAACACATGCAGCCCAGTAAGCAGTTCTGAATCAGGCCATAAGATTTCATATTTTGGCCTTGGTATTGGGAAGATTGTATTTATGCTGCTGTTGCAGGGAACCTTGGGAATACATATGCAGAATACAGTGATATATTATGAATGATGCCCGCAGCATGTCATACAGGATGTGGTATGCTAATTAAGTGTCTGTACTGAGCCCAAGGAAGGAGGTGGGGACACTGTGACAACCACATTCTTTTGTTAAAGTTACTACGCCAAACAGCAGGGGGCTTCCCTATGCAGGAGTAGGGGAAATGATCCCGACGGTGGTACATATGCAGTGACTTTGAGAGGGGGGGGGGCGGGTACTTTTTACCCAGGCCCGGTTCTGCTGGAGGGACCCAGGTCCCATGACTCCGTAGGTAGCGAACAGGAATAGAAGGCACAGAAATTCCGTAATATAGTTATCAAACAAATGAGCTAGTAAAAACATTTGACACACAAATAGTAGGCCAGGTAGTTTAGGAGAGCAAGTGGATAATTACCCTGTATAGTGGAGAACCGGGTTTAGACAGTTCTCTCAGATCGCATGTGGGTATCAAGGGTCTCTTAGTCGGCACCGGTACACCTTCTTCCAGATCCAAGAAGCAGTGTAACATCCACGTTGCTGTCCGTTCACAATCCCTGGGCCTCTCCGACGCGTTTCTACCTCTGCTGAGGTCTTTATCAAGGAGTGTGTCAATCCCTTCCTCAATCCGGTATTTATCCTCTGGATGCCCAATCCAGGGAGTTCTAGGTGGTCACATGGTCAGGGGATCACCGCCGTTTCCTAGTGATTCTTCCGGCGGAAGTGCGGCTCCCGCACTTCCGGTTTCGAGCGCCCCACTTTCGGTATCGCCGTTCGCGACTTATTTGCGCACAAAGAGTTAGTTTAGTTCAAAGGGGGGTTCTAGGAACATGTCCTCATCAAGAGGATAAATACGGGATTGAGGAAGGGATTGACACACTCCTTGATAAAGACCTCAGCAGAGGTAGAAACGCGTCGGAGAGGCCCAGGGATTGTGAACGGACAGCAACGTGGAAATACCGGATTGAGGAAGGGATTGACACACTCCTTGATAAAGACCTCAGCAGAGGTAGAAACGCGTCGGAGAGGCCCAGGGATTGTGAACGGACAGCAACGTGGATGTTACACTGCTTCTTGGATCTGGAAGAAGGTGTACTCCCTTGCTGCAGGGAGCCGGGCAGTGGGGAGAAAAGAAAGCACAGGCTGCTGCTGCAGCACAGCCTCTCTCCCCAGCTCAGCACATGCTGCTCAGTGGTGTGTGCTGAGTGGAGGAAGGAGGCAGCAGCAGCAGTATGTCCACTCTCTCCCTGCTATTTTTTACAGGGGTGTGTCCACACTCCTCCTGTTGGTCACACGCCTTTTTTTAACCAGGGCCTGGCAGCGCTTACAGCAGCCCTGTCCATATATATACAGTACATAGAGAGGCAGCGATTGCTATAACCTGTCCAAGGGCCTGATTCAGAGTTGATCTCTGATCAGCAAATTCACAGATCGAGCAATTAAGGAATGACTGTGCATTCGGGGGCGGTAACCTGCCGCTTTCTGGGAGTGTTCGAAAAAAACGGGGGTACTTATACTTACAGCTAACCACTGAAAACGGGTGTTGTCTGATTTATAGTCACAATTATACTTTGATTAATGGGCCCCTATACCATTAGGGCTGTTTTGTGTTGTATAAGCTGATATCTTAGTCTGTGCTTTATACTCTCCCCATTTCTACTGCACTACTGAATATGTTGGAGACTACATTAAGAACACCAATAAGCACCACTGATATTTAACCACATTCATTGACCTGTCTGTGAGTAGCTGTTTGGGGCAGGAACCACTTTCCCCTCATGTGCTTGCTTGTGTTTTGTCCCAGTATGTGGTACAATGTAAGTACACACATTGTACAGGGCCAGATGTATCAAACTTCAAAAGTGATAAAATGGAAAGTGACAAATGAACAGCCAATCAGCTCCTACCTGTCATTTTTTAAACCCAGCTTGTAACAAGGCAGTTAGGAGCACGATTGACTGGTTGTTTATCACTCTGAAGCTTGATAGATCTGGCTCACACAGAGGAGTTGGAGGTATTGCAGAGAAGGAGTAGCCCTGCAGAACACTGTGTACCTTCCACCTCCCCCACTGCTGGTTGTATTGTATAGAAGACACACACCGAAAGGTGCATACACATTGAGCGATTTTTGCCAGTCTAAGAGATTTTCCTGGGGGCAGATGGCTTTCCATAGCAGGACGCTATCGAAATAACAGCAGATGAGTGGCAGCTGGCGATTATGCGGGAGTGCGAATCAGCGCGCACCGCTCATCGCTGCCACGTACGCACTGGGCGGGCTTTTCAGCGGAAAGCAGCTCAAACGACAAAACTGAGCTTTTTTTACTGTATTGCGCAATTGAATAGGTTAATCTAAAGCCAGAATATATAGAGCAAAGAACAAAACACAACCATCAGCCAAACTACTGAAAGATATTCTTATTTATTGGAAATTTACAATAAAATTCACTCTGGTTCTCTGGGGCGCATTTATCAAGTTCGCATTTACAATGCGATCTGGGCGGAATATTATCGCCCACGATCGCATTGTAAAATGTGATCACATCACCTGAATGCATCAAGTTTAAGGGTGCAGGGACAGGGCTCCGAAAGGAGCCCGTCCCTGCGAAGCCCTGACCCGGAAGCCGAGGGAGTATGCGCTGTTATGCGCTGACCCCCCCGTGACCCCGCTGACCGCACTGCCGCTCGGGCAGTGCGATATGTAGCCATAGGCTACAACGGGCTATCGCCACATAAGAATGGCGATAGCCCAGGGCTGCGATGCCGGGCTGCCCGATGTTGATACATCGGGCAGCTCTGCATCCCCCATAGAAACCTATGGGGGATGCGGCCGGCGGCGCTGCAGGGGGGGATAGCAGCAGGGATCGGAGATCCCTGCTGCGGTCCCCTTTAATACATTTAGGTGATACTTAGTATTTGCGGCTAAACGTGTGTTTTCGGGGATTTAGCTGCAAATATTGCTTGATAAATGGGCCTCTATGATAGAACGTCAAAACAGATGATAAAACACATTAAGGCATTTTAGTGCTTTAGATCTGAAAGTCTCTCATAGTTGTATGAAATTAGATCTTTGTGGGTTCTTTTAGTTTATTACAATCGGTTAGAAAACTAAACCGGGTACACAATATGCAATTTTTCTTAATGATATGCACAATAACGATATCCTTAATGATATCAACGTGCATATCGTCTAGTATGTGTGTATGTACCCATTATAATTATGCGTGCTCCTGCGGGTCATTAATGATTCCCCCTGTCACCTGAACATGCAGTCAAATATGGCGATATCGTCAGCAACTGTATGTTTGGAGGGGGTCCGGGTGATGTCATTGAATGATATCATTAAGGATATCGTTCAGTGATTTAATGCTAAATCATTCATCCTGCTGCACCGCCTATATCATTAACGATATTGGCAGTGCCAAATATTGTATAGTGTGTATCCAGCTTAAGCTTTGCTTCTGGTTTATTTCTGTGACAACTGCAGGACAGCAGTTGGGAATGTTGTTGCACAACCACCAGGGGGAGCTGTTACAAAGTCTAGTAGTCCCGGAACACGGTGACCCTCTTTCCATCGTATTCCGTGGTGGTCAGACAGCGGAGAAAGAAGTGGCTGAGGTCTTGGACGGAGATCACATCACCGCCACGCTGTTCCACGTTGATAGTGTAATCTGCAGTCAGAGGTTTACCAGCTGCCCAGATAGAATGAAAATTAAAAAAAGCGACTTAGAGCGATAAGACTGGATATAAACATGGAAGATAGGTAAAGGGGGGAAAGTATTACAACTTGGAGAGAGATAAAGTATCGACCAATTGGTTTATATAATTATTTTCAAAATACTTCCTTTAAAATAGCAGTTAGAAGCTAACTTTAGAAGCTAAGGTTTGATACATCTCACCCTCTAATGTCGTCTGTTCCTGCCCTCTCCAGCATGCACATTCGTGTACACAAGGACAATTATCATCCACACTTGTGAGCTTTGGACAATGTTCTTTGCAGGAAGGGGGGATAAGTAACAGCATCCGAGTTCCCCGGAGGTGCGGGTTGCCAGACTTTTTTCTGCCTTGTGAATGATTCCAGCTTTAAAAAAGGTCCGAAATCAGCCGCCAACCCGCACCTCCGGCAATCTCATACGCAGTTATGGCCCATGGTGTCACGGAACTCAGAGCTGTAGTTCCCCGGGTGATCTTAGAAGGTAAAGGAGGTGGAGTGACAGAGTGTAGAAATTAAAGGAGGATATATAGCTGAACCAGTTGGAATCGGAGACACAGCACTTAGTAATAGCTGAACTGGCTAGGACGAAACACTGGGCTTGGTAATAGCTGATCCTGCTCAGAGGCGTCTCATATTGTACACGGTCAGTTGATCCAACTGGAACCTTCTCAGTTGATAGGCTTCTATTGAGCAATCCATTCACCAGATCCAAGATTTCTTACTCCCTCCTCCACACTTTCCTGACCTTCCAATCACCCTCTGCCTATAGTGCATGGACTCCAGGACCTCCTCCTGGGCCATACCATCAGTTAGCTCTTATATGATGTACTAACTCCCTCCTGTACACTTAGCTGACCTTCCAATCACCCTCTGCCTATAGTGCATGGACTCCAGGACCTCCTTCTGGGCCATACCATTGTTAGCTCTTATATGATGTACTAACTCCCTCTTGTACACTTTCCTGACCTTCCAATCAGCCTCTGCCTATAGTGCATGGACTGCAGGACCTCCTCCTGGGCCATACCATCAGTTAGCTCTTATATGATGTACTATCCCCCTTTCCTGTCCTGCGTGCAGTGTAGTAAGTGTCTGGCTTTATGGGTCCAGCCGCTTACTAGACTGCATGTTCTTCCTGGATCTCTGTCAAATGAAATGTCCAGCAAGTCCCTTCATGTAGTTCTGTAGCATTTTAGGTTTAACACTCGTTGATGGAAAAGCGTATTCCACTCTATTGGCTTCATGAGTTCACATGGCACAGAACTAGCCCAAGTCATGCAGCCCACAGGATGGCATCATTAATGGTACAGAAATAGTCATACTTGCCACTAGTTACCTGAAATCTGTGGAGGTAGCACAGCCACGTAGTCCAGGCCGGAGTCCTTCAGGACCTGGTACATCCGGTTGTGGTCCTCAGTCAATGGCCGGAAATAAGAGGGGACATCGGCAATGTCCCTAAACACAAAGGCTTAAACATGAACACAGAAAAGAGCAATCATACATCTAGAAGAAACTTCATAGAAACATAGAATTTGACGGCAGATAAGAACCACTTGGCCCGTCTAGTCTGCCCCCTTTTTTTAAACATGTTACCTCAAACCATATTTGATCCTTATTGCTTTGTAAGGATATCAATATGCCTATCCCAAGCATGTTTAAATTGTACTACTGTATTTGCCTCTACCACCTCTGATAGGAGGCTATTCCACTTATCCACTACTCTTTCTGTGAAGTAATTCTTCCTCACATTTCCCCTTAATCTTCCTCCCTCTAGTTTCAGTGCATGTCCTCGTGTTCTATTGCTCCTCTTACTGGGCGGGATTCACTAATAACCCCCGCTGTACATCGCCGGCATTCGCATAGTTAATAATCGTATATGCATTAACATATGCGATTATTAACGCCAAAGCGAAGGCCGGCGATGTGCAGCGGGTTCCCCCTCCCTCCCTTCACCCTTACCCGCTGTGTGGGTGCTCCATTCCTCCTCCCTGCACTCGGAACCTGTGCAGGGAGGAGGAGGTCACTGGTCCGGCCAACACAGCAGGAGGCTGCCCGGACACAGGTAAGGGGGGTGTGGCGCTGATCGTCGGGGGGCGCGCGGGGCGGCGGGGGACGCGAAGGGAAGCCCATAGGCCCATAGCAGCCTATAACCCTAACCATACACACACACCCCGCAGCCTATAACCCTAACCATACACACACCGCAGCCTATAACCCTAATCATACACACACACCCTGCAGCCTATAACCCTAACCATACACACACACCGCAGCCTATAACCCTAACCATAAACACACACACCCCGCAGCCTATAACCCTAAACATACACACACACCGCAGCCTATAACCCTAACTATACACACACCGCAGCCTATAACCCTAATCATACACACACACCCTGCAGCCTATAACCCTAACCATACACACACACACCCCGCAGCCTATAACCCTAACCATACACACACCCCGCAGGCTATAACCCTAACCATACACACACACCACAGCCTATAACCCTAACCATACACAAACACACCGCAGCCTATAACCCTAACCATACACACACACACACACACACCGCAGCCTATAACCCTAACCATACACAAACACACCCCACAGCCTATAACCCTAACCATACACACACCCCGCAGCCTATAACCCTAACCATACACACACCCCGCAGCCTATAACCCTAACCATACACACCCACCGCAGCCTATAACCCTAACCATACACACACACCGCAGCCTATAACCCTAACCATACACACACCGCAGCCTATAACCCTAACATACACACACCCCACAGCCTATAACCCTAACCATACACAAACCCCCCGCAGCCTATAACCCTAACCATACACACACACCGCAGCGTATAACCCTAACCTTACACACACACACAGGGGCGGATCCAGGATAAAATGACAGGGGGGGAACCATGATAAAAGAGGGTTTAGGTGGGGGAGGGGCAGTGTTAGTGGTGCCAGTGTACATGCTAAGAGAGCGGCAGAGAGAGGGTGGGAATGGGATTAAAAATAGGCCCTGGCATTTAAAGTATGCAGGCCCACCATGGCGACAAAAGCGAAGGATGTAGTTGTATGCGCGCCGAAGGCGCGCTCCGGAAAAGGGGTGTGGCCACTCAACAGAGGTGTGTCCTTGAGTGTAGTCTACAACACCATATACAACTTATACACATTATGCAACAAAATACTAGACCCCTTTATACTTCCCCCTTACACATGATGCCAAATGGAATGAAACTAAATTCACATAATGCCACACAGATTGAGCCAAAATTCACATAATGCCACATGGATTGTGTCAAAATTCACATAATGCCACATGGATTGAGCCAAAATTCACATAATGCCACACGGATTGAGCCAAAATTCACATAATGCCACACGGATTGAGCCAAAATTCACATAATGCCAGATGGATTGAGCCAAAATTCACATAATGCCACATGGATTGAGCCAAAATTCACATACTGCCACACGAATTGACACGTGATAGCCACTGACAGTGGCAGAGCCTGGCTGTATTCAGAGCACTGCAGGTCCCGGCTATTTGAAATAATACCCCTTTCACACCAGAAAATGCATTCCCAGGTTGGCCCCTTTTACACCAGCCTAGTCCCTGCATTTTCTTGTGTGAGGGGGAGAGAAAACTACCCCTCCCCCCCTTTAACCAGTTATCTTATTTAACCGGCTATATCTTTGGAACCAACTGATCCATTTACATGAGACAAGTATCATATTAAAGAACTTTTGAGTGGGCTTTGAATGATTTTGGTCCAGTGAAACTGGAATGTTTGGTTCCAGAGTAATCTGCCCTCAAGGAACATGAACAGCCATGAAATTACATTTCAAAAATAAAAAAATTAGTTTACATGTAATATCTCTGGAACCGATTGACCGATATGGACCAGCCTGGTATCATATTGAAGGCCCAGCGATTTGGAATTGAATGAGATCAACCCCAAGCTTCTGTAATGCCAGGGGGGGAACTGGCAGCCGTCGGAACCGGGTGGGAGTCGGAATTGACGGGTCCCATATTATCCTATGGGGAAAAAACGTTACAGCTATGCCAGGCGATATCTCTGGTTCCCGTGGGGCTAGAGACATGGGGCTGGGCTCGTTGGAAAGCCCTGGTCCTCAGCTACAAAATGAAATGACAGGGGGGGCATGTGCCCGGGTGCCCCCCCCTGAATCCGCCACTGCACACACACCGCAGCGTATAACCCTAACCTTACACACACACAACGTAGCCTATAACACTAACCATACACACACCGCAGCCTATAACCCTAACCATACACACATCCACCCGAAGCCTATAACCCTAACTATACACACCCACCGCAGCCTATAACCCTAACCATACACACACACCCCGCAGCCTATAACCCTAACCTCACACACACCCCGCAGCCTATAACCCTAACCACACTCACACCCCGCAGCCTATAACACTAACCATACACACACCCCGCAGCCTATAACCCTAACCATACACACACACCACAGCCTAAAACCCTAACCATACACACACACACACACCGCAGCCTAAAACCCTAACCATACACACACACACACACCGCAGCCTAAAACCCTAACCATACACACACACCCCACAGACTATGGGCTAGATTCTCTAAGCATCAAGAGTGATAAACAGCCAGCCAATCAGTCCTACCTGACATGTCACACACTGTGTTTGAAAAATGTCAGACAGGAGCTGATTGGCTGGCTGTTTATCACTCTCCATTTTATCACTTTTGAAGCTTAGAGAATCTGGCCCTACACCCCTAACCATACACACATTCCGCAGCCTAATATGTCGCCACGACCCTTCCCCACAAAACAATGCCCTAAATTTTTGTCGCCTTTGGCACACAATATTCCTATTTCGAACATCAGGGGGAGCCCAAAGCTGGGCCCACAACTCGCTAGTTCCACCTCTGAGTGGAGCCAGGGTGCTGAAAAGCGTTAAAGGTGTTTCCACTTTTAAGCTAGGTACACACTGGGTGATATAGAGGTAACAATATCGACTAGTGTTAGCTGGTTAGTAAAATATCGGGATCACATCACACATGTATTTTTCCAATACCAGCCTAGGATTAAAGCAGGAGGGTTGGTCATTTATGACATACAGGTGCGGTCTGGGCCAGGGGGCAGAGTGCCATGTGCCCCCCCAGGCCGCTCTGGCTGGACCGCTGCGGGCCGCGGCCGCCTTACCTATGCTGTACACTGCCGGCGGCCATGTTCCTGTAGTCTTTTAAACATTATATTATACAGGGGGAGTTGCCTGTGGTGTCATGGCATTACTTTTATATTATACAGGGGGAGCAGCCTGAGGTGTCATGGCATTATTATTATATAGGGGGAGCAGCCTGTGGTGTCATGGCATAATGCCATGACGACACCACAGGCTGCTCCCCCTGTATAATAATAATGCCATGACACCACAGGCTGCTCCCCCTGTATAATAATAATGCCATGACACCACAGGCTGCTCCCCCTGTATAATAATAATGCCATGACACCACAGGCTGCTCCCCCTGTATAATAATTTAAGTGTCATGGCATTACTTTTATTGTATTATACAGAGGGAGCAGCCTGTGGTGTCCTGTTTTTTATACAGGGGGAGAAGCCTGTGATGTCGTTATATTTTTAATGAAAAACCTCCATTTTAATGATGCGCTGTTACTTATGGGCCAGTGCTCTGGACTTGCCCCCTGGCTAAAAGTTGCCAGCCAGCCCCTGATGACACATGACATTCTATTTAGCAAACTAGGGATGGGGATCATTAGATCAGAACCATCGGTAAAATGGTTCCGATGGTCACTATTTATCCCTTAACCATCGCTAGGTCTCCACCAATGTTTCCTCAAAAAAAATGTCTTTGTTTTTTTGCTCTTTTGCTGCTGCTGGTGGCTTACCGAGTGATAGACCCTCTGGTCAACCAACCAGCTTCAGCCCATAGGACAGGGGGCAGGCTGGTTGGCACCTTACTGGCCTTTTCCATATAACTTAATCCACTGAAATTCTATGGGCCCATAATAAATGGAGGGCCTGGATCTGTAAATCCACTTGCCATACTGTTATATATACGATACTTTTATTTCAATCACGTTTTTGTATGCGTGAAATATTTAGCAATATATATAAATCAGATTTGCAGACATGGAGGCACTGCAATATAGTAACTAAACAATGGTGCACAGCGGCACAGATAGGGTGGAGCCCGCGGAGCACAAGCTCCAGGCGCCGGAATAGCACAGGGCGCTGGAGCCATGCACTCTGCCACCGGCTCCCCCAGCTCACCCGCTCCTTGTTCCGTTACTTGTTGTGCCCGGCTGGAGCATGTCACTGCGCATGCACAGGTTTGCGCAGTGACATCATGGCGCCGCGGCAGCGGGGCCTTCCCTGCGGGTGCGGACTGTTGTGTACCTGAACAGCGGCCGGGCTTGCTGTTGGGACTCTCCTCTTGCGCTTCTCTGCTGCGGGCTCTGTCACTGGTGCGTCGGGGTGGAGTGGAGCCGCACAACTCCTGATGCGGTGGCCTCTACTTGCTGGACGCTGGTGCCATCTTTATTGGGGCGGGTAGGAGACTCTGGTGCCCTGTCCATGGGAACCACTGCCTTTAGTTCCCGGAGGCCCCCGGAGAAACCTGCTATACCGAGGTATCTGGCTGTCACTGCTCTCATATTGTGCTTTTGATAGTGGGGCTCTCATATTTGCCTCTGTCATCCCTGTGCACAGGCATTGCACTCCTGAGGCAGCTGTGGCTCCCCACTGATATTTCATCCTGCTGCTGGGAGTAATACTTTATCTATATTGCTTGGATTAAACTCTTTGTGCTGGACTTTGGAGACTTTCTGGCATACAGCATGCAGCCCCTGACAGAGAGCATGCGACCCCTGGCATTGAGTATGAAACATTGAAACCCCTGGCATTGAGCATGAAACCCGTAGTAACGAGCATGTAGGTAAGTGCCACTTATGTGGCATAATATGTAATGATCATTATGGTGTGTGGTATTATATGTAATGGGCATTATGGTGTGTGGAGCCCCGCCCGCAAGAGCCCCGTCTACTACAAACTGGGGTCGCAAACATGGGCACCGTGGAACCTAGTTACACCACTGATGGTGCAGTCACTGCAGTGTCCATAATATATTTCTTAAGAACACACTCACCTCCCCAGTCAGTGGGTAAAGTAAAGGAGCAGCTCTCAGGTATTTGATGAAAACAGCGATTTCATCCAAAAGCGCATAAAGTATGAGACGCTTCCAACAGCAGCCAATGGCAGTTTTAACTGTCACACGCCCCTGAGGAAAAGTGGCATGTGCCAGATGTAACAGCTGCTGGGTGCTGCAGAAAGCATCTGGTACATTACACCAGCCCTTCTGGAAAATAGTTCTATCTTTTACTGTTAATGTTTATAAGGGGCAGAGTCCGTCCATTGACTCATCCTCCCCCTGGGTGTTTTGTACACCCAGGTGAAAAACAATGGCCCCGGCTTTTCACTTGGGAGGCAGGCAATTTTTTAGTGAGTGCAGATGTTAGTAGTTTATATACTATAATTGAACACTCCCAAGGATCTGTGGCTTCTAAGGAATATCTTAAAAGAACTAATATGAATCCATCTTTACAAAATTTTATCTTGGAAGGCATTTTATTCATTTTAGAACATAATTATTTTACCTTCAAAGAAGATTTTTACCTTCAACAGAGGGGTACAGCCTTGGGCACCAGGTTTGCCCCATGTTATGCAAATATTTTCATGGGTTACTGGGAAGAGACTATGGTGTGGAACAACAACCCATACGGGGCAAACCTGGTGTCGTGGCTTAGATATATCGATGATATTCTTTTTATCTGGAAGGGGAGTGAGGAGGAATTAAAATCCTTCTGTGACTTTTTAAATGAAAACCTTTTTAACATTCATTTGACTTTCAATATTGATCAGAGCACTTTAAACTTTCTGGACCTAAATATGTATATCAACAATGGCAACATATGCACTAAGACATATCAAAACCCCACAGACTCTGCAGCCTACATTGGTGCAGACAGTTGCCATCATAAAAATTGGCTGAACGGGATACCGGGAGGCCAATTTAAAAGAATAAGGAGAAACTGCACGGAGAAAAGCACTTTCAATGACCAATCAATCAGAATGAAAGAAGCATTCGAAATGTGCGGTTACAAAACGGACATTGTTAACCAGGGTCTGGAAACAGCTCAAAATATTGAAAGAGAAGAACTCCTCAAACCTAAAGAAAAGAACAAACAGGACACAGAAAAAATTAAATGGGCGTTCATCACAAAATATAATTCCCAGCACAAGGAGATTGAGAAAGTTTTTAAAAAACATTGGCCGATCCTAAAACAGGATCCTGTTTTAGGGAAACTTTTACTGGATAGACCAGTCCACATCTATAGACGCTCAAAGAACTTGAGAAATAAACTAGTAAGGAGCTTATGTCCAAGCGACACTATACGACAAAGCTACAACCGCTCTAAAGGCTTCTATAGATGTGGGACATGCTTGGGATGTCGCAATACCCCGAACTGCCAAACATCCAAATATGAATCAATCTGTATAAATAAACAACAAATGAAAATCGAGGAATTTATCACTTGTAATACCTCCAATATAGTGTATGCAATTGAATGTACCTGTAACAAATTTTATATTGGACGGACCTCACGACCATTAAAAACTCGGATGGGAGAACACTTGCGCAACATAAAGAAAGGACTTGAGACTCACTCCCTTTCTACACATTTTAAAAAAGTTCACAAGAGTTCAATAAAAGAAATAAAAGGTTTTTGGGGCATCAAATTAGCTAAAGCAACGGAGAGAGATAAAAATGTTGCCAAGATCCTTGCACAAACAGAGATGAAATACATTTTTAATCTCAAAACCCTCATCCCAGGAGGACTCAATCAAGATTTTGAGATTAAGTGGTTTTTATAATGAGTTTTTATAATGAATTTTTATGAAACTTTTGAAACCCATTCTTCTCTATATTGTGCCCTTTAATATCTCTATCCCTCTTTTTAGACCATCCTTCTGACCTTTGTGTCTTTTTAATACACTTTATTCACCATTTTTAAACTATTTTAAAACAGAATATCATTTAATACATATACTGTTTTTTCCTTCTCCCTTTTTTTATAAGATTAATTCATCTCCGTCTTCAAAGTATATGAAAAAAATCCCTTTTTTTCTCTATGCACTTGTCACTTTAAAAGAAAATGTTTACAAACTTATAAAAGGTTTACATATTGCTATGAACCAATACTGCTATTTTTTATTTTATTTTAGAAACAATCTTGATCCATTTCTAGATGAAATCGCTATTAGACAAACAAAAGATGGCCGCCAGAATAGCGGATCCTAGACAAACAAAAGATGGCCGCCAGAATAGAGAATCACAAACACATATCCGGACAAAACCATGTGATCTAAAAATGGAATGCAGCATTTAGGAAGTGATGAGCCGCATATACTAAGAAACGAAAGCCGCGGCGGATATGACGTCACCGGAAGTGACGTATCGCAACTATACGGGAATACGTCACAAGAACCACGGAACTTGCTTAAAACATATCAGAACGCTGTTTTTCATAAGAGACTTATTATTTACACATCAGACTGAGTATAATTACCCAGGAAGTTGGCTGCCGGGACCCCGGAGCATGCCTAAGCTAAATCAGGACATGTCATTATTATGAGGAAGTTATTGTGTATACATTTTATATCACAGCTGCCACACATTAAATGATCAGTGTGCTATATAAACCCCTAACAGAAGAGTACCTACACACCTTGACAAAGATCTATAACAGATCAAAACGCGTTGGTGGGGACTCTTCTGTTGCCATTGCAGTGTTGGGGACTGGCTCTCATTGGAAGCGGGAAGGACATCGGGGCCCCGATTTTTTCCTGATTTTTACATCTTGGAAAATACCTGACCAAACCATTGGAGCTAAGTACCCCCATCATACTTTTATCCATGTCTATTTGTATATTTTATGAATAAAAATCATTTTAAAGGATCTACATCAGCACCTACTTTTTACTCTAGAAAATTCATTGGGAGTAAAAGAGTGGAGTAGAGAGGAAAAAAAGACCCCCATGACATACTGTTTTCCCAGTGATTCACTGTGAGTAGATTGTGTAGGAGGGCTGCCTCCGCACTCCAAAACCACACATCGGTGGTCCATATACTTGTATTGTATTCATAAAAATTATGTTATACACCCTCTGAATACCCCATTCAATATTGCACGAGGATACGTGCGTTGTGTTCCCTTATATCTTTCATATATCCTGAGAGGAAAAAAAAAACACACGAGAGGAGAGGGGACCGTAAAAGACGTTTACAGGGGAGTAAGACATTTTTCCTTTTGTTTCCGAAGCGCCTATTGTCAGTGACACTGAGATTAATTTTTTTGTTCAATTGCAGATAGACCATCAATGGCCTAGTTCATGGTGTGCCAAATCAAACCATAAGGCTAGATTTTAGGAAAGGCTTATGTGAACACATCTGCATGGGCAGCTGGTAACAGGGCCGGCAACAGAAATCTTGGGGCCCGGAACACTGATATCTCTGAGGCCCCCCAACACTGAACGCGGATTGTTATTACAGTGCATATTGAATGTATTTTTTTATTAATAGAAATAAACAGATAATTAAAATTCAAAATGCAATATTTTAGAGAAGGGCAGATGGGAGGGCACAGCATTGTGTGTTGTGTGGTTTGGTGCGTTGTGTCATTAAATCCATTAGTACGGGTAGCCAGACAGGTGAATAGGCAGTCATGCTTACAGACCCTGAGTTCCTCAAAGCTTTGGGGCCCCTCAACTGGTCAGGGCCTGGAGGAAAAAAGAAAAACTAAACTATATGTTTATGCTTGGCATCGATGGAGGGAAACCATCTGGTTCTCCCCAATCGATGGCAAAACTATTCTACATTGGCCATAAACAATCGATGATTACAATTTATCGATGGTTGATGGGCATCCCTAGTCCGTGTCCCTACGTGCTGCTATACAGAGGACACGGCAGAACCCGGTACAAACACTACAGCCCGTTTTAGCCGGTACAGACTATATTAAACAGTAGCGCACGCAGGGGGGGTTTCTGAGTACCCAGAAAACCCCCCCAGGAGTCTAAGGGCCTTAAGCTGAAAGCTGAGGGTCCCCTCTTTCCATGGGTACAAGAATTTTAAAAATCGGCCCTTGGGAACCAGAGATATCTGACTTCAAAGCAGTGGTCCCCATCCAAGCCTGTTAATTGCTCTTCCCAGTCAGATATTTCAGGTTCTGTCTGACGTAGAGTTTTTCTGAGGGTATATTCCAAAATCTGGGATTCTCCCCCTTTGAGGGACACTAGCAGCTTGTCTCTACTGTTCCCAGAACCAGAGATATCAGCCTTCCAGCAGCTGGTTACTGCTCCAGCTCCACACACCTGGTATGTAGTTTTATATACTCATTGGCAGATTGCTCTGCCTCCTGAAATCTGATCCACTAGTCCCCAATTCCATTTGGTAGGTGGGATTCTCTAGTTTTTAATTCCATTAAAATCTAAGAAATCTATTTCTGGGAACTGGAGATATCTGCAGTCAAGCAAGTGGTCCTCCCACCAGAAAATTATGAATAATAAGCCCACTCTACTATACACCCCTCCTCTGCATAATAAACATCCTCTACCACCCTGGAAGTTATGTATCAGGGCCCCTTCATTCAGCCCAATGCCCCATTCTCCCACCCCATCTCCCACCATCTGTGCAGTAAAGGTGTAATAAGTGGAAATTACTCATCCAGGCCCTACATGCTGAGCAGTTGATATAATACTCCCTACCACCCGGGGGACATCAAAGCTTCCCCCACCCCTACCGCTGGAGGATCAGTAGGTGCCCCAATACATTGCTATGCCCAAGGGTCTACACTGCTGTTGACGCCCATGTATGTATGTATATATATGTATATATATATATATATATATATTTTATTATTATTTATATATATATTTGGTCTATCTATAATACTTTAACTGACCCGGCATATACTGGGTCACCTAAGTGTCCATCTCCGTGCTTTGCTCCGCCCCTCTGGAAACCCCCTTCTGAAAATCCTGCGTTTGCCACTGTTAAAGTGGTACTGTACCAGCTTAAACGGTATAGTTGGAGGGTGTGGTAACGGGGTAAAATGTGCCACTCTCCCTGCCATGTTGCTTCGGGACTGCCATTTGATTTAAAAATGTTGGGCCCAAGTTAAACAATATACTATGTGAGATTTGATGAACTTTCCCCCATTAATTCCAGTGCTGGGTGTTCTTAGCACTGATATTAGAATGAGACCTGGTAGTCGGAAATGTGACCCTTGTTTCCAGCTGTAGCTTGCAATGGGGCACATTTATCAAGATCGCATTTACAAAGCGATCTGGGCGGAATATTACCGCCCAGGATCGCATTGTAAAATGTGATCATATCACCGGAATGTATTACCTGCTGTGCGCAGGGATAGGTCTCCGAAAGGAGCCCGTCCCTGCGATGCCCGGAGCCGGAAGCCGGGGGTCTGCGCATGCGCGGTTACGCACTGACCCCTCCACCCCCCCGCGACCCCGCTCACCGCACTGCCGCTCGGGCAGTGCGATGTGTAGCCATAGGCTACAATGGGCTATCGCCATATCAGAATGACGATAGCCATGGGGTGCGAAGCCGGGCTGCCCAATGTTGATACATCAGGCAGCTTTGCATTCCGCATAGAAACCTATGGGGGAAGCGGCCAGCAGTGCGGCAGGGGGGGATCGCAGCAGGGATCGGAGATTCCTGCTGCGGTCCCACTTTCATCCATTTCAGTGATACTTAATATTTGCGGTTAACCCCCAAAACGGGTGTTTTCGGGGATTTAGCCGCAAATCTTACTTGATAAATGGGCCTGTAAGTGTATTCCAGCAATGGTTCTCTCTATTCTATCACCTTTTAGGGAAATGCTCCTTTTTGTATCCCAGTTGGACTGGATGGAGGCCTCTCTACACAAGGAGGTGCAGGAGCATTTGGGAAGGCCACATAGACTCCCGACCAGCTGCCGCTAAATCCCACATTTTGAACTTTGGAACCGCGCAGCAGCCGCAACACAGCTGTATAAGACCCAGATATTCTTGTGTGATCCCCTGGGCCTGATGTGACAGCTTTTGTGTGATTGCTGTGTCATTTCCCGATGCGGTAGATATGAGCTTCCCTCCCCTTATGTTCTCCTTTCACTTTCAACTCTCTTCTTGAATTTTCTCTTTCTCTTTGTCAGTTTGTTCTCTTGTGTTCTAAGCTTTTTACGTTGCTAGCCCGGGTATGGGTCATAGGGTGGACACTATGAAGTTTTGACATTATGTTGACCACTAAAGGTCTACATGGCTAAGGTGGACAGGGCCGGAAGGTCAACACAAGCATTAGGTCAACAAGGGTGAGGTGGCTGCTATAGAACAGCTGGCAATGTTATAATAACCTTATGTAACAAAAAGACGCTGCTGAAGGCGTGTCTGATCCGCTGATGCGTCCAAAGGTGTAGCATTGGATCATCTGCGTGATCATCTGAGTTACCCCCACTCTGGGACTGGCTGGCAAGTTTTAGCCTAGGGGGCAAGTCCAGAGCACTGGCCCATAAGTAACAACGCATCATTAAATGGCGTTTTTTTTGGTAAAAAAATATGTGTTAATAAAAAAAAGATAATAACGACACCACAGGCTGCTCCCCCTGTATAATAACAGGACACCACAGGCTGCTGCCCTGTATAATAACCGGACACCACAGACTGCTCCAGGGGCGGGCTGGGCCGGGGGGCAGAGTGCCATGTGCCCCCCGGGCCGTTCTAAAAGTTACTTTTTCGGGCCGCCTTGTATTTCACATTCTGTTCCTGTAGCCGTGTCGCTGCTACAGGAACATGGCCGCCGGCCTCCTGCATGAGGACATGTTCACATTCCCGGCCAACCATGCGTCGTGCGTCTAGGGGGGAAGGGGCGGACCACGGAGTACTGCTACTCGGAGGATGGAGCCGCAGCGTGTGGCAGCCAGGCAGGGCAGAGAGACGGGAGCCGCAGCAGTGGAGCACGGACCCCGGCCTAAAAGCAAGTTACAGTTACAGCAGAGCACTATGTTTTGGGTGTTATAATGGGGGGTGAGGGAGCTGCCTGTGGTGTCCTGTTATAATTATACAGGGGGAGCAGCCTGTGGTGTCAGGCTGCTCCCCCTGTATAATTATACCAGAACAGTCTTAGTGTAATTATACAGGGGGAGCTGCCTGTGGTGTCCTGGTATAAATAAACAGGGGGAGCAGCCTGTGGTGTCCTGCCAGGACACCACAGGCTGCTCCCCCTGTATAATTATTCCAGGACAGTCTTGGTATAATTATACAGGGGGAGCAGCCTGTGGTGTCCTGCCAGGACACCACAGGCTGCTCCCCCTGTATAATTACACCAGGACAGTCTTGGTATAATTATACAGGAGGAGCTGCCTGTGGTGTAAGGTATAATTATACAGGGGGAGCAGCGGACACCACAGGCTGCTCCCCCTGTATAATTATACCAGGACAGTCTTGGTATAATTATACAGGGGGAGCAGCCTGTGGTGTCCTGGCAAGACACCACAGGCTGCTCCCCCTGTATAATTATACCAGGACAGTCTTGGTATAATTATAAAGGGGGAGCAGCCTGTGGTGTCCTGGTATAATTATACAGAGGGAGCAGCCTGTGGTGTCCTGTTCTTTTAATATAGGGGAGCAGCCTGTGGTGTCTTCTTGTTATTATGCGGGGGAGCAGCCTGTGGTGTAAGGTATAATTATATAGGGGGAGCAGCCTATGGTGTCCTGCCAGGACACCACAGGTTGCTTCCCCTGTATAATTATACCAGGACAGTCTTGGTATAATTATACAGGGGGAGCAGCCTATGGTGTTCTGGTATGATTATACAGAGGGAGCAGCCTGTGGTGTCCTATTCTGTTATTTTAATACTGGGGGATAGCCTGTGGTGTTCTGATATTATACTGGGGAGCAGTCTGTGGTGTCCGGTTAATATACAGGGGAGCAGTCTGTGATGTCCGGTTATTATACAGGGCAGCAGTCTGTGGTGTCCTGTTATTATACAGGGGGAGCAGCCTGTGGTGTCCTGTTATTATACAGGGGGAGCAGCCTGTGGTGTCTTGTTATTATACAGGGGGAGCAGCCTGTGGTGTCGTTATTATCTTTTTTTTTTTATTAATACATATTTTTATTACCGAAAAACCGCCATTTCATGATGGTCGTTACTTATGGGCCAGTGCTCTGGACTTGCCCCCCAGGCTAAAAGTTGCCAGCCAGCCCCTGGACTGCTCCCCTGTATAATAACAGGACACCACAGACTGCTCTCCTGTATAATAACAGGACACCGAGGCTGCTCTCCAGTATAATATCAGGACACCACAGGCTGCCCCCAGTATTAAAATAACAGAATAGGACACCACAGGCTGCTCCCCCTGTATAATAACAGGACACCACACGCTGCTGCCTTGTATAATAACCGGACACCACAGACTGCTGCCCTGTATAATTACACCAAGACTGTTCTAGTATAATTATACAGGGGGAGCAACCTGTGGTGTCCTGGCAGGACACCACAGGCTGCTCCCCTGTATAATTATGCCAGGACACCACAGGCTGCTCCCCCTGTATAATTATACCAGGACACCACAGGCAGCTCCCCTGCCCCCATTATAACACCCAATACATAGTACTGTAACTTGCTTTTAGGCCCGGGTCCGTGCTCCACTGCTGCGGCTCCCGTCTCTCTGCCCTGCCTTGCTTTCCCACGCTGCGGCTCCATCCTCCGCCCCTTCCCCCCTAGATGCACGAGTGGTTGGCCAGGAATCAGGACAGGAATGTTAATGTAACAGACGGCCGGCCCGGGACATGTGAACATGTCCTTATGCAGGAGGCCGGCAGCCATGTTCCTGTAGCCGCAGCAGGGCCTACAGGAGTTCAGAATGTAAAATACAAGGCGGCCCGAAAAAGTAACTTTTAGAGAGGCCCGGGGGGGCACATGGCACCCTGCCCCCCGGCCCAGCCCGCCCCTGCCCCCACTGATGGGGAACGGTGTAGAACATCACCTCCCAGATCTGCACCTCACAGATCGAGAACCACCGGTCATCTTAGAGAGAAGAGGAGAAATATGACAAACCTATAGTTTGCAGACTGGGGCAGAACAGACCCAGGACACCGCGTGAAACCAAGGTGTTATTTTATTAGTCAATTAAAAGGTGTAAAGGAAAGGTATAATTTTTTTTGCCTTAATCAATAAACAGTAATACATAAGGCGAGCTCAGGGAGGACAGAAACCTCCCATGGGGCAGAAGGGCAAATAGAATGAATAGAAAAAGGTTGAGTTTTATAACACACTTCTATGATGTTGTAGTAATGTCTTACTATGCATCATCATTGTCTTCTGGAAAATCTGACAGTCAGTGAACGGTTACTGTATAAATGGTAGACAATGTCTAGGTTGACAGTCACTAATGGTTGACAGTGACTATGTCGACACTGTGAAATGGTCAACATACCCAAGGTCAACACACACTTACGGTTGACATAAGTTTGTGTTGACCCTATTCTAGTCCACCATGTCTATGCCAACCATAAGACTGTGTCGACCTTTTGTGAATGTCGACCATTTCAAGCTGTCAACCATTAGTGACTGTTGACAATGTCTAGGTAATGGGCTGGAAATAACAAGTAGTGAAAAGAGTGGAGAATTGGCCAGTAGCAACCAATCCCTTGTGATGTAGCATTTATCAAGTACAATCTACAAAATAACAGGTACGTGCTCTTTGGTTGCTTTGGACAACATCTCCACTGGTCTATTTCTCCACTGTTTAAAGCATGATACTGTACATCAACCCCAGTGTCCCTCTAATACAGCCTATCAGTTATGTTATTACTGGTTATTAAACATCCGACAGGACGGGGAAGAAACGTGCGGGGACAGTGACTGGTTTCCAGATCTACGGATTTAAAGTCCTTTGGAGAAATGGTACGGTGCTAGTAAGGTCTGTGGGAGTCTTAGGCCACACTCTATGGGCCTTATTCTAGTTCACTCTTTCTGACAAATTCCTTCTTAGATGGACAAAACCATGTGCACTGCAGGTGGGGGAGATGTAACTAGTGCAGAGAGAATTAGATTGGGTGGGGTTTTACTTCAAAGTGAGATCTATATTGCAGTGGAAAAAGCAGCCAGTATTTACCCTGCACAGAAACTAAATAATTCACCCAAATCTAATTCTCTCTGCACATTTTATATCTGTCCCCTGCAGTGCACATGGTTTTGTCCATCTAAGAAGGATTTTGTCAGAAAGAGTGAACTAGAATAAGGCCCTAAGTCCCTATAAAGTACTGATAAATGGTGTGCACTGCTACCACTGCAGTTCTGTATGACCAGCATCGGTTATTAGCCTTTATCCTATAGAACGCTATAAATAATCAGGGCCGGCGCCACCACTAGGCAAATCTAGGCATTTGCCTAGGTCGCCGGCCACTGGAGGGCGGCATTTTGCCCCCGTGCCGCGGGGGTACCTGTCCTGCGGCGCTGTGTATTTAAAGCTGCACTGCAGTCAATAAGAAATAACGAGCGCTATCTGCCAGGCTATGCGGAAGCGCTTCTGTTGTGAAAACACTGTCCGCACGCTGATTGGCTAAGATTCAGCCAATCATCGTGCGCCGTGCGGCCAGTGTTTTCACAACAGAAGTGCTTCCGCATAGCCCGGTGGATAGCGCTCGTTGACTGCAGGGACCCCTCTCTGCCACCGCCGCCAGCTTTAAATACACAGAGCCGCAGGACAGGTACCCCCCCCCTCCCCCCGGCACCGGGGCGCCCCCACCCCGACTCGCCTGGGGCGCTCCGGTGAATAATGTAAATAATGTATTATCTGTTGAATGAGATACATTGTTTAAAGGAGAATTTCACCCACCCTGACGCAACACTTCAGAGTGATCTCCCCTTACCCACCTGACCGACATAGCGCTATGCTAAGGTTATCTACACGCTACAGTGCAATTATAATTTTCAGTGTGACACAAGGGGGGGTGCAAGTCACACCTGGAAGCTACCCACTGAGCAGAATGGGGGTTCTGGTAGACACTAGAGAGGCCACGCCCCTTACCAGCAATGCCCCACCCTACTCACAAAGCCACGCCCCATTTATTATCTCCATCTTTATACACACATAATGGGCTGTAAAACATTATCCAGAAAAATGTCACACTCACAAGACATGCAGCCCACCACTTTGCGGACACCATGCTCCTTCATCGCCTCCACAATATTCTGTGTCCCCTTCGACATCACTGTGGTTGGCCCTTTAATGAACAGGACAATAGTTATGAGATGAATAAGGGGTTAGACATATATATATTAAATCAGGCATGCACAAACTGTAGTTGCTACATGGGTGGAGCAAGACCAGGGGGCTTGCTCCTTCACTATCCACGCCACTACTGGTTTCCTTAGTAACCAGGTGGCGAGCGAAGAGGAGCAGAGCAAGCCACCGTGCCCGAAAAAGTGGCAAGCGAACCGAGCCCGCTAGGGTCCATTTCGGTCCCTATTTCCGAGCTTGCTCCTCCTCTCTCCTCCCCTGTCACATGACAAGGTCCCTTGGCCCACTTGAATTTAGACCTACCCATGCACAAACTGGTTCTCTAGCTGCTGTGGAACTACAAGTCTCAGCACGCCCTGCTAGTTTTTATTGCTTGGATTAGTAATTATACAGCCAATGGAAAGCATCAAACTTTGTATTAAATATTAACTACAGACGTGAAGAGACGCTACTACTTGATTGGTTATGAACTACAATATTCATGTAACAGGCAAATGAATGTGAGGATTCGTGACATCATCTTGCAGGAGGGGGAGTAACTGCAATTCAATGCACCCGAGTAAACTTCTAGAGTTATAGCCCACGCACTGGCTGTATATAGAGATCAACACTGCAAAACTGTAGTCACTGGCTCCCCCTAGTGGATCTACATTAGATGCACATTTTAAAGGACAACTGACACAAATCACAGCACACACTGCGATAAAAAAAACTTTCAAATTAAGTTGGTTGCTTTTCTCCAGATCATAACTACAGAAAAAAAAATGATCATTTAATTAGTACTAGGCAGAGGCAAAGGTCACTGTACTACGATAAATAAGACTCTGAGTCCCAAAAGTAAAATCCTGGCCTTGCTTCTTATATTGTGCCAGTAGTTGGCAGGCAAGATCCACACAACCTTGAAAACAGGATGATCCAGTGACCTTTGCTCACATATTCTTCAATGTCACAAGATCCACAGTAATGGGGCCTACACACCGGGCGATTTCAGGGCATTTTCTAAGCGATGTTACTTCATTTGTCTAGAAAATGATGCAATGTGCGGCGCTATCGCCCGGCGATTGATATGCAGAGTTCTGGATAAATCTACTCAATCGCCGCTCAGGGCCAACGTTAGAGCACTGACAGATCGCACAGCACACAGCGCTGACACAGCACTGTGCAGTGCTGTGTGCTGAGGGATTTATCTGAGCTCAGCAAAGTCTCTACGTGTGTAGGCCTCATTAGTCATGGCAGCTGCTATCATTTTATTAGTAGCTTTCTGCCGAGACATTTATTTATTAATACATACCTCCCAACTTTTGAAGTTCTGCATGCGGGACGATGCTCCTTTTCGGGGGGGGGGTGGCCTAATTTGGGGCGTGGCCTATACTCGCGGCTCTTCCGCGAGGCCACGCCCCCATTTTGCCGCTATGGGGGCATGACCCAGAGGCTCTGTGAGCCTCTAGCCATGCCCCCAGCCCCCTGGCTGCGGGAATAGACGCTGTGCGCATGCGCACAGCGTTTATTCCCCGCTGCTTAGCAGCTGACAGGGGGGACTCCCAACAGCCCCCCCCCACACCGCGGGACACTGCCGGCCCGCGGGTGGGACATCGGGACAGGCCCTGACAATCGGGACTGTCCCGATAAAATCGGGACTGTTGGGAGGTATGATTAATAGTTTATTATATAGTGCATACATATCGCTTCTCGGCCTTTTGGCTAAGATCAAGTGTAGTATCTGTTCTTATCAGTTGGGTCTGGACCGCCCCCCTGGCAGAGAATAGAGAAAAGCTGGACCGAACCACCTTGCTACTGAGCTGAGGAATAGTGAACCTCATGTTCTGGGCGGGTGTAAGGTCTGGCTGAGTATCTACACCCTGCCGTGGGGGAGGGGGGGGCACACACTCTCCCACTGGTAGGGAGGGGAGAAGCATCGGGCCTAGTAGATGGGGCTCTTGTTCGGGGGTCTATAGCCTCTGAGGGAGAGTCATTCCAAAAGCCCGGTCTAGTATCCACTCCCAGGAAGACGGGAAAAGCTGGGGTCGAGTAGATTGCTCTCTGGTCCGGGGGTTCCAAGTTCCAGCCCAGTACTCAATCCCTGGGAGAGGTGAAACGTCGGGACTGAGTAGGTGTTTTCTTCTCCTTCAGTTGGTCTATTTGGCCTCTGCCGGGGAGACTCATCGAAAAGCCCAGTGGAGTATCCTTTCCCATGCCAGGGGGCCGGAAAGGGCCTGCTGGTGGGGCAGAGAAACACTTGGTCGGACGCTGACTGGCTGGCTGCCTGGAGTCCGAGGCTGCACTGTGCCCCCGGGGAAACTCGGGGGTGCCGAATATGCACGGGTGATCCCCAAATCACCTTGCACTAGTAAGCACTAGCACTGCGCACTTCCCTTTAGGTTAGCGCTTCACGTCCTTACCTCGTCCTTTTGGATGGGGTAGGACAATTTTTCACACCCCCACCCCGGGTGAAAGTGAGGAAAGCGGGTCCCTCTAAGCTCTAAGCTTCGGCGAAGAGGACCCACCGATCCCTATTTTCGCCTCTTCGGCCTTATGGCTGAGAGGGGTTAGGGGAAAAAACGGGGCCCTTCTCCTTCGGGAGAGAGCCTATTCGATCGTACGACCCCCTATGCACGTGTTTAGGCACAGCACTGTTTTTTTCAAACTCATAGTGCATACTTATTCTGCAGTGCTGTACAGAGACAGTAAAGGTGGCCTTTTAAGAGATTTCCAGATGATAGATCAAGAGTCAGTAAGTCGACATTGTCAAAAGGTCAACATAGTTGGCACAACAAGGTCGACACCGGAATTTATTTATTTTTGCGATTTTTCATATGTTACCATCCATGTGGACATCCGGCCTGATTCAGAATGAGTTGGAGTTTTGTTAAGATTTTCAAAACCGCAACTTCCGGCGGTAGGCTGTGGGGTGTCCGTGCAGCACAGGGCAAAGTTGCCCCGTTGACTGGCGATGTGGCCACAACATGTTGTGGCCACTTCGCTATTGGGTGAGCGCTTCACTATACAGCTGCAAAGCCTGTCGCAGGCCGGACATTTTTCCGGTCATGTACACAGAATTCTGGCTAATGCAGATTTCTAACAGGTCTCTCCTACTTCGTACAGAGATGGTAAAAATACACGCATGTAGTGGAGATAAAGTACCAATGAATCATCTTCTAGCCGCCATGTTTCAGTCCATACGTACCGACTTTTAAAGTTGCCTCTCCGGGAGAAGCCCGCATAGTCAGTCAGCGGTACGCAGTTAGCGTAGTCAGTCAGCTGATAGATTGAGCAGAGTTCAGTTATGGCTGCTGAAACGGTTACTCTTTTTAACCTGCCGCAGATGGAGGAGGCGTCAGAGGGTGCCATCTGACCTTTGTCACCCTGATCCGATTCGTGTTCTGTTGGGCAGAGGAGCTGACCAGCATCCGTTCTGTGAGCGACATCTCTCCATCTTGCAGAAGACCACCGTCCATCTTGTATGATATGGCAGGTATGAATGTGTCCCTGAAACACCCCCACCATCCATGCCAGCCCGAAGCGTGGCGAGCGCGGAATTACGCTTCCTCCTGACCTTTTCATACCCCCACTATCCACGTCTCCATGGAGTTGATCTTATAAAGTGTGGCGAGCACAGCGAGCCACCGAGCGTGGCGAGCGCATCGTGCCCCGCAAGGGGATGGGGAACACATGTGAAGTAATCCGTGGCCCCTCGTGGGGCTCGCTACGCTGCGGGCTGGCGTGGATGGTGGGGATTTGAAAAGGAGGCATTTGCCAGTATGTAACATGGAGCACTGCCAAATGCCTCCTTCATTGTGAATGAGACGCACTTGCGTCCGCACCCCCTCTTTGGACAGGAGACGCACGCGCTACAGAAATCCTAACCCTGTCCGCAGGGTTGCTGTACCTTGCCGCAATAGCTACTGAGACACAGGACGGTCTCATTGCAGGCGCGTCTGAGGTGCTCCTTCGTCTCTAAAAGATGGTGCTCCTCTCCGCCGGGGCCAGCATGATCCCCTCTCCGCCAAAGAGAGGGGATCATACTGGCGCCGGCGGTGTGAGAGAGGCGTTGTCTAGGCTTGCCAGGGACGCCGGGGACAGAGATGCAGTTCCTGCAACACTTGTGTAGTTTCACAGCGGCAGCCTACGCTGATAACGTAGCTTAGGCTGCCGCCATGAAACTACACAAGTAAAGCAGCCGTTGGGCTACACTGATAACGTAGCTTAGGCTGCTGCCATAAAACGACACAAGTAAAGCAGCCGCTGGGCTACACTATTAGCGTAGCTTCAAACATAGCGTAAGCTGCCGCCGTGAAACTACACAAATACCTAATGTCAATATTGCCTGATGCAGGATGTTACACTGGTAAAATGCGTTGCTACACACTCCATGAACAAGATAAGTACGCACAATTATTTTTCTTATGATAAAGCAATAGGCTTCATCTGTTGGAGCATCTTTCTCTCAACAGCACCATGCACCCCTTACCTAGGCCAGATTCTGGTCCCAGAACAATTATGACAGCATCCTGTCCCTCCACGACCTTTGAGACATCACTCTTATTCAGCACGTTCCCCACCACGATCCGTGCCAGCTTCTTATTTTTAGGGAGAGGAGCGGGATCCAACACCAGGACGGACACATTGTACCCTGTAAACATATCCAGATTAATGGGGGGTGCAGGGCATACTGAAGCCCAGCCCCCCAGCCAGAGCTCAATGACATCATGAGTATGTAGTCCTAGAGGTTACAAAGAAAGTCTAGCCAAAGTAGGAATTTTTATGCTTAAAAAAAAGATATTGGAGTTGAGAGATGCTTAACCTGTACCAATAGGGGGGGCAATATAAGGAACGATCAGGCACCCTTTGTACCTTGAGGTCGGTGAATAGAATACGTGGAAATCCCCTTAGATTAGAGCAGAGGAGATTTCTTACCCTGAAGGAGGAGTTTTTTTGTGGTTAGGTTTGGAACTCTGCCAGCAGAGGCGGTGTTGGCAGACACAAGTAATACATTTAGGAAAGGGTTGGACAAAAACAACACCCAGGGTTTAGTAGGGAGAGCAGGGTACAGCACAATGGCAACATAATCAATAGTGTAGCCTAATTTAGAAAAACTTAGTTGAGGGTATCACATTATTCAACCTTACTATGGCCCTTATTCACATCTGATTGCAGTACAATTTTGTTCTCAAAATAGGCAAAACCATGTGCACTGCAGGTGGGGCAGATGTAACATGTATAGAGAGAGTTAGATTTGGGTGGGGTGTGTTGAAACTGAAATCTAAATTGCAGTGTAAAAATAATGCAGCTTTTATTTACCCTACACAGAAATAAAATAACTCGCCCAAATCTAACTCCCTCTATACATGTTACATCTGCCTCCCGCTGCAGTGCACATGGTTTTGCCCATTTTGAGAACAAATGTGTACTGTGATCAGATCTGAATAAGGGCCTATGTTACTAAGATACAGTAGATTTTAATTTCTTTGTGTATTATGTTTATTAGGTTGTTTAAATTGTCTTTGTACCACTACAAGAATAAAGTTCGCTCTCAATAAGGTGGAGCTATATATATGGTACTCATGCATCCCCTGTGTGTATAATGTTCCCGCCCAGCGTTCTACACAAACCCGCCCCCCTAGGGAAAAGACCAGTGTGATACACATGTTGGTGAGCGGCACCCCCGGACCCCCGCTACCCCCCCTCCCGTGATTCGCAGACCCCCTCTCCCGCGATTCACGCCCCCCCCCCCCCCCCGCGCGATTCGCGGCCTCCCACAACCCCTCCCGCGATTCACGGCCCCCTCCCGCGATTCACGGAACCCCGCGACCCGACCCCCCCGTGAGATTCACGGACCCCTAAAACCCCCCTCCCTGCGATTCACACCCATCCACGCCGCCAGTGGGGAGCCGTTGACTCAAAAACACCCTACTATACTATTGCATAGCTGAGCCACATTTTCACATTTATTACTGTGGCTCAATTATAACATTTGAGGCTGTGGCTGTAGAACCCAGCTCTACATACTTCTCTAATGGCTCAGACGTCACACTCCTTGCAGGTCCTCCTAGCTACAACAGCACCGGCTAAAGGTTTCCAGCTTTCAAATCTGGCTGGCAGTTTATAAGATATTGGGGTTTATAGCTATTAGACCTTGGGGCAGAGGAGTAATCGCTGTGGGCCATGTATACACAGCTAATATGCTCAAATCCATTGCACAGTTACGTGACAAATTCAACCCACCTCACTTAGGGCCTAGTGTTCATAGATCCCCCTCTCCATCATTTGGTCCGTTGAGTAGCCTCTAGTGGTTACTGACGGTATTTCACCTCAGAGGTGAGGAGTAGTTGGCCTTTTATATCTATAGATTCTTCTATGAAGCTTCAGACCTATGCTCCCTTTCCACCAGCACGCACCCTTAACCTCACTGAAAAATGCTTCATTAGTAATGTACAGCATAAGGGACATAGTGTATGCTAAAGGTTGTGTATTATGATACAGGGTATGAATGATTAATGTACTTGGTGCATTGAGTTGCTTCTTTGATGTAGAACAGTGCACAGCGTGGGATTGTCTCTGGTGAATTCTATGTCCTAGGTCAGCTGTGAGGCCACTTCCAGAGCAAATCAGTCCGAGCTAAATCTGTCTGCCCCTATATGTGCGGGGGAGTCTAGATATCCAACATGTCTTAGCAAAGTGCATGCAATAGATAAAGGGGTAGAGAAGGTACACTGTTATACCCCTTTTATACCAAAACGCCAGGTCGCACCCGGCTTTTTGGACCCAGCTTCAAGCCAGGTGCGACCCTTTTACACCAGTGCTACCCCACCCGGCGCAGGGACCCGGACCGCTGCTCTGGGGGCAAGCCCAGCACTAAGGTAATCTGCTGGGCTGCCCCCAGCCTTCGTCTGGGAGGTGAATGGATGACGGACACAGGAATCCATCCACCTCCTCTGCTGCCTGCAGAGTATAGCAGACAGCAGCGCAGGCTGTCTGTGCCCCCCTCCCCCCCTCCAACCTGCAGGCACTGCGGTCCATAGGTTGTACGTCCCCCATTGATGTAAACGGGAGTTGGGTCGGATGACCCGGCATACCAGTTTACACCGCCCTCTACCCAGGTCCTAGCCATGTTCTACCCAGGTCAGGACCTGGGTAGAAGTCCCGTGTAAAGAGACACGGCGTGACCCATTTACACTGCCGCTGACCCGGGTTTTTGCGGCGGTGTAAAAGGGGTATTAGTGGTGTTCCCTGCTGTCCAGAAAGTGGAGAAAACCCAGTGACCCATGTCTAGATTTATTTAAATCACACTGGGCAGGATGATAACATTAGCATTGTTGTTTTGAAACAGAGATTTTATCATTACAGGGTGCCCAGTTCACATTGTGGGGTGTATTCAATGGGATTCAGTATGAAATCCCGGCGGTCGGGATCCCGTGTTCAAAATCCCGACGCCGGAATCCCGACCGCCGAAATCCCAACAAGGGGGGACGGGGATCGCCCCCCCCCTTTTGGGCTCGCTGCGCTCGCCACGCAGCGGGTCCGGTGCCTCGCTACGCTCGGCACGCTTATTTATTCTCCCTCCAGGGGTGTCGTGGACACCCACGGAGGGAGAAAGTGTCGGGATTTCGGCGGTCAAGATTTCGGCGGTCGGGATTCCAGCGTCGGGATTCTGAACGCCGGGATCTCGACCCCGGGATTTAAACTGCATACAATTCAATGCGATCTGCAAGCTCTGACAGCGAGCACTGCTGCCTGCTCCATGTCACAGCTGTCAGCTGACCCCCTGCACACACCGTTTCCCTCGCGCTAAGTTTTTGGAGTGAGGGGGAAATGGCGTATGCGGCCGCTAAAACAGCGAGGCTTGCGGCTAAATGCAGCAGGCTCCCTGCATTAGCCGTGAGCCTCGCTGCTTGGGGGCGTGTTGAATAGGGTGAGAGGGCGGCGCGGGGGTTCAAGGATGAGGATTGCTTGTTTTTAGAGATTCCCGCCATTTAACCCCCTCACCGGCCGCATTGAATACACCCCTATAAGGCAGTATGCCAGTTCCCTTTATGAGGCATAGTTCCCCAAAGTACAATATGAGTCCCAGTGCTCACAGCTTACATTGGGCCAGATGCACTAAGCTTCAAAAGTGATAACATGGAGAGTGATAAACAGCCAGCCAATCAGCTCCTCCCTGACATTTTTCAAACACAGTCTGTGACATGACTGGTAGCAGCTGATTGGCTGTTTATCACTCTCCATGTTATCACATTTGAAGCTTAGTGCATCTGGCCCATTATGAGTCATACAAGGTGCCTGCCCACTTCCTCCTGAACGTGCACATATATGGAAGGTTCCTCAGAGCAACCGTACATATGCGTGCACCTTCCACATCTTTCAATGGTTGGCGACCATTGAAAGATGTGAGAGGTTCCCACTGACATGGATGTTTAGGTGAACGTACGCGCCGTGCGAATGGCAGGCCGGCGTACCACCATTCGCAAGGCGGGATCTGGTTGACTCGCAAGGATGCAAATTCGCATCCGAGCGAATCAAGCAGAATAACCTTCATAGTGTACAATATGAGACTCTGGGGGTCATTCTAATTCATTCAGACAGGGACAAATGTGTGCTGGGGCTGGCAGCTGGGCATCAGCCGCCCGCCCTGTCTTAGCCCGGCACACGCAAATAAAAGTCAGTTTCCACTGACTTTTATTTGCGCCTGCCAAAACCAGGAGAAATCAATTGATGATCTCTGTCTTTTCTGCAGGACGGGCTCTCTGGCCCTCGGTAAGCTGCGATCTTTGCGACTTACCAAGACAACCAGAATCAGGTCCTCAATGCCTCCAGTGCACATTATGCATTGTCACATGATACTCATACCTCACTTTGGGGCTCTTCGATCTTGGCAGAATGTGCGCAGCAGACTCCTACTCACACTGTTCGCCCATAGGTGCTGCCTTCTTCTCCCAATGGGGCAGATGTATTAAGCCTTAACAAGAGATAAATACAAGTGTGATAAGGAGAGATAACCGTCCAGCCAATCAGCTCCTTACTGACTTTTTTTAAACACAGCCTGTAACATGGCAGTTAGGAGCTGATTGGCTGGACATTTATCACACTTGCATTTATCTCTTGTTAAGGCTTAATTCATCTGCCCCAATGGCCCTTATTCTAGATGACCCGGACAGATGCATATTTCGGATGGTCACCGAGTGTTCTTAGCCCCACCTACTGTACGGATCGCTCACACCATCCAAGTGCGGTAAGACACCGAGCGAATGGACCCCGAGTGGATGTTTCATGTGAACACCTCCCCCTTCTGTGGGAACCTCCCCCATTCTCCGATGGTCGCCGACCATTGAATGATGGACTAAGCAGTCAGGCAGCTCTGAGTGCTCCAGACCACTCGGACATTTCTCTGTGTGAAAGCAGGGATATGGCCGGGCAGCTTGCATCCGGCTATGGGAACGCCCATGAAACGCGGGGCGTACGCATATGGTAATGAGCCCAAACAGCCCTTCACGCCCCTCTACAACCCCTGCTCGGATGGTTCCATACGATCGTTTTCTGCACGGAATTCACGCCGTGTTCGGACGTGCGAGGTGTTCGCACATGCGCAGAAACGCCTCTGCACACGCGCAAACACAAAACATTAGCCGTCCGTCCGAACACACAGCCGCCCGACTCAGTCAGAATAAGGGCCAATGTGTGGTGCATGGCCAGTGTGCAGAGAAAATGTTTATGTTGTGCGGACTGTTTGTGGCACACTGGTAGATCATTCGGATCTAGGGCCCATTTAATAAGGGATCGCATATGCAAAGCGATGCTATCTGGGCAGCATTTTCCCACAAGGATCGCATTGCAATATGTGATCCCTTGGTCAGAATGTATAACCTTGCAGACGCAGGGACAGGGATTCCAAAAGGAGATCGAAGATTCCTGCTTCGGCCCCTCCATGATACATGCGGGGGATACTTAATATTTGCATCTAATATTTGGTGTTTTCTAGAAATTAGCCGCAAATATTAAATGGTAAATATCAGGGCGTAACTAGGTATTCTTAGGCCCCATAGCAAAAGTTTGTAAGGGCCCCCTATTTAGCAACTGTAAAAATCATATTACTTAGACATTTAAGATGGGCCCCCTTCCACTTTGGGCCCCATAGCAACTGCACCCCTTGCCTTATGGGAGTTACACCCTTGGTAAATAGGCCACTAAACTAAGCATTTATTTAAGAAAACTGAATCCTTTCATCCAATAAGAAGGTACAATGCCATGAGGGTGTTTCTTTGTCCCCACATCGGCATACTGTCAGCAGAAGCATCTCCTGAGTGTAGGGAGCACCTTGGTCATCCGATGTAAAACAATGGCATTTTACAGGGCACATGGAGAGCAATCTCCAATGAGGCCCACGTAATGTAAATAAACATCTACATACATTGACAGATCGATCGTCAGATTGGGCTGGTTGGAACAAAAACCTGGTAATGGATGAGCAGGGCCGGTGCTAGGCACCGGAGCACCCCAGGCGGGAGCGGTGCCCGGGCGCTCACCTGCGGGGGGGAGGGCGGTGCGCGATGTCTCTGCCTGGCCGCCGGGGGGGGGGGAGGGGGGTGTTTGCGGTGTCTGCCCGGCCGGTGGGGGGTGTGCGCTGACTCTGCCCGGCCGCCGGGGGGGGTTGCGGTGTCTCTGCCCGGCCAGCGGGGGGTGCGCGCTGTCTCTGCCCGGCTGCTGTTTGAGGTGTCTCTGCCTGGCCGCCGGGAGGGTGCGCGGTGTGTCTGCTTGGCCGCAGGGGGTGTGTGTGTGTGTGTGCGCCGGGGGGTGGGTAGATGGGTGCTTGCGATAAGGCCGCCGTGCTGCTAGGGGGGGGGGGGAGTGTTTACTCACCAGACACCTGCTCCTTCCTCCGGCTTTCCTGCTCCGCTGCTCCTGCGGTGGTAGAGCTTTCCAGCTCACTACCACCCTCCAGTGGCCGGCGCCCTAGGCAAATGCCTAGACCTGCCTAGTGGTGGCGCCGGCCCTGTGGATGAGTGACGGTTTTTGGCAGTTTTCCAGCATTTCAAATGCTCAACTGTCATTTACTCTCATCCATTACCAGGTTTTTGTCCCAACCAGCACAATCTGACAATCGATCTGTAGATGTATGGCTGCCTTAACACTTTCACAACTGAAAAGCGTCACGTGAACGTATTTATTAACTTCAGAAGAAACTGTTTTTTTTTCAATGAAAAATCACAGCAATGACACATGTAAGACTCAGCTGCTGCCCACATGAAACTGCTCTCTGGGCGGTGATGGGTTACTGGATAGCGTGAAACGGTGGAAGGCGGGACGCATGCAGGTGGTTGAGTCATATCAAGGCAGAGTACCATGATTCAGCATGCTAGTATGTACACAAGAAACGTACTTGCTCCTATGCGGTCTATTCATGTACAATAAGAGGTGTGGCTATTAAACAAGACTGCACTTGTAAAAAAAACAATAAACCACACAGCGTGAGGTAAAAGGCAGTGGGCGAACAGTTGCCTTGGTCAAAACCAAAAGTGGCATCCTTATCGCAGATAGTTTGCGGTCACACAGTGGTAGAAGTTCTGTTTTTCCCGTCATCTACATGCTAAGTCCAAAGGTAAAGCTATGTGTTATGCTGGCCATACACTAGACCAGGCCCACCAGTAGGGTTACCACCCATCCGGGATTACTCCTGACAGTCCACTAATTGAGATTAGCGGAGTCTGGAGCATACTTGCCTATCCTCCCGGAATAGCCGGGAGGCTCCTGAAAATCAAATCCCCCTCCCGGCCCCCGGGAAGGTGGGCAATTCTCCCGCATTGCCCTCCAGTCCCCTTTCCCGCTATACTAAACAATGGGATTAGAGGGTCCACGGATTGGGGGCGGGACTAAAATGATGCGAATCAAGTCATTTTAGCCCCTCCCTAATCCGCAGACCCACGAATGACGGAGTTTGACTGCCAAAGGGGCGGGGCTTGGTGATGTCAGCCTCATCCCGCACCCCTGACAATAACAATCTGGTCTCCTATCTGGGCTTCTCCCAAATAGGAGAATACAAAAGTAGGCAAGTATGGTCTGGAGGTTTGGCATTCCCAGACTATACAATGTCCAGGAATAGGCAGCTACTAACAGACATTGTATAGTACGGATCACCACCACTCTGGACTCCAGTCTTAATTCCCAGACTGTCAGGAATAACCCCGGATGGGTGGTGGTAACCCTACCAACCAGTGGCTCTCCAGCTGTTGTAAAACTACACACCTTAGCATGCACTGCTACCATTGTAGTATTGTCTAATAGCAAATCGATGGCAGGGAATGCTGGGAGTTGTAGTTTCATAACCGCGGTTAGGTGGTTGGAATAAATATCTGGTAATGTATGGGAGCCAATGACAATCAGCAATTTGCTCCTACATGCCCAAAAAAAAGACGAAAAGTTTTGTTCAGTCAAGTTGGATACATTTCTTTGATTTCAACAACTTGTCTGAACAAAGTTTTTGTCCATTTTCCGAGGTTTGGGAGCAACTTGACGATTGTCATTTGCTCCCACACATTACCAAATATCCATTCCAACCATCCAACTAGCAAAGTTGGTTTGGTGGATGGCCAGCATTAGCTTAACGGTTTTAGTAGAAATTGATCAAAACATCCACATTTAGTGATGGTCGTGAGGATGTAGAACAGGGATGGCCAAACCTGTCCTCAAGATCCACCAACGGTGCATTATCTGCAGGCAACCTGATGTACCCCTGCCTGACACGCAGCACAGTATACACTATCGTACCTCTGCCCGACACGCAGCACAGTATACACTATCGTACCTCTGCCCGACACGCAGCACAGTATACACTATCATACCCCTGCCCGACATGCAGCACAGTATACACTATCGTACCCCTGCCCGACACGCAGCACACTATACACTAATGTACCCCTGCCCATCATGCAGCACAGTATAAACTAATGTACCCCTGCCCGACACGCAGCACAGTATACACTGATGTCACCCTGCCTGACACGCAGCACAGTATACACTAATGTACCCCTGCCCGACACGCAGCACAGTACATAGCTGCCTACCCTCCTGCCTTCTGCAGGAGACTTCCTGAAATAGCGGCAATCTCCCTCTCTCCCTCATTAGTCTAGCAATCTCCCTCATGTCACCTAGCCCACATTACACTGTTACATTATTGAGGAAAAAAGGAATGAGAGATACAGTTATATTGAATCATCAGCACCATTTCCCAGCACTTTACCAAGTATAGTATCTCTTACTAACTGCTCTGGGGCTCATCTACATTTGGATATAAGTCATTTTAAATTACACACCCACGCTTCTAGGTGCCACGTTCACAATCTCTTTTCACAATCTCTTCATATATAGAACTAGACACGCCCTTTGGGTGGAGCATGACACGCCCCCTCATTGGGGTGCTGTGCAAAATTCTATTACCAACTATAATCTCCCTGAAATTAGTTTTCAAAAGTAGGCAAGTATGTCACAGCATACACTGATGTCACCCTGCCCGACACGCAGCACAGTATACACTGATGTACCAATGCCTGGCACGCAGCACAACATACACTAATGTACCCCTGCCCGACACGCAGCACAGTATACACTAATGTACCCCTGCCCGACACGCAGCACAGTATACACTGGTGAAACCCTGCCTGGTATACAGCACAGTATACACCAGCGTCACCCCTCACATGCAGGTATATTGTTGTTACCCTGCCTGGCATGCAGCATAGTGTACATGCAGGACAGTCTATACATATTCCTCATGCTACATGGCTATCGTTACCTGCATCTACAGCTTGTGCCAGGATCACCTGCCCAGTCATCCCAGTGGCCCCGAAGAGGGCAATATTTTTGGTAGCCATTGTCACTCACTACACAGAACTTGCAGCATGTTGTTATGGAGCAGCCCTAGCCTTCTTAGGCCCCACCCCTAATGGGAGGGGCCTCACACAGCTTAACTCCTTGTGTGCTGACCTGCAAACACACCAAGCCACAGATACTAGCTACAACCTTGCCTCCCAATGTATTTGCTGCTTACCATACTATCCCGTTAAGCACTGCCACTCATGAATTACACAGGTTCTGTGGCTGGCTGACCTGAAGCCTGTATTTCACCCGGTATTAATCAGCCACAGAACCTGTGTAATTCAGGAGTGTCCCAGTTTAACCTTCGGTGAAGTAGGAGGGGGGTGTGACCCCCCCTTACCCCCTTCCTGGTTGTGACTTTGCTCATATGGTGTGAGTGTTTTATGTGTAGTTTCCTACAGTAGCAAAGTCTCCCTCCAAATAAATACACACGCAACCATGTTCTAATGCTATTGCTGTATACCTCATATAGAGCTAGATGTACTAAGCCTTTCAGCTCCTAAATATCATGTGACACGTTGGTGGTTGAAAAATGATAGTTAGGGGCTGATTTTTAAAAAATGTGTTATCACTCTCCATTTTATCACTTTTAAGGCTGAGTACATCTCGCCCATAGACTTTATGTAATGTGTATTGTTACTAGAAGTTTATTTTATCAAACGTTCTACACGTAGGGCGGGATGTATTAATATACATCGCCGCCCTTCGCCTGACAGCTGCCACGATGCTACCGCTTATGTACTAACAAATGCGGCTAGCATCGGGTTGCGGTGACGGAGACCCCCGCGATACCTGTAATGTGGTGATATGTCACATCCAGAGGGTGGCGATACCCTGCCCGGCGGAGAAGGTCGGACGGGTAATGGTACATAGGAAATTGCGGTAAAACCCCTGTTTTACCGCATTTTCCCTTTAGTACATCCCGTCCACAGAGAGATTTGTGCCAGAGATTCATAATGGGAGATTCAGCATGAGAAATTTCAAATCTGTCAGGCGACTTCAGGGGAATGAAAAAAGAAGTCTTCAAAATTGAAAAATAAATAATGTAAAGAATGTTGTGGGGCTTCCCCCACGAGCATGACCAGCCCTGGAGTCTCTGAGTCTCTCAAATACCAGGGGGGAGAAATAAATAAGGTCCCCTATATTCAAGAAACCAGCACCGGGCTCTTGTGACGGTCCTCCCCCCAACCAAATAAGCATTGGTGTGTAGTACCCCCCCCCCTCCCCCCCCCAAAAAAAAGGTTTACCATTGGTGGCTATTGGGAAAACCCCTCCCCCCCATCATTGGTGGCAGAGTGGGGACAAAAAAGTGTCCAGTGTTGCGTCCTCTCACTCCCGCAGCTTCCATCGACCGAAGAGGGCAGGTGCGGTGCGGCGGACAGGAGACAGCGTCAGCGGGACTCAGCTTCAGGTAGGCATGGGCGGGGCTCCTGGGCGACATCGGCGGGGCTAGATGACAGTGTTCTGCTGCATCTTCAGTCGCTCAGAAGGCCCTGCTCATCCCCGCGCCACACATGCGGGAGATGTGCAGGAGCTTCTGAGCTACTGCACTGAATTTAGGGCGGGTCCGTTCTGAATCTTGGGCAGATTCAGAATGGCGGGGCCGCGCATGTAAATTGCTGTGTGGGCTATACACACAGCGATTTACATGCGTTTGCAGGCATTTTCTTAGACTTAGTTTGAGGTACTTGCCCATTGGTAAAAATGCCCTTTCCTTGTTCCTAATGTTCCCAGGGGTTCCTACACCTTCTTGGAGATGTGCTTCAGCTGTTGGTTCCACATGATTTATATTTGGTGGGACTGTTGAGCTCTGCACCTTTTTAGGAAGTTAGTGATATCCATATCTAAAGCATTTGTGGACGAGGAGGTCAGCACAGAACCTGCTTTTTGGCTCATAAATAGGATTACTTGCCCTGGGTCATCCTCCAAGAAAACACTATTAAAGCGTCCAAATGGTTTATCTGCAGCGGATGGAGTCAAAATTCCGGTGGTCGAAATCTCGACCGCCGCAATGCTGGCAATTTCTCCCTCTATGGGTGTCGTAGACACCCATAGAGGGAAAATAAAATAGTGTGCCAGATGTAGCGAGGCACCGGGCCTGCTGCGTGGCAAGCGCAGCGAGCCCGCAAGGGGGGGGGGGGGGGCGATCTACGGCCCCCCCTTGATGGTATTTCTGCGGTCGGGATTCTGGCGTCAGTATTTCGTACTGAATCCATCTGCAGCTATCATACAAATACATTGGAGGTCTATCAGTATATTGTAAAAACATTGATGGTCATCCATTGCATAGTATAACACTATCGATGGCCAGTTGCACTATTACAATCGATGGCAAATGCAACGATGGCCATCCCTACAATGTAAGTACACAAGGAGTGTGTGTGTGTGTGTGTGGGGGGGGGGATTTCAGAGGAGGAGCCATGGAGATCACTGTACATGGCTCCTTACACCTTCCCCCACTCTTAGGTGTATTGTACAGAAGACACACAAATTCACACAGCCGTAACCGCTAATTGCCATTACAAATAGCTTCTGTTATGTGGCACTGTGAGGGGGGGGGGAGAGAGAGAGAGAGAGAGAGAGAGAGAGAGAGAGAGAGAGAGAGAGAGAGAGAGAGAGCGCCGAGAGAGAGAGAGCGCCGAGAGAGAGAGAGCGCCGAGAGAGAGAGCGCCGAGAGAGAGAGAGCGCTGAGAGAGCTGAGAGAGAGAGAGGGCTGTATTAGTTTAACACAATAGTTTGGACAACTAAAAGTCTTGTTACTGATTTATTTCTGGAACTGCAGAATGACAACAGTTGGGAATGTTGTTGCACAACCACCAGGGGGAGCTGTTACAAAGTTGAGTAGTCCCGGAACAAGGTGACGGACTTTCCATCGTATTCCGTTGTAGTCAGACAACGGAGGTAGAAGTGACTGAGGTCAGGAACGGAGATTACATTACCGCCGCGTTCATCCACTTTGACAGTGTAATCTGCAGTCAGAGGTTTATCAGCTGCACAGATAGAAAGAAAATTAAAAAAATACTTGTAATAAGAATGTTCCAGAGTTCACCTGGCCAGGATCATTGGGATTTTAAGGCCCCAGGACACCAGTGGCTATCCATAGTGGGTCAAACCACTTCCTTCACCCAACCTACCTTCATACCTCCCAACATGACCCTCTCCAGGAGGGACACAATGCTCTGCTCCTGGACTTTCTTCTTAATGTATGATTACCTTCATCTGTGTTAAACAGGTAAATTGCTAAGAAAGGTGCTTCACTACAGGTGATGGCAATCATACATTAAGAGGGAAGTGCAGGAGCAGAGCAATGTGTGCCTCCTGGAGAGGGTCATGTTGGGAGGTATGTACCTTGGATCCAACAAATCCCACACCTCTGCCATCCTACCTACATCCTCTAGGGGGGGGGGGGGGGGGGTACAGACATATTTTATTATTTAGTCCAGACGCCTCAATGCCCTTATGTTTGCTGTACAACCCTGACTTTCCCTGAGGCCTCATCGTGACCTCCATGTCAGTTTTTGCTGGGTATCGCACCATTTAGCTCATTTAACTGATTCAGGTGGTCTTTGATTCTTTCTGGTCTTCTACTGATTTTCAGTCTTCCAGTCGGTTCATTCTTCGTTTACCATTACCTCAGGCATTATATCACCTCTCTACCTTTTCACACCATTAGGTGGGGCCCAACTTCATTTGAATCCCTTTTGTCAGAATCTTGTTTTCTTTTTTCTTAACTCTATCAACTCTGCCTAGCTGACCTAGCCCTGGTTCTGCCTTCCTATGTCCCAGCATGAAATAGGAAGTTGGCCGGAAAAATGACGGAAGACCAGTGGTCACTAATATTTTGTTGCACTGCTACTTCTTGCTCCCTCCATAATGCATGGACTCCAGGACCTCCTCCTGGGCCATACCCACAGTTAGCTCTTATATGATGTACTCACTCCCTCCTCTACACTTAGCTGGCCTTCCAATCACCCTCTACCAACAATGCATGGACTCCAGGACCTCCTCATGGGCCATACCATCAGTTAGCTCTTATATGATGTACTATCCCCCTTTCCTGTCCTGCATGCAGTGTAGTAACGGTCTTTATGGGTCCAGCCGCTTACTAGACTGCATGTTCTTCCTGGACCTCCTGATCTTTTGCTGGCTTCATGAGCTCATGTGACACAGAACTAGCCCAGACACAAGTCAGGGTGGCACCACATGATGGTACTGAATAATTATGCTGGCCACTACTTACCTGCAAGGTGTGGAGGTAGCACAGCCACGTAATCCAGGCCGGAGTCCTTAAGGATCTGATGCATCCGGATGTGGTCCTCAGTCACTAGCCGGAGGGGAGGAGGAACTGTGGCGATGTCCCAAAGCAGGAAGGCTTGAACAGGAACACAGAAAAGACCCGTCATACATGTAGCAGAGACTACCAATGTTAGCAGCTAGAGTTATGTAATATCCAGGTCTAGTGTTCCCAGCGAATAGTGCTTTCCCCTTAGTACAGGAACCATTGCAAACCATTCCACATTCGGGACCTATAGGACACAGGCCCTTATTCTGATTCACTCGCAAAGGCAAATTCCTTCTTAAATAGACAAAACCATGTGCACTGCAGGGGGGGCAGATGTAACATGTGCAGAGAGAATTAGATTTGGGTGGGGTTTTTTTCTTCTAAAGGAGATCTATATTGTAGTGTCAAAATAAAGCAGTCAGTATTTACCCTGCACAGGAACAAAATAACTCACCCAAATCTAATTCTCTCTGCATAAGTTACATCTGCCCCACCTGCAGTGCATATGGTTTTATCCATTTGAGAAGGAATTTGCCTTTGTGAGTGAACCAGAATAAGGGCCATTGTACATATGTACCAGTGTAAAATATTTACCGCAGGTTAGCTTGTACTTACTAGCCTGTATGCCAGGGCTGGGCAACACCGGCCCTCCAGATGTTAGTGAACTACACATCCCAGGATGCTTTGCATTAGTTTTGCTATGTGGCCATGCTGAAACTGATGCAAGGCATGCTGGGATGTGTAGTTTATCAACATCTGGAGGGCCGGTGTTGCCCAGCCCTGCAGGAATCAGACAGATACAGGGACACCCAGACTGGAAAACTGTTGTATCAATGTCAGACCTGGCACTTCACGTCCACCTTGCATAAGCCATGTTAACCCTTTGTGTGGCATGTATACAACATTTTTTATTTGAATTTATATAACAAATGTATGTGAGTGACGCTGGCATTTTTAGCATCTCTCACAGAGATGCTGGCACTCAAAGGGTTACACACAATTTGGCACGTTTATTGAATTACCGCCATCCAGCAGAATTATATACGGCAGCTTGCAGGCGGTGGGCGCCATGGGCCATGCAATAGCAATGCTGTAACAGGAGGCAATATGCCACTGAAAATATCATCTCCCTAAGCTTGCCCTCAGTCCATGGACTAGCTCCATATCCCCCGGAGTACCCGGAGGAAACCCACGCAAGTACGGGGAGAATATACAAACTCTGTACAGTTAGAGCCATGGCGGGAATCTAACCCATGACCTCAGCGCTGTGATGTTAAACATACTTCTGCAAACATGGCTTTCTGAAATGTATTTTCACTTTGAGCTGGGACAGGTTTTAGCCCACAAACGCTCTACCCCACCCCCAGTCCCCATCTGCTCCTACCTCCAATCTCTATCTTCACAGCTTCCTCTCTCCATTTTCAGCAAGCTGGAAACAGATCTGTGTCCCTACAAATATTGCTTTCACTTCCTGTCATTACATCTTTTGGCACACAAAGGAGTAATTTGGTCTTTCGAGTGGCCTCTAGTGGTCAGTGGTGGTACTTCTCCTTGCGGAGCCGAGGAGTAATATATAGTAGTGTTCTCCCCTTACACACCTGACATATGGCTCTATGCGGAGTATACACTGCAGTACTATTACAACACAGTAATTGTGTCCTGTTGGCACACCGTAGGGCCGACCAGTGCCATCCCCCAGGCTCGTGCAGACTGCACAGTGACCCTCTATTTATATATTGTGGACTGTAAAATGTTATCCAGAAAAGTGTCACACTCACAAGACATGCAGCCCACCACCTTCCGGATCCCAAGCTCCTTCATCGCCTCCACAATATTCCGAGTCCCCGTCGACATCATTGTGGTTGGCCCTTTAGTGAACAGGAAATAATATGAAATGAACTGGGAACTACAAGTCCCAGCATGCTGTCAGACACATTGCTTGGATTAGTAATTCGACAATTGCTGGAAACCCACAAACTTTGTATTAAAATCTTAACTACCGACAGTGGGGTCAATTTACTAAGATGGGAGTTTATCTATTGTCTTCTAGAAGATAAATAAGAAGTCAAACCTGACCGGTTGCTATGGGCAACATCCCAGATTCAATACAATTATTTTATTTATTTATTAACAGTTTCTTAAATAGCGCAGCAAATTCTGTTGCGCTCTATAATTGGAAACACAGATAAAACAAAACCGTAATTGGAGGCAGAAGGGTCCTGCTCACTCACTTACAATTGATTAGGAAATAGGCACTGATACATAAGGGGCCATCTATGGCATAGTTGACTGCTGGATTGCAAAGGTTCTAGGTGGGCTGCTTCATATCACTTCACAGCAATGATGACCCAGGGTCAGAAGAAAAAAAAAATGGAAGAAAGAGAAGACATGTGGAGGATAGGTGTGGACGTACAGTGGGGTTATGGAATATGAGACGCTTGCCTGAAGAGGTGAATTTTCAGGGAACGCTTGAAGGTTAGGAGACTAGGGGAAAGTCTTATTGCATGTGGTAGGGCATTCCATAGAGTGGGTGCAATCCTGCATGGGAGTGAGTACTGAGTATGGGTGAGAGATGTAGATCTTGAGAATAGCGGAGAGGTCGGGTTGGGAGATTGTTGAAATAAACAAAGAGATGTGCATTGGTATAGTTTGTTTAATGGCCTTATGTGTGCGTAAAAGTATTTTATATTAAATACGGTAGAATACAGGTAACCAACAGAGGGACTGACAGAGCGGATCCGCAGCCGATGAACATCTAGCAAGGGAGATTAGCTGCATTCAGGATGGATTATAGTGGCGAGAGTCTCTTCTTAGTAATACCAGAAAGGAGACTATTGCAATAATCAACGCAAAAGAAAATGAGAACATGAATTAGAGTTTTAGCAGTGTCTTGGGTAAGGTATGGGCATATTTTGGATACGTTTTTTAGATGTATGTATCATGATTTTGAGACAGATTGAATGGCAGAAACAAAAGGACAATTCATAGTCTAGGCAGTGAGCTTGTGGGGTAGAAATGATTGATGAGATAGAGATATCAGGTTGGTAACTACTATTGGCCGGTGGAAATATTATTAACTCTGTTCTGGAAATAATAAGTTTGAGGTGGCGAGATGACATCCAAGATGAGACAACAGAAAGACATTCAGTGACACGGACCAATACAGACAGTGACACATCTGGGGAGGATAGGTAGATTTGGATATCATCAGCGTACAGCTAAAACTGAAATCCAAAAGAGCCAATTCGTTTACCAAGAGATAAGGTATAGATTGAGAAAAGCAGAGGACCTAAAGGCCCCCATACACTACACGATTTGGGCCCGATTTCACCCGATTCTGGAGGATCGGGCTGAGAAATCGGGTGAAATTGCCCAAATCTTGTAGGGTAGGACATCCAATCTGATCCGATGCTCGGTCCCGTGCGCATCGGATCAGATCTGGATGTCGGACGGTCTGCACATAAGATAAATCTTATGTGCAGCCGGCATTGAGCTGGTCTGTGGGCGTGGGGACCGGAGAGCAGGGTCCGGTCCATGTGTGATGAGAGAGGGTAGTCACCTAGCGGCAGGAGAGGTGGCGGGGAGCGGGGTCCGGTCCAGCTGCAGGAGGGGTAGTGAGCTAGTGTGTGGACTGGAGACTAGGTAGCGGAAGCTGCAGGCGGGGAGCACGGAGCGCACGGCGCATAATAACAGAGTCCGGGTAGCGGCGAGCGGGAGAATAGGAAACATCCTATTCAAAAGACTGGGCGGACGCTGATTGGCCGAGTGCTCAGCCAATCAGCGTCCGCCCTGCCCGCCCAGTCTTTTGAATAGGATGTTTCCTATTCTCCCGCTCGCCGCTACCCGGACTCTGTTATTATGCGCCGTGCGCTCCGTGCTCCCCGCCTGCAGCTGCCGCTACCTAGTCTCAGCTGGACGTGCTCCCCTCCTGCAGCTGGACTGGACCCCACTCCCCGCCACCTCTCCTGCCGCTAGGTGACTACCCTCTCTCATCACACATGGACCGGACCCTGCTCTCCGGTCTCTGGTCCCCGCTCCCCCAGACGGACCCTGACGCCCCCCCCCCCCCGCAAGCTCCCCCAGACCCTGCTCTCCCACAGCTCCCCGGATTTACATGTGATAAATCGATCCGATTTATCACATGTAAAAAATAGCACATCAAGTGCCAAATCATTTCAGGAGCTGCCGGGGGAGCTCAGGGGAAGTTGGGGCCGACATTAGGCCGACTTGTCCTTAGGACAAGTCGGCGTAGTGTATGGGGGCCTTAAGACCGGGCCTTGTGGAACTCCAACTGATAGAGGTAGCGAAGAGGATGTGGATTCAGAGAAGTGGATACTGAAGAAGTGATTAGATAGATAGTATAGAAACCAAGAAAGGACGGTGTCCTGAAGACCTCAGGACTGAAGTGTTTGTATGAGTAGAGAATGGTCAAGAGTGTCAAAGCAGCAGAGAGATCTAGAAGAATGAGTAGCAAGTACCGGCATTTGGACTTCACAGTGACCAGATCATTCACTACTTTAGTCAGTGCGGTCTCTGTGGAGTGTTGGGAACAAAAGCCTGACTGATGTGGGTCCAGTAACTTGTGTGAATTAAGAAAGTGTGTGAGGCGAGTGTAGGCAAGTCTCTCAAGTAGCTTGGAGAAGCATGGGAGCTGAGAGATGGGACGGTAGTTTGAGAGAGTGTTAGGGTCAGATTTATTTATTTATTTTAGAATGGGAGTAATCACTGCATGCTTGTTGAATATTGAAGGAAAGAGAGAATGAAAGAAAGAGAGATAGCATCTTAGTAAATTTACCCCAGTAAGAGAAGCTACTACTTATTACAATGAATGGTAGGTCTGCAACTATAAAATAGACAGTGATTGAGGTTTCATGACATCATCTTGAAAACGTAGGCGGATTAACTCTAAGGCAATGCATCACAGTAAACTTCTAGAAATATAGCCCACGCAATCACAGTGCCTGTATATAGAGATCAACACCGCAAAACAGTAGTCATTGGCTCCCCCTAGTGGATTATATTAGATACACATTTAAAAGGAAATCACTTGCAAAATAAATATATTTCAGTAAATTAATGATAAGCAGAGGTATAGGTCCTTCATATCACTGTACAATGACAAATATAACTCAAAGGGACAGATGTATTAAGCTTCAAAAAGTGCTAAAAATGAGAGTGATAAACAGCCAGCCAATCAGTTCCTAATTTCCATGTTACTTTCCACGTTATCACTTTTTGAAGCTTGATACAACTGGCCCAAAGACACATAAGTGAAATCCTGGGCTTGCGCCTTATATTGTGCCAGCAGTTGTCAGGCAAGCTCCACACAACCTTTAAAAACAGGATGAGCCACCGTGACCCTTTGCACAGTTCAGTTGTCAGTTCCAGCTCGGAGAAATGAACCATGAATTTGATGTGTGACAAGTAATGCACAGCATAGATCTGGCTCCTTCATTGTAAGGGGAAGCGGTCATCTATTAGAATGAACTTAGGTCTACAGTCATTAGGTCGACCCCACTAGTTCGACTGGCAGGAAGGTCGACCGGTACTTGTTTCCTAGCACGGCCACAATCTTATGGATCGTGTACCTTTAAGTTAAGGTACACGATCCACACGATGGACCCGATTTCCTTTGAAATGAGGTCCATTTTGCCGGCTAGGACACAATATCGGGGGCATCGCGTCGGTCGGGACCATTAACATTGGTCCCGACGCGACCGACGCGATGCCCCCGATTTTTCCATAGGCTTCAATGTTAAAAAATATTTTAACATTGAAATCGTGTCGGGAAAGGTAAAATATTGGGTGCATCGCGTCGGTCGGGACCATTAACATTGGTCCCGACGCGATGCCCCCGATTTTTCCATAGGCTTCAATGTTAAAATATTTTTTAACATTGAAATCGTGAGAAAATGTGAAAAATGTGAAATGGGCCAATATGACCCATTTCACATTATAGATGTCCCCGTCGTCACCCCACGATAGACGCCAACCCGAAGCGTGGCGAGCGCAGCGAGCCCGCGAGGGGCTGCGGTGCGCGTCCTCCAACCTTTTCATTCCCCTACTATCCACGTCGGCGTGGAGTTGAGAATAGAATAGTGTGGCGAGCGCAGCGATCCACCGAGCCCGAAGCGTGGCGAGCGCAGCGAGCCCCGCGAGGGGACGCGTATAACTTCACAGGTATACGCGTCCCCTCGCTGCGCTCGCCACGCTTCAGGCTCGGTGGCTCGCTGCGCTCGCCACACTATTCTATTCTCAACTCCACGCCGACGTGGATAGTAGGGGAATGAAAAGGTTGGAGGACGCGCACCGCCGCCCCTCGCGGGTTCGCTGCGCTCGCCACGCTTCGGGTTGGCGTCTATTGTGGGGTGGGGTTTACGCCGTTAAATTTGGGGGGGTTGGGAATATTTTACATTGAATCCAATGTAAAATCGGGTCCCAGGGACCCGATTTACATTTCATTCAATCAAAAAATCGGGTCGAAAATCGGTCGGTCGCGTCGATCGCATCGCATGCGACCAAATCGCATGCGATGCGATCGACCCGATTTTTCCGACACGACCACCCCGATGTAAATCGGTGTGGCCGTGCTAGGAAACAAGTACCGGTCGACCTGACTTAAGGTCGACATGGGCCAAGGTCGACATGACTTAAGGTCGAATTTGCATAAAGGTCGACATGAGGAAGGTCGACTGGTCATATGGTCGACATGGGTTTTTCACTGTTTTTTGAGCCGACATGTGCCGACAGGCGGTATTTCATGCCCTACCATCCACTAGGGCGTGGTGGGAGAATAAAATAGTGTGCCGAGCGCAGCGAGGCACCGTGCCCGAAGCATTGCGAGCGAAGCGAGCGATGCGAGGGTCCGATTCTCATTGCCAACTGTGTCCATGTCGACTGTGTCGACATTCGGATAAAAAAACAGTGAAAAACCCATGTCGACCTTATGACCAGTCGACCTTCCTCATGTCGACCTTTATGCAAATTCGACCTTAAGTCATGTCGACCTTGGCCCATGTCGACCTTAAGTCAGGTCGACCTTCCTGCCAGTCGACCTAGTGGGGTCGACCTAATGACTGTAGACCTAAGTTCATTCTGGCAGATGTCCCGATTCCATTGTAAGAACCCCAACCAGGGAAACATAATCAATGGCCAATCAATGGGGGTCTGTGGATAGAAAGCATCTGCAAATACATCAAATGCAGAAATGTATTATGACAAAACCACATTAAGTATGTATTTACACATATAGGATTGCTGATGGTAGTGTCTGGCCATTACCACTCCTGGCGCTTTGGGATTATCAGTCAAATAGAAACAATTATACATATAAAAGTAATAGGTTTGTGTATAAATAGAGAAATGGACTATGACGGGGTCGATCCCGAAACCCACATATTTTCATTAGACCCATTGAAACAACTTAATTTGCATCAAGGCTCAAGGGTCTGGAAGCACTATAATATAAACTCCATTGGACAAGTATATGAGGGTAATTGTATTAAATCCTTTGTTGAACTGCGGGAGGAATTCCATCTACCCCAGAGTATGTTTTACAGATTTTTACAAATGAGGAGTGCGCTTAGTCAATACAATAGAGATAATGATCAACAGATTCTTGAATCCCCGGTTAAAAATTTTTTAAGTAAATTGGGCACAGGGAAGGTGGTGTCCAAATGTTATAGGTTTATTATGGAAACGACTCAGTGCGAGGAAATGGAGGGGCTACTATTAAAATGGTCTAGGGATATTCCGGACCTAACCTTAGAACAGTGGAAGAGGGCACTGGTGGCTCAGAGTACTGCCACGAACTCGAGTAGGATTCAACAGGTGCAATTTAATATTATCCATCGGATATATGTGACTCCTGAAAGAATATGTAAATTCTCCAAAAATAATAGCGGTCGATGTCCCAAATGTGGGGAAGGGAATAGTGTTCAACCTTGCAATTTTTGGCACCTTCTCTGGAAATGTAGACAGGTGAAGGAATTCTGGGATGGAATCCGGGAGGTCCTTAAAAATCTGGGAGTCCCTGTCCAGTGTCTACACCCCTTAGGACTTATATTAGGGATATGGCCAGAAAACCAGATGTCGTTAGCTCTGAGGCAGTTAGCAACTAATCTATGCGCGATAGCCAAGCTTATGATTGCCCGCTCATGGATGGCGCATAATGGGCCTGGTAATAAAGAGTGGATAAATGTGGTTAATTGCACTATGGAGCACGAAAAACACATGTTTATTTTAAGAAAGCAAGGTGCCAAATTTTATGATATTTGGGGGGAATGGTGCTATTCTCAGTATCACACGATAAAGTAAGGGTGTAAACACTAATGATAAAGGTAATGACGGATGAGGGATATCCTCAAGGAAATAAAAAAAAAAAAAAAACCCATCATGATATTGGGGACAGCTTTAACACTAGAAGACAAACTAAATGGTATTGCACTAATGAATTAAAACATTAGATAAATGTATTGAAAGGAATGGATGTGTGTGGTAATAAGCACCGACAGGTTGCACAAAAGAATGTATAAAGGATAACACGATAGATAGATCTTACAGGTCTTAATAAACTGCAAAAAGGTGATAGGTAGATTATTAGATAAAGTAAAGCACTATGTTAAGAATATTGTGATAGATAGACTGCACACATATCACTAGAATAAAAGCGTATATGGTTATATTATACACTAAATAAAGTAAAGTAGGAGGCCTAGGTAGTTAAGCTATAGGAAAATGGGCAAAATGAGTCTGTTCAGGGTAAACGACGGATGGGAAAAATGGAGAAATACCCTATAGAACCTAAAAAGAACACTGCGCACGTTAAACAATGAATCTAAAAGAATGACTAAGGAGAGAAATGACTGGATGCTTTTAATATGTCTTGTTTGTTAGTTTGTAATTTTCAACAGTAAATAACAAGATGAAGAAATGTTAAAAGGTCTACTGTATGTTGATATTTGTTGTATGTATATGTTATAAATACCAATAAAGAAGATTAAAAAAAAAGTAATAGGTTTGAACAAAAATGTATAAAGGAAATTTTTTGCTAAAAAAAACAGTGAAAAACCCCATGTCGACCTAATGACCCTGTCGAAATTATGACCCTGTCGACCTTCCTGCATGTAGACCTAGACACATGACTGTCTAACACTGGGGTAGCCAACCCTAGTTCTCGAGAGCTACCAACAGTGCATGTTTTGCAGGTCTCCTCACAGAGGGGGTTATTCTAGTCCATTCTTTCTGACAAAATCCTTCTTAGATGGACAAAACCATGTGCACTGCGGGTGGGGCAGATGTAACTTGTGCAGAGAGAATTAGATTTGGGTGGGGTTTTTCTTTAAGGTGAGATCTATATTGAAGTGTAAAATCATGCAGTCAGTATTTTCCCTGCACAGAAACAAAATAACTCACCCAAATCTAATTCTCTCTGCACATGTTACATCTGCCCCCCTGCAGTGCACATGGTTTTGTCCATCTAAGAAGGATTTTGTCAGAAAGAATGAACTAGAATAAACCCCAGAATCACAAGTGAGCTAATTAGCTCCATCTGTGTATCTTTTAAAATGTGTCAGTGATTAATGAGTGCAGCAGCTAGGTTGTCTGGAAAATGTGAACTGTTGGTAGCTCTCGAGGGCTAGGGTTGGCTACCACTGGACTAACAACTTACTGGTGACTAGGGTGGCCAATCCCAGGATCGGTGGGATCCCATATTTGGCCTCTAAAACGCCGGGATTTCAATCCCGGGATTGGAGTTTCCAATCCTGGGATTTCGTGATTAGACTGCCCATGCGCAGTCTAATGCCGGGCAGCGTCTGAGCGAGTGCCCAGATGCTGCCCGGCTACTCCCTTCCTGGCAGTGCAGCTCTGCGCAGCGTGACAAGTTCACAGGTCACGCTACGCAGGCCACACAGCCGCACAGCATGCTGCCTGCCTTCCCACCCTTACTGGCTTTCGGCTTCCCGACACCATCCGCCCGGCACCCGTCTTCACTGCGCGCCTGCCCACCCACCGTCTCCTGGCTTCGCTCACCTGGCTCCCGGCTACAAAACGCCCACCCAGCTTCACCGCCCACCCTGCCGGCCGCACCGCAACTCACCTCACCGGACATGTAAGTTAATATGCGGGGCGGCCACGGAGGGTTTTTCTTATTAGGGAAGCCAATCCCGGGATCGGTCATTTTTCATCTAGTGACTCAATGACCGTATCCCGAATGAGGGCAGGCTGATTTATACACGGTATTCGTTACCCTACCGGTGTCCCGGTAGTAGGTAGACGATATGGTTGCTACAATGTTCAGTCACTGAGCATAACGCTGATTGTCAGCACATAAAAAGGGGGGAGAATGTCCCATAAAGAATAACACACAATTGTACTCCAAGCAGTGGAAGTATCCAGAGAGTATGCCGCTGTAGCAGACACTAAGAGCGAGATTTAATACCGCCAGAGAGCGGCAGTGCGAGATGTCCGCCAAACTCGGATGGTTTTTCTTTTAAGGGGAATTAACTTACAAGGCAAAACCATGCCTTGTAAGTCAATTCCCATTTAAAAACACGTCCGAGTTCGGCAGACATCTTGCACTGCCGCTGAAGTCGGGCGGCATTAAATCTCGCCCTACGTGCGGTCTTCGGGAAGGCTCATCCTGGCAGGCTGCGGGCAATGAGTGCGGCTCCTCTATTTGAATTTAGTGCTGCGTCCTACACTCTGGAGCCGCCACTAATTGGGAGCATTTAGTTTAGTAGTAATGTCCTTGTTGCCTGATGCAGAACATTACACTAGCGAAATGCGTTGCTACACAATTCAAACTGTATTGACCTGTGTTCTCTTTGTATGGCGTGAAACAGACAAACATTTTCTAATACGTGTTCACAATCAGGATAAGTATGCACCATTGTCTTTCTTATCAGATAAAGCAATAGGCTTCATCTGTTGGCGCGTTCTTTCTAATCAGCAGCACCACGCACCCCTTACCTAAATCATTCCTTGTACCCAGAACAATTAAGACAGCGTCCTGTCCTTCCACGGCCTTCAAGACATCACTTTTATTCTGCACATCCCCCACAACGATCCGTGCCGGTTTCGTATTCGTGGGAAGACGAGCGGGATCTCTCACCAGGACAGTCACATTATACCCTGTAAACGAGGAATATGACATATTTATCTACTAATTGAGGTCCACAAGATAGTACCTTTGCCATTTAGATTGGTCTCCTGTAAGTGATTTTATAAAAAAAGTTTTTTCAAAAAAAAAAAAGTTAAACTCTTCAAAAAAATATTAATCACAAGACATACAAATGTATATGGTTAAAAAAAGGGGCAGACTTTCTTCATCACCCACAACTATTCCTGTTTCGGAATATGGATTTGGGCTAGAGGGAGACTTCTAACCATGCCTAGCCGGGGAACTGCATACTGGCCCTTATTCTGGTTCACTCGCAAAGGCAAATTTCTTCAAACCCTGTGCACTGCAGTTGGGGCAGATGAAATGAGCAGATAGGATTAGATTTGGGTGAGGTTTGTACTTCAAAGTGAGATCTATATTGCAGTGTAAAAATAAAGCAGTCAGTATTTTCCCTGCACAGAAAGAAAGTAACTTACCCAAATCTAATTCTCTTTGCACAAGTTACATCTGCCCCTGCAGTGCACATGGTTTTGTCCATTTGAGAAGGAATTTGCCTTTGTGAACCAGAATAAGGGCCACTGTGTCTTGAGTTCTCATATAAAGTTTTCTATCCTTTGTTGTTTATGGGTTCTTATTTGGAGTATCGCTATCGCCAATGTGTTTAGGTAATCACTACACGTTTTTTCTTTGATACTGTCATGTTTATAATGTGTGTGCGCTCTGATGAATAAAGAAATGTAAAAACAAAAAATGGGGCAGACGAGATGGGCCAGGTGGTTCTTATCTGCCATTGCATTCTTTATTTCTAGGTGTACCGGTGAAACTCGAAAAATTCGAATATCGTGCAAAAATTCATTTATTTCAGTAATTCAACTTAAAGGGTGAAACTAATATCTTATAAGGACTTATTACACGCAAAGTGAGATTTCAAGCCATGGCTTACAGTTGATGAAAACCCCAAATTCAAAATCTCAGAAAATTTGAATTTTTCATGAAATCAATAAAAAAAAAAAGTTATTTACCCTTTCAGTGCCAACATTGCTGTGAGATCCTCAAAATATCTGCTAAAAATGCCAGCGCCGCTCACAGCACCTGTTCTTTTAGCATACATAAATACAAATACAACCAAGTCAATTAACTGAAGTTTAGTTAAATATTGCACCAAAAAAAAAAAAAAAAAGGAACAGTCGCTGTGAGCGGCGCTGGCAGTTTTAGCAGATATTTTGAGGATCTCTCACAGCAATCAAAGGGTTAAATACAGAAATGTCATCCCTCTGAAAAGTATAATCATGCATATGTGCTCAGTACTTTGCTTGGGTCCCTTTTGTATGAATTACTGTATCAATGCGGCGTCACGGATGCTATAAGCCTGTGGCACTGCTGAGGTGCTATGGAACACCAGGATTATTCAATAGCGGCCTTCAGCTCTTCTGTATTGTTCAGTCTCTTGTCTCCCATCTTTCTCTTGGCACTGCCCTATAGATTCTCTATGTGATTCCGATCAGGCGAGTTTGCTGGCCAATCCAGCACAGTAATCCGACGGTCACTGAACCAGGTTTTGGCAGTACCAAAGTCCTGCTGGAAAATGAAGTCAGCATCTCTATAAAGCTTGTCTGCTGCTGAAGCAAGCATGAATTGCTTCACTGGTGGTTTGTTTTTAGGGAGCGCTCCCCACAGGGCAGGTGTTTTCTGGAGAGCGCTCCCTAAAAAAAACCCTGGGGCCAGGCAGCGCTGCTGTGCACTATATCAGCCTCTGCCCAGCTCTACCCCCGGCAACCTGGCTGTGTGCGGTGTGATGTTAGCAAGCTCACACCGCACACAGCCAGGAGGAAGGAGCCGGAGCCGGGCAGCAGCTGAAGCTGAGCTTATCACTAGCTCAGCTCAGCAGCGCCGCCCGGCACCAAGGAGGGGAGACATTGTGTTCCCACTGAAGCATCGCCGGAAAATTTCTGGGATAGCCAGTGAAGGGCTTAAATGTCCTGGTAGATAGCTGCATTGACTCTGGACTTAATAAAGCACAGTGGACTAACACCAGCAGATGACACGGCTCCCCCAATGAACACAGACCGTGACTTCGCCGCCAGGAGAGGACCCATGTGCAGCCTACATGGAGCCAGGGGCCCGTCTGCACCACGCATCCATTATAGAAACGACTATGCAGTCAAGATCTAGATCATGGGTCTTCAAACTGAGGCCCTCCAGATGTTGTGAAACTACAAATCCCAGCATGACTTGCCACAGTTTTAACACTCCCTTATAGCAAAACTGTGGAAAGGCATGCTGGGATTTGTAGTTTCACAACATCTGGAGAGCCACAGTTTGAAGACCCATGATCTAGATAGATCTCCTGCATGTGCATAAAGAACACGGAGTACACACATCGCTATGGGTGTAGGGGTGATCTAGCCACCGGGAAGCTCAATGGGAATCACCTTGCTCAGCATGTACCCTAGGCAGAAATCACCCCATGTATATGTTTCTTTAGAGGGGAGGAAGGGAAGAGTCGGGGATGTTGCCCGACTACTTATACTGTATATGTGAGACTCACCAGTATTTTTTGTGAGCAGAGATTTTATCATTACATTGTGCCCAGTTAACATTATGCCACCCTATATTGTGCCCCATTTCACATTATGCCACAGAGCCACTAAGTTCATATTACTAAGCACTGTGAAAACTCTTCCCATTATATCGGTGCCCCCAGTTCACATCATGCATTGTCACATGCTCTGCACAGAATATGTGCGCAGACTTCTACTTGCTCACACTTTTGTGGGGCACCTGGGGAACGGTTAGCTAATGAGGCCTGCTTCATGTAACACTTAACAACCGAAAAGCATCGCTTGGATGTGTTTATTAAATTCACAATAAAACAGTTTTCCCAAATGAAAAAGCACAGCAATGACACGGAAGACACTCAGCTTCTGCATGCATGGAACTGCTGTCTGGACAGTGATGGGTTAATGGCTAGTGTGAACGGCGGGAGGGCGGGACACATGCACGTGGTTGGGTCTTATCATTATCAAACACAAGCAGGAGAATCATGACTCAGCAATCCAGCATGCACAAAAGAAAAGTCCTTCCTTATATACGGTCTTTTCATGCACAATACAATGTATACAGCTATTATATAACAAGACATTGCACATTGGTCTTGGACTATCCTGAAACGGTTTGCAAGTGTCACCCCTCTCCCTTGTGTTCTTCCCATGTGTCATAGAAATGTCCAAAAGTAGAGCAATGCCCACTGTATCTTTCCATATGCTAATTGAGGCTTACGATTGTATGTCACATGCACATATGTCTGAGTGGCCCAAACGATTCTGAGGAACAGATGTATCCACCTTCAAACAGTGATAAAGTGGAGAGTGATAAACAACCAGCCAATCAGCTCCCACCTGTCAATTTTCAAACCCAGCCTGTAACACGACAGATAGGAGCTGGTTGGTTGGCTCAGCTGTTTATCACTCTACATTTTATAACTTTTTGAAGCTTGATACATTGGCTCTAAGTGGCCCATTTATTATAGGATTGTATATACAATGCGATCTGGGTGGGATCTACCGCAGGAGGGATCGCAGCAGTCTCTCCTAGACATTTAGGTGATAATTAATATTTGCAGATAACCCTATGAGGTAAAGTACCACCACTGACCACTACAGGCCACTCAACAGAACAAATTACTCTTTTGTGTGCTAAAAATTAAGACATACAGTACTTGCCTACCCTCTCGGAATGGCCGGTAGACTCACGAAAAATGGGTTCCACTACCAGGGAAGGTAGGCAAGTCTCCCGCATCGCCTCTGCAGCCCCCTTTTTGTGTTTGGTGTAGCAGGGATTTAGTGGGTCTGCGGCAAAGGGGTGGGGCTAAAATTATGCCGAATTGTATCATTTCACGTCATTTCAGCCCCTCCCCAAATCTGCGTACCTGCAAATTGATGCATTTGACTGGAATGTGGGGCGGGGCTTAGGGCCAGATGGAGAGTGATAAACAGCCAGCCAATCAGCTCCTATCTGACATGTGACAGACTGTGTTTGAAAAATGTCATGTAGGAGCTGATTGGCTGGCTGTTTATCACTCTCCATTTTATCACTTTTCACTTAGTCCACTGGCCCTCAGTGATGTTAGCCTCGTCCCGCACCCCCCTGACAATTCTCTGCTGTATGACTTAAGATGTCATAATCGAAAGTGAAAGCAATTTTTCCGGGGACACATCTGTTTTAAACTTGCTGGATATGGAGAAGGGAAGCTGTGAAGACAGAAATTAAAAGTAGGAGCGGATAGGGACTGGGGGTGGGGTGGAGAGTTTGTGGGCTAAAAACTGTCACAGCTCAAAGTGAAAGTACATTGCAGAAGGCGTAATTTTGACGGGCTTTTAACTAGTATTAGATAAAGTTTTTACCTATGATGAAACATGGACCTTCCAGTAGGATGCTGAGCCAAAATGCCAGTCCATGTACTGGAAAACACCATTGTCACCAGGGAGGGCAATCCCAGGACATTTTTTAAATCCCAGGATTCAAGATTGAAAAATTGCAGGATCCCGGGATTGGCCTCCTGATATATGAGGCTGCCTCTGGCAGGTGCCCGCTGCCGCATCTGTTACCGGTCCCCGCAGCCATGGCCACAGGAGAGACGGAGCAGAGAGACTGTGGGCAGCCGGGCCCTGTATACTCTTGGTGGTAAAAGACCAAATTAAATTGAGAGCTGTGTTGATCACAAAATTATTTTTCAATGAAATTTTTTTTTTATGAATAATTCATTTAATAAATTAAACGGTACTTGTGTATCATCACGGCGCCCACTAAGGTATTTGCTTAGTGGGCTATTGTGCATAGGAAAATCGTATTGCATCGCATCGCACGGGTCATTTGAAGGGCAATGCAATGCGATTCGATTTTCCGATGTAATTTATTCAGTGCTCTCATATATATTTTATAGCGTGTAAAATGCCACGCTTCGGGGTGGCATGTATAGTGTGGGGGGGTGCCTAAAACCTCATTGTATGTCATATAATGATATAATTGTATAGGTAATGTAATGGCATCGTACACCCTATATATATGCGGGAGGTGAGATGCGATGCGATCCCCCGGGGCTAAGAGAGCAGTGAATAAATTACATAGGAGGATCGGATCGCATTGCACGGGCCCTTAAAATGGCTCGTGCGATGAGATCAGACTGCCCTTAAAATGTCGATGCGACGTCCCTTAAAATGGCCGGTGCGAGGCGATGCGATTTTCCTACGGTGCCGTATGTAAGAAAATTGTGCGCCGTGATAATACACAAGTACCAATTAATACCCCTTTCAGACATATACGCGAAAATCCCGTTTTTTTTTCACATGAACGCGCCCAAACCCGGGACTAGCGTATGTCTGAAAGGGTATACCCGGGATTTCACTCCCGGATACTGAGCACCTGCAATTGACCAGCTGCAAATAGTGATAAAATGGAGAGTGATAAACAGCCAGCCAATCAGCTCCTCCCTGCCATGTCACAGGCTGAGTTTGGAAAATGACAAATAGGAGCTGATTGGCTGGTTGTTTATCACTCTCCACTTTATCACTTTTTGAAGCTTGATACACAGTGACAGATGTATATATCCTTTGTGATAGAAAATCAGAAGGAAGTAAGGAGACCAGAGTGGAAAAATGGTTTCATTCTCCATCATTGTGATCGCATTGTCGGGAGGGACCTTGCATGCTGGGAGGACTTGCTCTGTGTTCGGCCCATTTATCAACTAATATTTGCGGCTAAATCCCAGAAAACACAAGTTTTCAGGGTTTAGCCGCAAATATTAACTATCTCCTAAATGTATCAAAGGGCGACCGCAGCAGGGATCTCCGATGCCTGCTGCGATCCTCCCTGCAGTGCCGCCGGCCGCATCCACCATAGGTTTCTATGGGGGATGCGAAACTGCCCAATGTATAAACATCGGGCAGCCTGGCATCCCACCCCTTGGCTATCGCCATTCTGGGATGGCGATAGCCCATTGTAGCCTATGGCTACACATCGCACTGCCCGAGCAGGGCAGTATGGTAAGAGGGGTCGGCGGGGGTCAGTGCATAACCGCGCATGCACTGACCTCCTGGCTTCCAGTTTAGCACTTCACAGGGACGGGCTCCTTTTGGAGCCCTGTCCCTGCAGTGCCAGGGATGATACATCCCAGTGATGTGATAGCATTTTACAATGCGTTCCTGGGCGGTAATATTCCGCCCAGATCACATTGCAAATGCGATCATTGATAAATGTGCCCCTTAGCCCCTAATATGTTATTTTTATCATAATCCTATACATTCTTGTTTATAGGACAGCTTTTTACCTGAAGAGTTGCACCATACAGGATGTCCCCTCTCTTCTTTATTATTTAATTTGGCACTGAACCCGTGTAAACATTTCAGAATTGGGACTATTTTCAGGACATACCAATCGCTGTTTGGATATTAAATGATCAGCCTTCACAGACTATACAGTCTCTACATTACCAATCCTGATCTCTCCATGATATGGAAAAATCTAGGGCATAGCTGCCTACCCTCCTGTATTCTGCAGGAGACTCCGTGAAATAACAGCAATCTCCTTCTCTCCCTCATTAGTCTAGCAATCTCCCTAATTTCACTAAGCCCAAATTACACTGTTACATTTTTGGGGGGAAATAAGGAATGAGCGACAAATACATTTATACTGAATCATCTGCACCATTTCCCAGCACTTTACCAAGCATAGTAGCTCTCACTAACTACTGTGGGGCTCATCTACATTTGGATATAAGTCATTTTAAAAGATTCCTGTCAGATGTAGCAGTACACACCCACGCTTCTAGGTGCCACGTTCACAATCTCTTTTCACAATCTCTCCATATATGGATCTAGCCACACCCTTTGTAAGGAGCATGACACACACCCTCAATGACGCGCTGAACAAATTTTGAATACCAACTATAATCTCCCTGAAACTAGTTTTCAAAAGTAGGCAAGTATGACCTAGGGTCATGTTCCTTTTGTGGGAATTCCTCTCCTCAGTGGTCAGCCGACTCTCCCTACAGTGGGATAAGCCGGATCTCCCAAATCTAGGCATAGTTTTGTCCGCTACTTGTCGGATCTGTACAGAATTAAGGTGGGGCGAGTTATCAATACCATCTCTAATGACTTACATAGGTAGCACCGCCTCCCATTATCTTTTCTTGGTCGGGTGAACCTACTCCATATGATTTTGAGCCCATGCCGTCAGGAGGAAGCAGACATTTACCATTGTCTTTCGGAAGGCTCTATTATACAAATGTTTTTGGCATCTCATGTGCCGATATGCAAAGGTCAGCCATGCCCCCTTCTGTCCAGAGTGAGCAATTATGGCATCTCCAGATCTACGCATGACTCCAGAGAGTGAAAAGCTCTTAAAATAAATATATATATATATACACACACACGCCTGTACATACCTCCCAACTTCTGCGATTATGAAATAGGGACACGGGCGTATGCAAATGAGGGCGCGGCTTATGCTAATTAGCCGCAACCTCATTTTCATACGAGAATAGACGCTGTGCGCATGCGCACAGCGTCTATTCTATTAGATTGGGGGGTCTCCCAACTGCCACCCCCCGCAGCGGGTGGGACAGGACTCGAAAATCGGGACTGTCCCGCTGTAATCGTGACAGTTGGGAGGTATGCCTATATAATAATAATAATAATAATAATAATAATAATAATTCTCTTATATCATTAGATTTTGTTGTAATATTTCTCATTGTATAATCACAATGCACGTTTGGGGCTTGAGTCTCTCACTCTTGTACTTAAGTACAGGTGTGTCCTCATAAAGGTAGCCTCAATATGTCACAAAGTATGAGGTCCAGTGCAACTCTGTTAGCGCTGGGTGTATTTTTTTCCTTTTCTTTCTGTGCTGATTTGATCTGTCCAGTGGAGGTTTTTCCCTATAGGCTATAGCAGGGGTTCCCAATCTTTTTTGAATCACGGCACCCTAGAATACAAGAGCTTTTTTTCACGGCTCCCCTAGGCCAAACAATTTTAAAAAATATTTAAATTTCAATTAATTTTAAATGAATTGTGTTTATATGTGATCCTTAGGTTCAGTTATACGATAAAGGGTTTTGTCCATAAATAATTGACCATAAATAATGTGACTTGGTCTTGGATCACCAACCTGAGGCACCCCTGCAAGTGTCCTGAGGCACCCCAGGGAGCCTAGGCGCACAGTTTGGGAACCACTGGGCTATAGGATTGCAACCCCCCCCCCCCCCCATGTAAAAATGGCTTCACTGTGACTTATTGGAAGTCCTACCTATCAGTCCCCCCCCCCCCATGACAGGCAGTCCCTTTGGGAGGTGTTCCCTCCCACCAGGACTGTCAGTCCAGGCTGTATTTGGCAGAGAGCTGGCTTTCTGTATGAAGCCACTCTCTGCCTCACCATGCAGACCTAGCCAGCTTCTATGGACTGCAGCTGATGCAGCCCATAGAAGCCAGGATTTTGCATATGAGCAGTACCGCCATTGGTGCTGCGCATACACCGGGCCTGGTGCCTGTAAACCGGTGGAGAGGACAGCCCAGGCAGTGGTAACCCAAGAGCCTGTCAACCTGGCGGCAGGGACCAGCGGAGACTGGTGACACGGCAGATCCTCTCCTACTCACATACACTGTATGTGACACGTGTATATGTGGGTGCAACCTTGTCTATATATTTATTTATCAGTTATTTATATAGCGCACACATATTCCGCAGCGCTTCACAATTAATATTTAAACATTCACATCAGTCCCTGCCCCACTAGAGCTTACAATCTATATTCCCTACCATATATACATGCACACTCATTTACCCACCCTAGGATTACTTTTTGGATTGCAGTAGGAAACCCACCGCAGCACGCGGATATTATACAAACTCTGCACAGTTAGGGCCATGGTGGGATTCAAACCCATGACCTCAGTCCTGTGAGTGCAGAGACACCCTGCTTGGCATAGTATACACCGGTGCCATCCTGCTCGGCACACATCACAGTATATACTGGTGCCATCCTGCTTGGCACACGGCACAGTATACACCGGTGCCACTGTGCTCGGCGCACAGTATACATCGGTGTCACCCTGCCTGGTGTGCAGCACAGTATACACCGATGCCACTGTGCTGGGCAAATAGCACAGTATTCATCTATGTCACCCTGCCCGGTGTGCAGCACAGTATACATCGGTATCACCCTGCCTGGTGCACAGCACAGTATACACCGGTGCCACCCTGCCGGGCACACAGCACGGTATATAATGGTGTCACCCAGCATGCAGCACAATCTACATCGGTGTCACTCTGCCCAGCTCACAGCACAGCATATACTGGTGTCACTCTGCCCAGCTCACAGCAAAGCATATACTGGTGTCACCCTGCCTGGCACACAGCACAGCATACACTGGTGTCACCCTGTCTGGCATACAGCACAGCATACACTGGAATTACCCTGCCTGGCACACAGCACAGCATACACTGGTGTCACCCTGTCTGGCACACAGCACAGCATACACTGGTGTCACCCTGCCTGGCACACAGCACAGCATACACTGGAATTACCCTGCCTGGCACACAGCACAGCATACACTGGTGTCACCCTGCCTGGCATACAGTTGAGCACAGTATACACTGGTGTCACCATGCCTGGCATGCAGCACAGTATAAATTGGTGTCACCCAGCACAGCATACACTGGTGTCACCCTGCCTGGCACACAGCACAGCATACACTGGTGTCACCCTGCCTGGCACACAGCACAGCATACACTGGTGTCACCCTGCCTGGCACACAGCACAGCATACACTGGTGTCACCCTGCCTCGCACACAGCACAGCATACATTGGTATCACCCTGCCTAGTACATACAGTAGCTGAGCACAGCATACACTGTTGTCACCCTGCCTGGCACACAGCACAGCATACACTGTTGTCACCCTGCCTGGCACACAGCACAGCATACACTGGTGTCACCCTGCCTGGCTGGCACACAGCACAGCATACACTGGTATCACCCTGCCTGGCACACAGCACAGCATACACTGGTGTCACCCTGCCTGGCACACAGCTGAGCACAGCATACACAATAGTACACAGGAAATGCATAGCACACGGTCTGCATCATGCTACAGGACTATAGTTATTACCTGCATCTACAGCTTGTGCCAGAATCACCTGCCCAGTCATCCCAGTGGCCCCGAAGAGGGCAATGTTTTTGGGTGCCATTGTCATTTACTACACAGAACTTGCAGCCTTACCTTTGGGCTGTCTCTTACAGCATGTTATAGAGCAGCCCCAGCCTCACTTGGCTCCACCCCAATGGGAGGGGCCTCACACAGCTTAACTCCTTGTGTGCTGACATGCAAACACACCAAGCCACAAATACTAGCTACAACCTTGCCACCCCAAGGGCAATAACTAGTTAATTGTAAATTACTGACAAATGCAGTTTTTGTTTGTATTTTGTAACAGTTTGGAATGAAGTACAGCAGTTCCTGACAGTTACTGATAAGACCATCTCATAGTGCAGCGGTTCAGAACGTATTTTCTCTCCCGTACCCCTTGATTAGGTTTTTCATTTATGAGTACCCCTCGTGTCATAAATCACCTCCACCCAGCACTCCATGAAAAAAAAAAAAAAAACATTTGTTTTTATTAGGGGTGTTGTGTAACAATATAATACCCCTTTCACATCGCCGACACGTTTTAAAAACCGGTATTTTAAAACGGTAATTAAAACGGGTCAGAGCCTTAACATTGCCGCAGATTACCGTTTTAAATACCGGTTAAGTCTCATTCAACATAGCAGTCAAACCGTTTCAACCCGAACACGTTTCAAGCCAGAGTGTCAACATTGCCTGTCATTTTAAAGGGGACAGCCTATCACTGCTCTGTAGCTTGTGTTGTTTGCCTGAAATACCGTTTCAGACACATTGTACACATTCACATTGCTCAAAAAACGGCAAGGAACCGTGTAGGACTCTGCTTTTTACACGGTTCGAAATACCAGTTAACTTTAAACGGTAAATCGGCTCTGGTGCATTCACAGTGCAGGCTTAAACGTTTTAAAATGAAAAAAAATCGGCAATTTACCGCAGGGTTGCCGACCCTCCCGAAATTTCCGGGAGTCTCCCGAAAATCGGGGATTCCTCCCGGCCCCCCGGAAGGGTGGGCAACCCTCCCGGATTCAGGGGGGACCCCCGCTGTCCCCCGGATAGCGGCATTAAAATGCCGCAATCCCCGGGTCTCAGAGGAGGGGGCGGGGCTAAAATGACACAATCGCGTCATTTTAGCCCCGCCCCCTCCATTTAGATCACTGAATTCCTTGGTTTTACAGCATGGGGCGGGGCTTAGTGATGTCACGATTAAGCCCCGCCCCCTGAGCGGCTACTGAATCTCTCCTCTCCGGGCTTCTCCCGGAGAGGAGAATAACAAAGTCGGCAACCCTGATTTACCGTTTTAAAAGTGCGATGTGAAAGGGTTCTAAGTGTTTCATCTGATAACTGAATACAAGGTTATTTGTTAGACCCCCAAGTACCGCCGTATGCTTCTGATATACACCAACCTATCATACCTATCAACATTGGAGGTCATGGTCTATCAGTTAGTGCAGAGTTTCCTACCCGGAATGGCCGGGAGGGTTCTGGAAATCGGGTCAACCTCCTGACCCCCCGGAAAGGTAGGCAAGCTTCTCGCGACAACCCTCCCGCCACCCGTCTTTGTAGCCCCGCCCCCGATGTGCAATGCATGAAATACCAGCATTGCACAGGGGGCGTCGCCCCCACCCCTCTGTGCAAATGCCACGGCAACTATGAAAGACCGAATTCCGCTCCTAACAAGCCAAGTTGTATCAGGCCCAATGTGTATTATTACTATAAAGGGGTCTATATAACCAGAAACAAAAGTTAACACATTCATTATGTTTATTTCCTTTTTGTCGAACCCAGGAGATAAGCAAATACCTTCTACTGCAGGGGTTGTAAAACCGCTCCTCGAGATCTACTTCCTACAATCCATATTTTTCAGGCTACCACTGGATCTGTGCACCAGCTAGGGGGTCTGGGAAAAGTGATAGTTAGTAATGAATGCATCTGTGCACCAGCTACGGGGTCTGGGAAATGTGACAGTTAGTAATGACTGCACCTGTGCACCAGCTAGGGGGTCTGGGAAAAGTGATAGTTAGTAATGAATGCATCTGTGCACCAGCTAGGGGTCTGGGAAATGTGACAGTTAGTAATGACTGCACCTGTGCACCAGCTAGGGGGTCTGGGAAAAGTGATAGTAATGACTGCATCTGTGCACCAGCTAGAGGGTCTGGGAAATGTGACAGTAATGACTGCACCTGTGCACCAGCTAGGGGGTCTGGGAAAAGTGACAGTTAGTAATGACTGCACCTGTGCACCAGCTAGGGGCTCTGGGAAATGTGACAGCTAGTAATGACTGCACCTGTGCACCAGCTAGGGGGTCTGTGAAATGTGACAGTTAGCAATGACTGCACCTGTGCACCAGCTAGAGGGTCTGGGAAATGTGACAGTTAGTAATGACTGCACCTGTGCACCAGCTAGGGGGTCTGTGAAAAGTGATAGTTAGTAATGACTGCATCTGTGCACCAGCTAGAGGGTCTGGGAAATGTGACAGTTAGTAATGACTGCACCTGTGCACCAGCTAGGGGGTCTGGGAAATGTGACAGTTAGTAATGACTGCACCTGTGCACCAGCTAGGGGGTCTGGGAAAAGTGATAGTTAGTAATGAATGCATCTGTGCACCAGCTAGGGGGTCTGGGAAATGTGACAGTTAGTAATGACTGCACTTGTGCACCAGCTAGGGGGTCTGGGAAATGTGACAGTTAGTAATGACTGCACCTGTGCACCAGCTAGGGGGTCTGGGAAAAGTGATAGTAATGACTGCATCTGTGCACCAGCTAGAGGGTCTGGGAAATGTGACAGTAATGACTGCACCTGTGCACCAGCTAGGGGGTCTGGGAAAAGTGATAGTTAGTAATGAATGCATCTGTGCACCAGCTAGGGGGTCTGGGAAATGTGACAGTTAGTAATGACTGCACCTGTGCACCAGCTAGGGGGTCTGGGAAAAGTGATAGTTAGTAATGAATGCATCTGTGCACCAGCTAGGGGGTCTGGGAAATGTGACAGTTAGTAATGACTGCACCTGTGCACCAGCTAGGGGGTCTGGGAAATGTGACAGTTAGTAATGACTGCACCTGTGCACCAGCTAGGGGGTCTGGGAAAAGTGATAGTAATGACTGCATCTGTGCACCAGCTAGAGGGTCTGGGAAATGTGACAGTAATGACTGCACCTGTGCACCAGCTAGGGGGTCTGGGAAAAGTGACAGTTAGTAATGACTGCACCTGTGCACCAGCTAGGGGCTCTGGGAAATGTGACAGTTAGTAATGACTGCACCTGTGCACCAGCTAGGGGGTCTGGGAAATGTGACAGTTAGCAATGACTGCACCTGTGCACCAGCTAGAGGGTCTGGGAAATGTGACAGTTAGTAATGACTGCACCTGTGCACCAGCTAGGGGGTCTGGGAAAAGTGATAGTTAGTAATGAATGCATCTGTGCACCAGCTAGGGGGTCTGGGAAATGTGACAGTTAGTAATGACTGCACCTGTGCACCAGCTAGGGGGTCTGGGAAATGTGACAGTTAGTAATGACTGCACCTGTGCACCAGCTAGGGGGTCTGGGAAAAGTGATAGTAATGACTGCATCTGTGCACCAGCTAGAGGGTCTGGGAAATGTGACAGTAATGACTGCACCTGTGCACCAGCTAGGGGGTCTGGGAAAAGTGACAGTTAGTAATGACTGCACCTGTGCACCAGCTAGGGGGTCTGGGAAATGTGACAGTTAGCAATGACTGCACCTGTGCACCAGCTAGAGGGTCTGGGAAATGTGACAGTTAGTAATGACTGCACCTGTGCACCAGCTAGGGGGTCTGGGAAAAGTGATAGTTAGTAATGACTGCATCTGTGCACCAGCTAGAGGGTCTGGGAAATGTGACAGTTAGTAATGACTGCACCTGTGCACCAGCTGGGGGGGCTGGGAAAAGTGACAGTAATGACTGCATCTGTGCACCAGCTAGGGGGTCTGGGAAATTTGACAGTTAGTAATGACTGCACCTGTGCACCAGCTAGGGGCTCTGGGAAATGTGAGTTAGTAATGACTGCACCTATGCACCAGCTAGGGGGTCTAGAAAATGTAAACTGGTGGATAGATTTCGAGGACCGATTTGGCCAGCCCAGTACTAGGTTCTTGTTAGAGATTTTTTGGGGCAGATGTCTTGCACTGGGGAAGCTGCAACTGTTGCGGATGGCTACATTAGTAACCGGCACCTAATTGTCCCAATTTTTTGGGTACCATCACAATTTTTTGGGACTGTTCCACGGGCAGTTGTGTCCTGCATTGAGGAGGAGGTGGGATCATTTGGGAGATCCCCTGTCATTGGCTGTTCACAGAGACAGAGGGGGGGCATGGCCAGCAGCACACAGAGTGCTGGCCATGCCCCCATAGTGATGAAGAACGGGGTGGGGGTGCATTGGTGTGAGATCACACCCCCTTTCACACAGAGGTCGCACCCCTTATTTCGGAGCGTACGTGGGAGTATTGTACAAATGTTGGAAGGCATGCATCCGGTTCCGTTTGTTAGATCTACAGGGTGACATTTAATAGGGTGCGATTTTTTTATTTTGACAATGTTTTTTTTTTTTGCAGACATTTTCCCATTAAAAAATATACAAATCGGCAATTTAATCGGATACATGCGATTTTTAGTAAAGGTTACTAAAAATCGCAAAACAAATACACCAGGTTCTGACTGGTGAATTTGTCTGAACCATGCACAGATCATTGTGATCTGTGCATGGTTCTGGTATGAAAAAAGGGTTAAAACAAAAAAGTCGGGAAAAAAAACGGTGTGGGGTCCCCCCTCCAGAGCATAACCAGCCCCAGGCTCAAAGAGTCGTTCCTGGTATTACAAAATCACGGGGCAAAACAAATAGGGGTCCCCAGGATTTTATAAAACCAGCACCAGCCTCAAGGGCCAGTCCTGGTTCCAAAAATATGGGGGACAAAATGAGTAAGGATCCCCCATATTTCAAGAACCAGCACCGGGCCCAACCAGCCAGCAGGGTAATGCCACAGCCGGGGGGGACTTTTTATACAAGTCCCCCCGGCCAAAGCATTCTCCCTCTGACCGGTCAACATGGGAAGGGGTCTGGGGGAAGTGGAGACCCCCCAAAGAAGGGGTCCCCCCCCTCCAGAACTTACCTGCCCATGCTGAAGCCCGGGGCTGTCCTCGATGCCCCTGGGCGGTGGGCATCGAGCTGATATAGTGTAAAAAAAAAAAAAGAATAAACCATTGTGTATTGCTGACGCACAAGTCCCAGCAATCCAGCACCGCATGCAGGGACTTGGAGAACCACAAGTCCCAGCATACGGGGCAATAAATGGCCCGCTGGGACTAGTAGTCCACCAGCAGTACAAATAGTACACACACACACACTTACAGTACAACTTTATTGCACAGAGCCCATACATTCAAACTCACCTTTCTTGATTGAAGATCGGTCCCCTTGTCCAGTAGAATCCATAGTGGGGTACCTGTGGAAGCAAATTATACTCACCACGCTGATCTTCGGGACTTCTCTGAACTCCTGCAACACTATCCGTTATCTGTGTAAACCTGTTAAAGATACCCATATATGAACATAGGGCATTTATGTAAGGTCAGTCTGGTACCAAGAGAAGCAGATAGACATCGTTGGAGGCTTTGTGACGATTCTTGTCTCCAATTCCATCATTACGATTCTTTCACATTCTTTTTTGGGAAAAGCGCCGGAGGAACCTTCTCCATTTTTGTACAAAGGAACTGTGTATGGTGTGGTAGACCAAGGAGAGGGACCTAGACAGCATTCCTGGAGGTGCAAATCCATTCTTGCCGGTTCCAGTTACGCAACATTGCTCGCATCAGGCCCTTTCTCTCACAGAGTGCAACTAAGCTGATCATCCACTCATTAGTCATCTCACGGCTTGACTACTGTAATGCTCTTCTCACTGGCCTCGCTCAATCCCAACTAGCTCCTCTCCAATCTGTCCTCAATGCTGCAGCCAGGCTTATCTTCCTCTCCCGCCGCTCTAACTCTGCTACTCCCCTTCAACAAAATCTGCACTGGCTTCCATTCCCCTACAGAATCCTCTTCAAACACCTCACACTCACATACAGGGCCATCTCTAATTCCATTGCTCCATATATCTCTAACCTCATCTCCATTCATACACCCTCCCGCCCTCTACGGTCAGCTGACGACTGTCGTCTCTCCTCCACCCTGATCACTGCTTCCCATGCTAGAGTACAGGACTTTGCCCGTGCTGCACCCCTTCAGTGGAACGCACTCCCTCGCTCCATTAGACTCTCCCCGACCTTGCAAAGCTTCAAACGGGCACTGAAAACTCACCTATTCATCAAAGCGTACCCTTCCACTGCATAAACCAGCTGGTTCTCCGACCCCTTGCCTGTTTCCTGTTTACATCCTGCTCTCTAACCACCACCCCCTCGCTTGCACCTCTTGTAATCTGTCTGTCTCCCCTTCCTACTAGATTGTAAGCTCCTCCGAGTAGGGCCCTCTTCCCTCCTGTTGTCAAAGCCCACTTCTCTTCACATTTCACTCACAGCTCTCCTTTACTCCAACACTCAGTGACCATCTTCATACTCATCTCCATCATTGGCCTCAAGCCTCTAGTTGTATGTTGATTGGGTCCGCACTACTTACATTTAAGCTGTAATGTGTATTGAACTGTGGTGCTCTTTATTTGTACTGTATTTTTGTTATTCAATGTTATGCCAAGTTTTTGTCTCCCTGTATTGTTCCTTTGTACGGCGCTGCGAAACACTTGTGGCGCCTTATAAATAAAATAATAATAATAATAATAATTCTATTTTAGAATCTATGCAGAGTAATGTAAGCTTAGACTTAGCTTTGCGAAGGCTGTGAGGAGACGGAGGCCGCTGATGATGTCATAGGCCCTCCCTCCCAATGGCAAGGAAATACCTACGTTTTCTGGGGCACTCCCAGAAAACACTGGGTTACCGCCCCAAAATGCCTGAAGGGTGACAATCATCCTGCAAGCAGTCTTCACTGGCTGCAGCATACCGTGCGCATGCGCGGTCGTCCAATAATCATTTGCAGCACAGCGAATAGGTCTGAATTGGGCCCCTAGGTCCCGCTCTCCTGGTGAATAGACGCTTTGCACATGCATCACTTCTCTACTAAATGGAGCAGCAAGTGAGAAGGGACCTCCGGGCTTCCCCCACTATGAGACACTGCGGCCTGCGGGTGGGACCAGATAATGTCAGATAATGAGCTGATAGCCCATGCAATTTCATCATCATAATAATACAGGATACAGGATATTACACCAGACCTACCAGCACTATTATTATTATTATTATTATGATTGTTTATTTTTTTTTTATGGAGCCACAAGCAGGGGCGTAGCTAAGGGTTCATGGGCCCTGGTGCGAAAGGTCAGCTTGGGGCCCCCCTACATACAACAAAATCTACACGTCCCAGCATGCCCTGCCACAGATTTTAGATAATGGATTTCTAAAACTGTGACAGGGCATGCTGGGACCTGTAGTTCCACTGTAACAGTGGAACTACACATCCCAGCAGTTTTAGCAATTTTCCCCATAATCTCCAAAGCTGGCTGACAGACTGGACTCACTGTAGTCCGTCCGATACAGGGCGCCGGGCGGTCCTGCTCCTGAGTCCTGACCCCAACCCCACCTCCCAATGATGTAATCCGCCCGGCATTATGCTGTGGAGACTCTAGTGTGAATGAGTTTACAAGCCGAGTCACACCCAGGTTGGACCCGAGTACAAAAGCATGGGTTCGACCCGGCTTGTAGATGGAAAAGGGGTATTAATGAAACAGAGAAAGAAAGGTGGTCGATTGCGCTAATATTCCTAAAAAGACATTTAAAACATAAATTCAACAAAATGGTCATGTGTGAATAATAGATACAGTTTTAATTAGAATATATATATATAAAAGAATTGATAAGGGATTTAAAAAAATGGACAAAAACATCGATAGTCACCCAATTGATAGGAATACGTGTGCCAGTCCTTTAGGGAGTTATCCCAAATTTTGTGGAGGATCCTGGATATGATGTTTGTAATCCAATGGTCTTTCTAGACAAAGATAAGGAACACTCCAGTGCTGTTGCCACTTGTTTCCACAGAGGTTTTTACCGGGTTTCTTTAAGGAGGTGACGTGCCTCCAAGATGGTCGGCCCCGGTACTATGCTCCTCTGTCTGGGCTCTAAACGTAAATACACGTTATATTATTTGTTGTTCTTCCCTCTCGCCAGCCAGTCAGCAGTAGCTGCCGCACCATAGTACACAGCGGGTATAGGTATAGTATAGTGGAGGGGTGTGTGATATAGGGGGGTATAGTGGAGGGGATGTGATATAGGGGGGGGGTGATATAGGGGGGTATAGTGGAGGGGATGTGATATAGGGGGTATAGTGGAGGAGATGTGATAATGGGGGGGGGGTATAGCGGAGGGGATGTGACATAGGGGGGTATAGCAGAGGGGATGTGACATAGGGGGGTATAGCAGAGGGGATGTGACATAGGGGGGTATAGTATAGTGGAGAGGTGTGTGTGATATAGGGGGGTATAGTGTAGGGGGATGTGATAATGGGGGGGGGGTATAGCGGAGGGGATGTGACATAGTGGGGTGGAGGTGGGGGGTGATATAAGGAATAACCGACCCCCAGGGCAGGAATAGGGAACCAGCTCCCAGGTGATCCCAGTCCAGGCCCCGCCCTCTCCCAGTCTGACACTTCCGGATACGGAGCCGGCGTCTCCCGCTGCTTCCCCGGGTCTCATCTGACACAATGATTCGCTCAGGTGCTGCGGAGGACCGGGAGCTGGAGATGATCGCTGGTCTGAAGGATCAAGGTGCGACCCCGGTGCCGAGAGAGTCCCCTCCCCAGGCGCGGAAGCGGTGGGAGTCTGGGAGAGGGAGGGGGAGGTTGGAGCCCGCGTGCGTGCGTCGCGCTGACGTCACGCGGCAAGGGGTCCCCTTCCTATTGGCTGCCTGCGGCTGGGGACGGGACACGGTGGCCGTATCTGAGCTGTGATTGGCTGCAGCGGCGACAATCACAGCTCATATACGGCCACCGTGTCCCGTCCACGTTCTGTTCCCTTCCCTCTTTCAGGACAGTGGCGGGGGTTGGGCCCCCTGGCTCAGGGGCCCGGTCGCATCTGCGACCGCTGCGACCCCTGTAGCTACGCCACTGGCCACAAGGGTTCCGCAGAGCCTGACAATACATAGATGAGCAAAAAAAGGACAAGAAAATAGTGATGTACAGAACAAATGCAAATAAGGACAAGAACACAGTAAGGCCCCCCATACATTAGCCCGACTTGTCCTAGGGACAAGTCGGACCCGATTTCCCCGGCAGCTCCCCGGGAGGTTTCCATCATGATAAGGCACTTGATGTGCCAAGTTGTGCATATGATAAATCGCCATGCGATTTATCATATAAAACTCCCGGGGAGCTGCAGGGGGAGAGCGGGGTGAGGGACACTGGGGAGCAACAGGGGGGGAGCCGGGCATTGTAGCTGTCAAATAGGCAGCGGGCGGTGGGGGGGGGGCGCTGGAGAGCCGGGCTGGGGACACAGGCAGCAGCGGGCGGGGGTGGACGCCGGTGAACGGAGCTGGCCGGGCGCAGCATGACCGGGGACGGGGAGAACGCTGCAAGTAAAAAAAAAAACATTACAAATGAATTGGAAGCCAGTGATTGGCTGAGAGCTCTCTCAGCCAATTGCTGATTGGCTGAGAGAGCTCTCTCAGCCAATCACTGGCTTCCAATTCATTTGTAATGGGTTTTTTTTTTTTCTTGCAGCGTTCTCCCCGTCCCCGGTCATGCTGCGCCCGGCCAGCTCCGTTCACCGGCGTCCACCCCCGCCCGCTGCTGCCTGTGTCCCCAGCCCGGCTCTCCAGCATCGCCCTCCCCAGCGTCTGTCACCGCTGACGCTGCCCGCTCTCCCCCTGCCTGGCTCTGGCGTCCCCCGCCCGGAGGCTGCACATAAGATTTAGGAAATCTTATGTGCAGCTGGTCCGACTGCCCGACTCCGATGCGCACGGGACCGCGCATCGGATCGGGGGGGCTGTCAAACCATGCGATTTGGGCCGATTTCATGGCCCGATTCATCCAAATCGGGTGAAATCGTGCCCAAATCGTATAGTGTATGGGGGCCTTTACAGCAGCGGACACTGATGCAATTATAACAGTGGCAGAGACAGGGGCGGATCCAGGATAAAATGACAGGGGGGGCACCATGATAAAAGAGGGTTTAGGTGGGGGAGGGGCAGTGTTAGTGGTGCCAGTGTACATGCTAAGAGAGCAGCAGAGAGAGGGTGGGAATGGGATTAAAAATAGGCCCTGGCATTTAAAGTATGCAGGCCCACCATGGCAACAAAAGTGAAGGATGCAGTTGTGCGCGCGCCAAAGGCGCGCTCTGGAAAAGGGGGTGTGACCATTCAACAGGGGGCGTGTCCTTGAGTGTAGTGTACAACACCATATACAACTTCTACACATTATGCAACAAAATACTAGACCCCATTATACTTGCCCCTTACACATGATGCCAAATGGAATGAGCCAAAATTCACATAATGCCACACGGATTGTGTCAAAATTCACATAATGCCACACGGATTGAGCCGAAATTCACATAATGCCAAATGGATTGAGCCAAAATTCACATAATGCCACACGGATTGAGCCAAAATTCACATAATGCCAAATGGATTGAGACAAAATTCACATAATGCCACATGGATTGTGTCAAAATTAACATAATGCCACATGGATTGTGTCAAAATTCACATAATGCCACACGGATTGAGACAAAATTCACATAATGCCACATGGATTGTGTCAAAATTCACATAATGTCAAATGGATTGAGCCAACATTCACATAATGCCTCACGGATTGAGCCAAATTCATAAAATGCCATATGGATTGAGCCAAAATTCACATAATGCCACACGGATTGAGCCAAATTCATAAAATGCCACACGGATTGAGCCAAATTCACATAATGCCACATGGATTGAGCCAAAATTCACATAATGCCACACGGATTGAGCCAAAATTCACATAATGCCACACGGATTGAGACAAAATTCACATAATGCCACACGGATTGAGACAAATTCATAAAATGCCATATGGATTGAGCCAAAATTCACATAATGCCACACGGATTGAGCCAAATTCATAAAAAACCACACGGATTGAGCCAAATTTACATAATGCCACATGGATTAAGCCAAAATTCACATAATGCCACACGGATTGAGCCAAAATTCACATAATGCCACACGGATTGAGACAAAATTCACATAATGCAACACGGATTGAGCCAAATTCATAAAATGCCATATGGATTTAGCCAAAATTCACATAATGCCACACGGATTGAGCCAAATTCATAAAATGCCACACGGATTGAGCCAAATTCACATAATGCCACACGGATTGAGCCAGAATTCACATAATGCAACACAGATTAAGACAAAATTCACATAATGCCACACGGATTGAGACAAAATTCACAATACGCTTCATAAACAGGGACATTGTCCACCAAAAGATGCACATTAAACATTTACACCATAATGTCCATTGCACGTTAAGTTACATGGCATGATGACCATTATGTATTATGCCAAACACCATAATGCCTATTAAAAATTATGCTACATACAGAAAGTGCTACTTATCTACATGCTCATTGCCAAGGGTTCCATGCTCATTGCCAGAGGTTCCATGCTCGTTGCCATGTGGGATTACATGCTCATTGCCAACGGGGAATACATGCTCGTGGTAAATGGGGGATAGCCGCCGCCAGGCAGAAGTGATAGCCACTGACAGTGGCAGAGCCTGGCTGTATTACGAGCACTGCAGGTCCCAGCTATTTGAAATAATACCCCTTTCACACCAGAAAATGCATTCCCAGGTTGGCCTCTTTTACACCAGCCTAGTCCCTGCATTTTCTGGTGTGAGGGGGAGAGAAAACCACCCCTCCCCCCCTTTAACCAGTTATCTCATTTAACCGGCTATATCTTCGGAACTAACTGACCCATTTACATGAGACAAGTATCATATTGAAGAACTTTTGAGTGGGCTTTGAATGATTTTGGTCCAGTAAAACTGGAACGTTTGGTTCCAGAGTAATCTGACCTCAAAGAACATGAACAGCCATGAAATTACATTTTAAAAATAAAAAAATCGATTTACACGCTGTATCTCTGGAACCGATTGACCGATATGGACCATCCTGGTATCATATTGAAGGCCCAGCGATTTGGAATTGAATAACATCAATCACAAGCTCCTGTGATGCCAGGGGGGGAACTGGCAGCTGTCGGAACCGGGTGGGGGTCGGAATGGACGGGTCCCATATTATCCTATGGGGAAAAAATGTTACAGATTTGCCAGGCGATATCTCTGGTTCCCGGGAGGCTAGAGACATGGGGCTGGGCTCGTTGGAAAGCTCTGGTCCTCATCTACAAAATGAATGACAGGGGGGGCACGTGCCCGGGTGCCCCCCCCTGAATCCACCACTGGGCAGAGATATATTCTTAGTACAGCACATGGGGAGAGAGGGCCCTGCTCGTAAGAGCTTACATTCTAAAGGGAAGGGGCAGGCAAACTGGGGTGACACAGCAGGGATAGAAGTGAGCATAAACAGAAGGTTATGATGAACACTGAATACACTGAGACGATTTAGGACGATTCAACTAATCGGCCGTGAAATCGGCCCAAATTGGCTCAGTTTGATGTCCCCTCCGGTCCGATGCGCGGTCTCGTGTGCATCGGACCTGAGCCAGTGGTCGGACATGCTGGCCATCTGACCACCTGACCTCGTAGTGGAAGGCAGTGGGGTCCATCTGAGCAGCGGCGGTGGCTGGGAGCCTGTAGCGGGTAGCAGAGAGGATGGGGCCTGAACCGACAAGGCTGCACATAGGTCTCCTCCTTTCTTAGAGCGCCTCTGGTGTGCCCCCCCACCCCCAATCTGACGCCCCTTGCTGACAGCCGTCCTCCCCCACCACTGCTGTCGAGTTACTGACGCTGCGCTGCTCCGGATGAGTGTTCACATCCAAAGTTACATCCCGACCCTGCTGATTTCGGAATCCCACCGCTGCTCAGTGCCCAGTGCTCCCCCCGCACAGGCAGGCATGTAAAAAGCTGCCTCAGTCTCTGCTGGGCACTCAGCAGCTGCAGCAGCAGGAATGGCAGCCCACAAAAACAAAACTTGGGTTATAAGAGAGGGTATCTGTGCAATCAGAAACCCACCATGCATGCACCACTGGTCTAGGAGAGTAATAGCACATGCTGCGTGCATAACGAAAATAAATGTTCATAATTGTAAATATATATGTATAAACCTGCACACAGAGATCCATGATCGATCGGCTGCTTTTGTAACCTGATCAGGACATACACAGCAGCTCAGCAGGCCACAGAGCTCAGCTGATTGGGTTACAGAAGCATCTCATTCACCGATAAGAGGTTCCTGTGCGCAGGTAAGGTTTTTTTGCTTATTATTTTTCTATTATAAACATCTATTTCCTTTTATGCATGCAGCCTGAGTTCTACCAGACATTTCAGTATTCACTGAATAGTGCACAGCATTAGCATAAAGAAGCAAACACAGCATTGGCAGAAGACACAGCAGCATCTGCATGCCACTCTGAATGAGCCCCAAGGGGGGGAATTTACTACACTGAAATGGCTACGAATGTGCCTATTTTTTGCCATTTCTGACAGCTTACGGCGGTAAATTCCTATTTTTTTTTTATTTACTGTGGCCAATACTTGGACATTTGTATTTATATTCCAGTTGTATCCCTATTCAGGAATACAAATACATATGTAATCGAAAGAATACAAATACGAATCACCATTCATTCGAATGGTGATTCCAAATTTAATAGCCGGCTGTATTTTACATGAGGTTGGTAATTGCCCCGAAAATAAAGCTGGAAAATAATCCTCATTTTCCTGCCGCATTTGGCAGAAGCCTGCATGGATCACCAGACCATGACGTGCGGCCCCCTCCGCCCGGCAATTACCAACCCCAGGCTCAAAGGGCTGGTCCAGGTTTTAGAAATTCACTGCTCAAACTGAATAGAGGATCCTCTTTCTAAAACCAGCATCAGGCTCAAGGGGCGGTCCTGGTTCCCAAAATACATGGGACAAAATAAGTAGGGGTCCCCACCGAAGCGTACCTAGATATTCGTGGGCCCCATAGCAAAAGTTTGTAAGGGCCTCCCAGGGGCAAACGCAGGATTTTCAGAAGGGGGTTTCCAGATGGGCGGAGCAAAGCACAGAGATGGACACTTAGGTGACAAAGTATATGCCGAGTCCTTTAAAGTATTATAGATAGACCAAATGTGTATTAATAATAATAAGAATAACATTTAAAAAAAAAAAAATATATATATATATATACACACACATACAGCAGTGTAGACCCCTGGGCATAGCAATGTATTGGGGCCCTACCGATCCTCCAGCGGTAGGGGTGGGGGGTGCTATGAGCGGAGGCTTTGATGTCCCGCAAGTGGTAGGGGGTATTATACCAACCGCACAGATGGTGGGAGAAGGGGGCATTGGGCTGAATGAAGGGGTCCTGATACAAAACTTCCAGGGTGTATAGTGGAGTGGGCTTATTATTCATAATTTTCTGGTGGGAGGACAGCTTGCTTGACTGCAGATATCTCCAGTTCCCGGAAATAGATTTCTTAGATTTTAATGGAATTAAAAACTAGAGAATCCCACCTACCAATACTTGGGACTAGGAGATCAGAGTTCGGGAGGCAGAGCAATCCGCCAACGAGTATATAAAACTACATACCAGGTGTGTGGAGCTGGAGCAGTAACCAGCTGCTGGAAGGCTGATATCTCTGGTTCTGGGAACATTAGAGACAAGCTTCTAGTGTCCTTCAAAGGGGGGGAGTCCCAGATTTTGGAATATATCCTCAAAAAAACTCTAAGTCACACAGAACCTGAAATATCTGACTGGGAAGAGCAATTAACAGGCTTGGATGGGGACCACTGCTTTAAAGTCAGATATCTCCGGTTCCCCTGGGCCGATTTTTTTAATTCTTGTACCCATGGATAGAGGGGACCCTCAGCTTTCAGGCTAGGACCCGTAGACTCCTGGGGGGGTTTCTGGGTACTCAGAAAACCCCCCCCCTGCGTGCGCTACTGCCCCCTATTTAGCAACTGATGGTGATAAATGTATGTAAAACATATTACTTAGACAGCAAAGAGGGGCCCCCTTCAGCTCTGGGCCCCATAGCAGCTGCACCCCTTGCACCTATGGTAGTTACGCCCTTGGGTCCCCTGTACTTTGAGAACCAGCACCGGCCCCAACCAGTCAGCAGGGTAATGTCACAGCCAGGCAAAATCCCGCTGCCAAAGAATTTACCCCCTGACCGGTCAGCCTGGGCAGAGACCCCCAATAAAGGGGTCCCCTGCTCCAAAATTAACCAGGATGGTGGGCACTGGGCTGATTTCATTTGTGTAAAATATATTTTTTCCCAAAATACTGGCGATCCCGTTCGTATGCGTTCTTATCCAGCATCAGTCGGTTTCTGTTTTTTAAGTACATTTCCCCCAAAGTGTCATTAGAGGACTGAGCCAGCTGGTGAGTCATGGTGAGCACATGATAACAGTTTTTACATCATGACCCACCTATGTTTTAAATAAAGAATGCTGCCTGCATGAAAACTTCTATGTCAGCGGTTATCGGACAAGTGTTTACATCTTAAACTCTAGCGCAGCTAAATAACACTAATTTGCAGCCAGTGCGGGTTTAAATCATATGTGGAATATAGTGGAGGTACCGACATGGCATTTGTTTAACCAATAAATCAGTAGTGGTCAAACCGGTCCATGTGTTCAAGACCACCTAGCGGGAGCACAGGTGTAGTCATTACCAACTGTCACATTTTCAAACATGTGCTGCATTAATTCATAATGCTGGCCATACAGTAAACCAACTTTCATCCAACTAGTTGGTTGGATAAAACAGAAATCTGGTACTGGATGGGAGCAAATGGAATTTGTTCCCAAAAACTGAGAACGTTCAGACAAGATACTGTAGTTGAATCAGTTTGATTGAAACAATCTGCTGAATATTTTTATTGTTTGTGTGTGTGAGTGAGTGTGTGTGAATGATTCAATGAGGGAGCGGCCTTTCGCCCAGGCAAGAGGGCGGGCAGCGTTTAACTGATAGCTAGGCAGCGAAAACACGCTGCTTAGCCCTATGTTCCCAGTGAGAATGTGACAATGGTGCATGGATTGGTCAGCAAGTATGATATAGGAGTTGTGCCAGTAGACATCAAATAATAATTGTGCATCTGTCACACTTCTTATTTAAAAAAGGCAAAATTCTCTTTGATTTTCTCTGACACATAAACCACACTGTGAAGCAGGGATACTAATGCCCAGTACACACGGTGACATTCTGACTAGCTTTCGATGCGATATAGACTATATAATCAAAATCTGATCGAGATCAAATAGACATCGAAAGGTTTTCAACAGCATTCAATGCCAATTTGATCCCGATCTGCAGCATTGAAATCGAATCGAAAAATAGACTTTGCAGTCAAGACTATATAGTAGAGATCTGTACTATACAGCGTACCTCCCAATATGACAACAATGCTCTATTCCTGGACTTTTCTCTAATGTACGTTTGCTATCACCTGTGTGGAAACACCTTTCCTATCCATTAACCCAGGGGTGGCCAAACCGGTCCTCGAGATCTACCAACGGTCCACGTTTTTCAGATCACCTAGATGTTGCACAGCTGTAGTCATTCCTAACGGTCACATTTTAAAACATGCTGCATTCATTGCTACTATAGATCCACAGGTTGCCTGGAAAATATGCACCGTTGGTAGATCTTGAGGACAGGTTTGGCCACCCCTGCATTAACCTGTTTAGAACAGGGTTGCCGACTTTTCAATGCTCCTCTCCGGGAGAAGCCCGGAGAGGAGACTTTCCTTACCCGACCGGGGGTGGAGCTTGACTGTGACGTCATTAAGCCCCGCCCCCATTACGGGAAATAGGAGAAATGACTGATCTCCATGGAGGGGGCAGGGCTAAAATGACACGATTGTGACATTTTAGCTCTGCCCCCTATTCTGAGACTTGCGGATTGCGGCATTTAAATGCCGCGATTCGGGGGGCTCAGGGGGGTCCCCCAGATTCCGGGAGGGTTGCCCACCCTTCCGGGGGGCTGGGAGGGGGACCCGATTTTCAGGAGACTCCCGGGAATTCCGGGAGGGTCGGCAACCCTGGTTTAGAACAGATGATGGTAATCATAAATTGAAGGTCCCCATACACGCTGCGATAAGCAGCATGCAATGCGACGCGATCCATAGACTCTGCTACTGTTTGTCACTGAAAGATATTACTGTAGCTCATCATTTACTCTTCCAGCATCCTTTGGCTGTGTCCTAGTCAATCTAGATCGCATCAGCTGCTCTTTAGCAAGCTAACCTATAGCTTCAGGGCTGCTGTGTGCACGTCAGTCACAGCCACATATGGATGCAGTTTTCTGGTCCAGCCTTATAGCACTGACCCATCCGTACTTCAGCGATACAATCTGTGAATGATTTTCTTCCTCTGTGAGAGCGGGGCTGACCTTCCTGATGATGTAGCTGTTATCCTCGTGTATCACATTGCCTCGCTGTAAGAATCCTCTCTGACACAAGTACACGTGCTTTGGTGACGCAACCACACTGGTGATGCAGGCAGCCTCAGTGCCTAAGGAGCGCTTGTCCTGTTTTAACACACTTGCACCTTACAGACATTACTGTGCTGATTCATTACAAATTTGGCAGAGGATCTTTAAGAGACCAGGTTTATTCCCTATAAAACATTAATGTTTCACATTGCTGACTGTGGTCTTTCATTCCTCTGTCTCTGCGGTCCTGGCTCTCCTCCTGGCAGGCTTCTATTAATGAAAATGACCCTCACAAATGGCTACCCCTTACAGCAGACACCTCTTCTAGCATCCTCAAAAAGTGTATGCTGTAAGGGGGCAGACATTTTGTGAGGGTCATTTTCATTAACAGGAGCCTGGCAGGAGGAGAGCCGGAACCGCAGACAAGAGACAAGTAGATCTGCGGGTTCCAGCGGTGGCAAGCAGAGGGGTAAGGTTGGTCCCAGCGCCTCGATAGCCCTGCAAACCCCCGGCTCCCACACTTACTCAGCACCTCCTTGCGGGGCTATTGTTAAGCCACTGGTGAGGAGTCTAAAATAACAGACAATTGAACAGATTTTTGAGACTCCTTGAATCACTGACTGAGATTAGAAAAATCAGCCTGATGGTCAGCAACATGGAGTCGCGACCCCATGCTGAGAAGTTCGGGACCCACTTTGGGGTCAGGACCCACAGTTTGAGAATCGCTGATCTAGAAGGTTGCCTTTGACATACTATGACATAGGTTTGTCATCCTGTCTGTCAGGCATCAAGGGCGGCCCCAAAGCAATTCACAGAGTGACTGCTACAAGTCTTACTACTTCTCCCATACGTTATGGATACAGTAAAGTACAGTGTCTGGGCCTTCATCGGCATACACTCTGTTCTGTCATGTGCTTCTTGTAGCCTCTTCCTTACTTCTTGGTAGATTCTCAAAGAGAGTGAGCTGCAAATAGCAGCGAAGGAAGATATAAACTTAGCCTGTGTTCCACAAAATAGAGACATAGGTGCTGCAGGGGGGCAAGGGGCCAGATTAGGGCAAGAGGGAGATAGGGAAAAGACAATGGAATAGGCAGCCCCTCCCCAGGGTATAGGCCATACTTAAGGAGGGGGGAGGATAGGGGTCAGCACACTCAGAGTCATCGAAGCAAGGATCCCACCCACCCATCCCAAGAGGAAGAAGGAACAACATCAAGCAACGTCAAGATGGCAAAGCAGCAGACGGGAGTAATGCGGACCAGCCATGGTATGGCGCTAGGCCTGGCGTCAGGGGCGGAAGTACTGCGGGCCAGCCAACGGAGGGCGCCAGGCCTGGCGTCGGGGGGCAAAACGGGATCACCCAAGGGTACAGGTCGTCAGTTGCGAGAAGGGGATCCCGGTCTCCCAGGTGGTTACATGATTCAGTTGATAAGGGGCTGGTGGACCGCAGTGCTATCTTTGCCACCCAAATTAAGTAACAGAGAATTTGTAAACAAGTTAATAAATTGTGACCAATTAATTCGCCAAAATTACTTGACTCCGAATGGTTATTTCAGGTACAAGGGGAAGGTTACAAAAGGGGAAAGAATTGGGAGGAGACAGGTCACGGGGTTCAAGGTGTTGAGTGGTGAGGGGCATCAGGCGATCAGTGGTTTATGTGCATTTGTGTATAATATGATTGCCATCTATATTAAGGGAGTTGGTACTTTGGGCTGTTTACTCTATCCCTTTCCTCTTAAGGTTATTTACATTTACTTTCTCTTATTTGCAGAACATTTTCTTTAATACTGTAGATGTCATAAAAAGCATGTGACATTTATTACAATTTGCAGTATTATTCTTCCTATTTGTCTATACTTGCACTGAGTCGCATAAGACAAATCTGATAAAACTAGTTAAAAAGCCCAACAAATCCACAGCTTCTGCAATGTACTTTCACTTTGAGCTGTGACAGTTTTTTCATTCACTTTGCGTTGTGACCGTGTTTACTTTTACTTTGAGCTGTGACAGATTTTAGCTGACAAACTCTTCACCCCACCCCCAGTCCCTATCTGCTCCTACCCAGGGCCGGGTGCAAGCCCCCCGCCCGCCCCAGGCAAAACCCCCTGTGCCGCCCGCCGCCCGGCCGGGGGGATGGTGCGGACGATACTGCGGCACGGGGGGGGGGGGGGGGGGGTTCGGTGGGTGCGATACGGCACGAGATGGGGGGTTCGGCGGGTGCGATACCGCACGTAGGGGGGGGGGTGTGGGGGTGTGTGCGGGCGATACTGCCGCGCTGCAATCCCCCCAGCAGGGAGCAGGAAGCGGGCGGCGTGGGGGGGGGGGGGCAGCGTTAATTAATGGGTGGGATGGGGGTCGGGGAGGGGAGAAGGATTACATACTCACCTGCTCCCCGCTCCCTGCTTTCTGGTACCTCTCTATGGTACCTCGGCGGTTCAGTACCGCCCTCCAGTGGCCGGCGCCCTAGGCAAATGCCTAGTCCTGCCTAGTGGTGGCGCCGGCCCTGCTCCTACCTCCAATATCTGCCTTCACAGCTCCCTCTCTCCATAAACAGCAAGCTTGAAACAGATCAGTGTCCCTGCAAAGAGTGCTTTCAGTAATTTGGTCCGTCGAGTAGTCGGTGGCGGTACTTCACCTCATAGAGGGGAGAAGTAGTTATTTAGATGGAGTACAATCGTAAGGGGGCGCCACCTTACGATTGCACTCCATATTTCCCCCCATCCCCCATCCAACAGGAGATCTTGTAAGCTGGGCGGCCCCCACACAGTTACCTTAGTTCCTGTGGCGCGACACAAGGGTCTGTTCTCTCTCTCTCTATATACTGTATATATATACACATACTGCTTGTTGACCCCGGCACTCCTTTGCCCCCTTTACAGGAGCTGTCTTGCCCTGGTGCCTTCCAGAGTAGAGTGGGTCGTTCGTGAGCGAAGTGGGTCTTTTTTAAACAGTTCTTTTAAAAGAGCAAGTGAGCTGGTGCTCACTAAAAGGTGAATGGTCGTTCTTCTTGGAGGCCTATTGTTAATATGTTCAGTTTCGTTTTCATACAATGCATTTGCCTGAGCACAGCAGTGCCACACATGGTAGCTTGGAGGAACTGTACAGACTGACTAATTGAGTCAGTGATCTGTATGAATCAGTGAACTACTGATCTGCTGAACTCACTGATCTACTGAACTGAACTACTTGCAAGGACTCATCAGGGCAATGTAGTTCATCCAGCACAGCAGAGTCTACTCCACACCCTGGGCCTTATTCTGATCGGTGCGGCCCGATCAGAATATGCGGCCACGACCGTGCAGGCGAATCCCCGCCTTCCATACGGATCGCCACCTGCCGTCCGTACGCGGACATGTGGCGATCCGCATGAAATTGGACGGGGATACGCCTCCTCCGTCTTGGGAGCAGCCCCTGCATTCGATGGTCGCCGAACATCGAATGCAGGGCCGCACGCTCCACCAGGTCCCGCAACACAAGACCACACGGACACTTGTCCGTGTGAAATCATGTATGGGGGCGGGCAGCTGACATCCGGCGATGTCAGATGCCCGCCCCGTACCCACGCGTCACGGCCTCATTACCATGCATACGCCCCGCGTTTGCATGGGAACGCCCATGAAACGCGGGGCGTATGCATAGGGTAATGAGGCTAAGTAGCCTCTCACGCCCCTCTACGCCCCCTGTGCGGCGTATAAAGAATCCGTGCGGCGAAATCGCCTGCACATGCGCAGAGTGACCTCTGCACATGCGCAGACGATCAACATCGGCGGTCCGTCCGCATGCGGGAATATCCGCACCGATCAGAATAAGGGCCCCTGTCTGAGCTCAGCACTGCCACCTGTGGCAGCTGAGACGTACTAACTCCGGAGAGTATTGCATTGCTTAAAAAAAAAAGTGTCAGGATAAATAGACAAATAAGTGAAAATAACCATGTACGAAATTCACTTTACACTAATAAAATCAGTTCAAATGTAAATAAAACAAACAGATACTACACTTAGTACACTCAAACCATAAATAACCATTCTTTTGATTCAAAGTGAGCTAGTGAGTCATCCAAAAGAACATCTTTTCGCTGAGCGATCAATTGGTCACTGCTCTCAATAGTGAGTCACTTTGCCCATCTCTACTCCAGAGTGATGATCTGCCCCTGTCTAGAAACACTTGTAGCAGGCGGCACTCAGAGACGGATGTAAACATTTTAAAACTGGTGAAACATTTATTCAACGTTTCTGGGTTTGTGACCCCTTCGTCAGGATAAACATTAGTGTAAGTACAAACACTTCAAATACATAAGCTTACCAAGTGGCCTCCTCCCCTCTACTCCATGCCAGCGCGGACCCCCCAACTTCCAATCTCGCTCTCTCCTCCTGGTGGAAGTGACAGAGCCAGCGCCCAGCCAGCGTCATGGAAATGGGCGAGTGTATGGACGCACTTGGCGAACAGCTGAAGGACATACATAAAAAACTTTATGAATAATATGTGACGTAATACATGACAAATGTGATATAATTCACAGCAATTATATTAGTGCACAATAACGAGATGATCAGAGAACTGTGCTGTAGCGTACAGAAATTTGTACTGAAAGTAAAACATTTTTTAGATAATAAAAGCAGATACAAAACGACTATCTTACTGTATATAAAGAATCTAGGAGAGATCATGTCCCTCCACAAACTTATTAAGCATATGGGGATGAAGATACTCAAGCTCCCCATCCTCCAAACCCCCTGCTATCTGTTCACTATATATATATTTTTGTTTTTTTCAAATGACCTTATAACCTAAGTCAATGCTTATACAATCATGATCATCAGTCAATAAATCATAATACTAAGAATCTATTGCACCTGGACATTACTTGTTTTTGGACCTTGACCACAGTATCTGGTGTTAGAGAAAATGGATCAAGCCCAATGTATCGTTCCGTCTCTGGGGACTGAAAGTATCTAATTGTGGTATATCCATTTTTTTGCCCGATTACCTCCACGTGCATTGGCTGGCACGTGGTCAATAATCTTGGGTACTTGTGTAATATCTGGGCGCCCGATTTTTTGATTGTATGCCTTAACTTAAGGCATACAATCAGATGCGATGCGACACATTTTTTCGGAAAAATCGCATCGCATCGCATGCAACCAAATCGCATGCGATGCGATCGACGCGATTTTCCATAGGATTCAATGTTAAATGGTTCTGTTCATTACCCCACTATCCAAGTGGGCATGGAGTTGATTTTATATAGCGTGGCGAGAGCAGTGAGCCACCGAGCCCGAAGCGTAGCGAGCGCAGCGAGCCCCGCGAGGGGACGCGGATTACTTAAAATGTATTCTGCGTCCCCTTGCAGGGCTCGCTGCGCTCGCCACGCTTCGGGCTCGGTGGCTTGCTGTGCTCGCCACGCTATATAAAATCAACTCCATGCCCACTTGGATAGTGGGGGTATGAACAGGACCATTTAACATTGAATCCTATGGGAAAATCGCGTTGGTCGCATCACATCGCATGCGATTTGGTTGCCTATGTTGCGCCATGCGGGTCTTAAACTGGCATTCCGCCTTGCCGATGTAATACAACCCGCATGGGCAAATGATGACATATATGACAAACTTTGGGGAACACGTCAGTGTCCACCTTATTTTCAATCTCTTAACTGAATGAGGATGTAAAATAGTGTCACCTACCGCAAGATAGTTGCAGGTGACACACCCCAAACATTGAAAACACCCGTTCTTTCTACTCAAAAAAAATTGTGGTTTTACTTCCTTAAATAAAGAAACATCAGTTTTTAAAACTAGGTCTCTGATGTCTGAACTACGTGTGTAGCTGGTTCTGGGTCAGACGTTACAATAGGTCACAACGTTTTGGCTTTTTTACTGGTACAGTTGCTATCAGTGTTGTACTCTTGTACCCATGGCAAATTTATTTAAAGAAATAATAATAAAATACATGCACCCCAAGACAAGGGAATGCATTCTACAGTCAGCTGGCAGGGTGACTATGGACAGATATGGCAATATGCTATAAAGACGGGGGAAAGCGTCTACAGTCAGCAGGCAGGGTGACTATGGACAGATACCGCAAACTGACTGTAGACGCTTTCCCCCCTTTTTATAGTAGTTTGCATATCTGTCCATAGTCACCCTGCCGGCTGACTGTAGACGCGTACCCCAACTTTTGTTTAGGTTCTGTACTCACGCCTCTTTGTTTTGGTATGCCCATAACCCAGCCCATTATGATAATTTTGTTTATATATATATATCGTGTCAATAGCCCAAATCGAGAGAGTGTGTACGGTGGTACAATCTTTTCCTTGCGACTGTTTGGACGGGAGTACATCGGACTTCGCAAGTAAAATTGTGCAGGTGTGTATGCGCGTATCGGCTGTTGTTTGTGGACAGTCCGACGCGTCTACGGTCGGTCGAACGGTCACAAGAAAACAGGGATTGTATAGATGTGTACCGAGCTTAAGGCAATCCATGCGTTGTTGCCACTGGGTGAAAACTGTTGTGCCACAATAATGTGTTGCGGTTCGTGGACTTGGTTTTCAGACTTGTGTGTAATATGCCAGACTGTATTTTAATGCTTTAATGTCATCCGACCCGGCTCCCATTTACATCAATGGGAAAAGCCCAACCTCCAGATCGCAGCGTCCGCAGGTCGGGGGGGGGGGGGGGGCACACACAGTCTCCGCTGCTATCTGCTGTAGTCTGTAGACAGCAGCAGAGGGGGGTAGGACGTGAATAGATGCCTGTGTGTGTGGCATCCAGTCACCTCGCGAATGGGGCTGGGGGCAGCCCAGCGGCTTACCTTGGTGCTGGGCTTGCCCCCAGCACAGCAGTCCGGGGCCCGCCACGGCGATCGCCAGGCCCGGCGCTCGGAGATGATGTCATCTCCAAGCGACGGCTCCGGAACCACACTGCGGTGTAAAAGGTAACAAATGCAGGGTCGTACCCGGGTAGAAGCGGGGTCCAAAAACCCAGGTACAAACTGGCGTTTTGATGTATGTACTGTTCCGGGCATGAGCACCACACACCTGCGTCTGGTCCCTAGAATTTCTTGTAAGGAATTTTGAATTTTTTTTTTACAAAGATGTTGTCTACTCTGTCACCTGTCTGTCTACCTCATTTGTCCTGCTAATGTCCTATGTGGACTTCCTGGTGTGAACGCTATGCCGATGGCACACTTGTACACACAGAATTCATATGCTATTTGTGTATGTGTTATACATACGTGCATTGATGTCTGTGTTATCAGGGGCGTAACTATAGCACCGCAGCCCCCGCCACCGCGGGGGGGCGCTGTGCATGTGGGGGCGCCGGGGGCTGCGGTGCTATAGTTAAACCCCCCCTCAATCCCCCGCAGACTTACCTATCGCGCTGGTCCCGGCGGCTCCGTTCTTCTGCTGAGGACCACCGCAAAATGGCCGCCCCCATATAGCACACAGTTCTCTGAAACTGTCTGCTGTATGGGGGCGGCCATTTTCTGGTGGTCCTCAGCAGAAGAACGGAGACGCCGGGACCAGCGCGATAGGTAAGGCTGTGGGGGATTGAGAGGGGGTTTGCATGGGCGGTGGGGTAGGGGTGCTCGGCGGGGTAGGGGTGGTCGGCGGGGCGGTGACGGGGGGGGCGCCCCCCCCCCTAACGGCGGGGGGGCGCCCAAAACGTAGCTACGCCAGTGTGTGTTATGTTGCATTCATGAATCTGTCCGCTGAGCCTCTGGCAAAAATAACGGATGATGATTCTTATGGTGACACATCCTAGATTCCGTGGAAAGCTATTCTCCCGAATGAGGGCAAGGTGGGTGGGAAATGTGCCAATGACCTCATTATACAGAGTAAGCAAGATTACGATGATGTGATCACATACATGGCCATATACACTGACAGGGATGGCATCATTTACATGAGTGAGCAGTGGCATGAAGATGTCATCATTCTCATTGCATCATGTATTTGCTGATGCAAATCTTTGGGGTTATTCAGATCTGCTCACCGGGCTGCTAATCTGTAGAGCCCTGCGATCAGATAACCATCGGCCAGCCAGAGTGAAATCCTTGTGAAAATATTGCAGATCATCATAGAGATGCAAATCCATTTGCAATGATTTTCTAGTGCGTGCAGTCTGTGCGTAATCCAGAACCTACTTGGAATCTGCCATATAAACAGGCTGACCTGGGCCGGAGCTGGCATCACACACACACCTTCCCTGAAAACATAATCAACTCGTTTCAAATGGATTTACCGTTTATGGACATACTAACAGACATATAAAGGAAAACTACTAACAGTTGTGCTGCTTGCCTTACTAATACCAGCAGATGAGCAGCAGGGGGTAGTGATGATGGGGGAGTGTGCATCAGTGCTCACCGCTGCCCTGTACACACCTTATTCTTATTCTCTTGATCTGATCGCAGTTCAAATTTATTCTCAAAATGGGCAAAACCATGTGCACTGCATGTGGGGCAGATGTAACATGTGCGGAGAGAGTTAGATTTGTGTCAGTTATTTTGTTTCTGTGCAGGGTAAATACTGGCTGCATTATTTTTACACTGCAATTTATATATCAGTTTCAACACACCCCACCCAAATCTAACTCTCTCTGCACATGTTACATCTGCCCCACCTGCAGTGCACATGGTTTTGCCCATTTTGAGAATACATTTGTACTGCGATCAGATCTGCATAAAGGCCCATACACACTTAACGATTTTCAGCTGAAAATCGGTCAAAACAGCCGTTTTGAGCGATTTTCAGATGAAAATCACCTAGTGTGTATGCCCCAGAGATTGGCGACTAGCGATGATGCGCGCTCCCGCATCATCGCTAGTAAAGTGGTTCATCTGCTGGTTTTACCAGCAGATGTGGCGATGATGGATGGTTTTTCATCCATCATCGCCATGTGTGTACGCTGCCCCGGGCTGAAAGATTAACCACTTTCAGCCCGGCGGCCCGCCCCGCTGCCTCCCCCCGCCCCCTCGCCAGTGTCATATACTCACCCTGCTGTTGTCCGACTCCACACCGCGCCGTTCGTCATCTCCGACTGCCTGCTGCTGCTGCATAGCCCTGCTCCCCCGCTGATCACCCGGCTCTCCCATCCCACAACACAAAGCCCTGCTGGCCCCGCCCTGCTTAAAACGGAGCACACTGCTGGCCACCAATGTTAAGTCAGTAAAATATACATTGCTGACACAGGTCAGCAATGTATATATTGCTGGCACCACTGTGCACCAATGATTATTAATTAGCCAGTGATATATACATTGCTGACACAGGTCAGCAATGTATATATTGCTGGCACCACTGTGCACCAATGATGATTAATTAGCCAGTGATATATACATTGCTGGCACAGGTCAGCAATGTATATATTGCTGGCACCACTGTGCACCAATGATGATTAATTAGCCAGTGATATATACATTGCTGGCACAGGTCAGCAATGTATATATTGCTGGCACCACTGGGCACCAATGATTATTTATTAGCCAGTGAGGTACTTGTGAGTTATCCGGACGCCCGATTTCTAAATCGGGTCGGATCGGGCACATCGCATCGCATGCGACCATCGGATGCGATGCGATGCGATGCGATGCGATGACCCGATTTTTCCATAGGAATCAATGTTAAAATGGACTGAGTCCATTTTAACATGGAATTCAATGGGAAAAAGGGGTCCTTTTCATACCCCTACTATCCAAGTGGGCATGGAGTTGGATATAAACCTGTGGCGAGCGTAGCGAGCCACCGAGCCCGAAGCGTGGCGAGCGTAGCGAGCCCCGCGAGGGGACACGGAATACCGTCCCCTCGCGGGGCTCGCTTCGCTCGCCACGCTTCGGGCTCGGTGGCTCGCTACGCTCGCCACAGGTTTATATCCAACTCCATGCCCACTTGGATAGTAGGGGTATGAAAAGGACCCCTTTTTCCATAGGAATCATTTTAACATTGATTCCTATGGAAAAATCGGGTCATCGCATCCGATGGTCGCATGCGATGCGATGCGATGCGATATCGCATCGCATCTGATTGTATGCCTTAACTTAAGGCATACAATCAAAAAATCGGGCGTCCAGATAACTCACAAGTACCGCCAGTGATATATACATTGCTGGCACAGGTCAGCAATGTATATATTGCTGGCACCACTGGGCACCAATGATTATTTATTAGCCAGTGATATATACATTGCTGACACAGGTCAGCAATGTATATATTGCTGGCACCACTGTGCACCAATGATGATTAATTAGCCAGTAATATATACATTGCTGGCACAGGTCAGCAATGTATACAGATGTAGCGCCGCTCATCCTTGACCGGCGCCTGCCAGATCCCTTTCACTGGCGAGCGCTGGCGATAGGGACTGGGACGTGCGTGCGTCCCACACGCACGTGCGTCCCACAGGCACGTGCGTCCCAGTATCACGTCGGCTGGGCAGCGTCTCCCTGCCCGTCTCCGCTTCAGGGAGATGCTGCCCAGTTCGGGGAGGGGGTGGGGGTGTCAGGGTGGCGAGTGGGACCTGCGGGGGAGGCAGTGGGGACCCCCGCCAAGCTTCGTTGCCACAGGGCGCGCGAGCATCTCATGCGTGCACGCCCCTGGCGGTAGCCGGCCGCTGGTGGGGGCTGGCGATAGAATCGCCATCCCTGTAAAGATGTGGCTGGCTACATCTGTATATTCAGGGCCGTCTTAATGCAAGGGCTTGATGGGCAGTTGCCCTAGGGCCCCATAATTCTAGGGGCCCAAGTTCCAGTGGCGGACTGTGTCAGGTGGCAGGATGGCATGTGCCCCCCGAGCCAGTACACTATCCGTCACCTTCACCGGGCCATCCTCACGCTGCCGTCACCCACAATCCGTCACTATCACCCACTGCCCATAACCCTCACGCTGCTGTCACCCACTAACCATCACTATCACCCACTGCCCGTCACCCTCACGCTGCTGTCACCCACTATCCATCACTATCACCCACTACCCGTCACCCTCACGCTGCTGTCACCCACTATCCATCACTATCACCCACTGCCCGTCACCCTCACGCTGCTGTCACCCACTCCCCATCACCCTCATCCACCACCCTTATGCTACTTTCACCCACTATCCATCACTATCACCCACTGCCCATCACCTAATGGTGTGTGGTATAATGTGTAATGGGCATTATGGTGTGTTTAGTCCCCTGTCCCATAAAACCATGCCTTAAACTTTTCGCAGGCCAGAAATGAATATGTTACCACCGCCACTGCCCACCCCCCAATGTATATTTTGTTATGGCGTATACATTGCTCGCAAAAGTGAACGAATTTCTCCCTACGTGCACGGCTACAAATGAAATGTTTGCCCTGCACACGGGCAGGATTTTGCCCAGTCAGGGCGGTGTGGAGTTTTACTGATTGCTGTGCTTCGAATATACGCAGCCCAGCAATCAGTTCTGAATCAGGCACCAAGAACAGGAATGCACTGATTAAAATGGCCCCTGCTCCCACCCTTGGAATTCAAACCCCGCCCATTATGTAAATAGCCTTGTATATGAAAGATTTTCAGCAAAGTCTTTCACCTCCTGAAAATCTCTTGTTCTTTGAGGAAATTAGTTCAGTGTGTACGCACTACTTTGGTGAAAGATATATCTATCAAAGATTTTGGCAAAGTCTTTTGAAATTAAAGTCTACTAGTGTGTATGGGCCTTTAGGGCCACTGGGCGGCTTTTATGCTGAAAGCAAATGAACAAACTGAGCGACTTTCAGATCAAAGTCACCCACTGTGTACGGGCCATTAGGGTGATACTTTTTAGAGATTGACGCCAGTAATCAGATATCAAACATATATGAGTCATTCTTCTGGAGAATGGAAGTGCTATGAATAAACATAATAATAATAATAATAATAATAATAATAATAATAATAATAATGATTTATAAAGCACATTTCAATAAAAAATAAAGAAATTAAAAATTATTACCCTCATCATCATATTCAATATCTAATGCAAAAGTAGGAATGCTTGTGCAGGTGTAGCTCTGTAGCGTAATCCCAGCCGCATGCGCACAACTCTCCTTACCGCTTACCGGTCAGCTAAAGCGCTCTGCCAGCGTTCACTTCGCATGCGCATAGCTCTCTCCCCGTCGCGTACGTTCAGGTGCGCCTTCTGCGGGTCCCGTCGGCCTGCCAATGCGCATGCGCAGCGAACTGGCTTTCTTTAAGCGCCCTCTGTTGGAACTTGGAGGCGTCCAGGGCGCATGCGCGGCAGACTGGTCCATGAGATGCTCTGAAAGGGATCCTGCACCATTCATCCCCTTCACCCGGCTGTGGTGAGTCTGTCATCGGCATCTGCACCGGCTGCGGCCTGACGAGAGGCTCCGGAGGGGCCAATGTATACAGCATTGCAGCACTGTCCTGCAAAGGAGATTATGTGACATTGCATGGCCTTCCCACCCTGAAGGTAGGACCCTGTCCTGCTTGTCCTGTGCATCTGTTATATCAGCTGTTATTCCTGGTTACACTGGGCAGAGATTATAGACCTTTATATGGGTCAATAGGGAGATATACTGTACAAGTATGCTATAGGTTGTGGGTGCATACATGTTCTATAGCTGTACATGGAGGCATATATATATATATATATATATATATATATATATAATTCCAGTATGTCCACACACACACACACACACAATTGCAATGACACCCACCAGCCATTGTCTATATGGGGCATATACCAACATGACCAGACCCTATTACATCTGATACTGCACACAATACAGATCTATTATAGGGCACACCCCAGTAATACAGCAGCACAGTGCTGTTCCCAACACTGCTATTTTAGGGACAGTTACTGGGAACTGCATACAGATCAGGAGCAGATGTACAGGTCAGTGGCATGTGTGTAATCTACAGAAAAGATACTGAGACTTACCACCAGCACACACAGCTAGAGAAGTGTCACTGTGCTACCGCATATATGGGTACTGAGACTTACCACCAGCATACACAGCTAGGAAAGAGGCACTGTGCTGCCAGATATATATATACTGAGACATACCACCAGCACACACAGCTAGAGATGAGGCACTGTGCTGCCAGACAGATGCATACCAAAAGCAGTAGTGTTTCACAGAGATGGATACTGAGAAGCAGTATTGCATACCTCCCAACATGACCCTCTCCAGGAGGGACACATTGCTCTGCTCCTGGACTCCACTTTTAATGTATGATCACCATCAACTGTGTTGAACAGGTTAATTGATAAGAAAGTTGCTTCAACACAGGTTATGGCAATCATAAATAGGAGGGGAAGTCCAGGAACAGAGCATTGTGTCCCTCCTGGAGAGGGTCATGTTGGGAGATATGGTATTGTCCCACAGAGATGGATACTGAGAAGCAGTAGTGTCCCACAGAGATGGATACTGAGAAAAAGTAGTGTCCCACAGAGATGGATACTGAGAAGCATTAGTGTCCCGCAGAGAGGCATACTGAGAAGCAGTAGTGTCCCGCAGAGATGGATACTGAGAAGCAGTAGTGTCCCGCAGAGATGGACACTGAGAAGCAGTAGTGTCCTACAGAGATGAATAATGAGAAAGAATAGTGTCATGCAGAGATGGATACTGAGAAGCATTAGTGTCCCACAGAGATGGATACTGAAAAGCAGTAGTGTCCCGCAGAGATGCATACTGAGAAGCAGAAGTGTCCCGCAGAGATGGATACTGAGAAGCAGTAGTGTCCCACAGAGATGAATACTGAGAAGGAATAGTGTCATGCAGAGATGGATACTGAGAGGCATTAGTGTCCCACGGAGATGGATACTGAGAAGCAGTAGTGTCCCACAGAGATGGATACTGAGAAGCAGTAGTGTTCCACAGGAATGGATACTGAGAAGCAGTAGTGTCCCGCAGAGATGGATACTGAGAAGCATTAGTGTCCCGCAGAGATGGATACTGAGAAGCCGTAGTGTCCTGCAGAGATGGATACTGAGAAGCAGTAGTGTCCTGCAGAGATGGATACTGAGAAGCAGTAGTGTCCCACAGAGATGAGTACTGAGAAGGAATAGTGTCACGCAGAGATGGATACTGAGAAGCATTAGTGTCCCACATAGATGGATACTGAGAAGCAGTAGTGTCCCGCAGATATGGATACTGAGAAGCAGTAGTGTCCTGCAGAGGAGGATACTGAGGAGCAGTAGTGTCACGCACATTATTCTCAGCCTCTCGGAGGGATAATGTGCACAATCCTATGGGCAAACACTTTGTACATGCCCTCACTAGTAGATAGTAGACGCAGCCTCTGCCGTCACCAGGGCACTATCTAGCACTACAGGGCTCCAGCTAAATCATGGGATTGTACAGCTGATGATGTTGGCTAGATGTAGCAGGGAGGGGGCAGGTGTAGGGAATCACTGTGGTTGGCATTTGCAGGTGTCAGGAGCTGTAAAATAATCACAGTTATTTTTGTATAACCAGCATACATAATAAAGGAAGTGTTACTGTACATACACATTCCCATACATAAACAGGGCCCCATCCTGGTATTTATACATAATATAAATTGATGTTTTTTTTTTCATTAGTGTTTCACTGAAATAATTAATTTTATTATATTTAGCACAATGTTATTACAGTTCCCTTTATTTGTGCCCAGGGAAAGCTCGTGCCAGCTTGTAAACCCCAGTGGTTGGGGCATAGACTTGCCTGCATGGTGCACTCTATATGCTGGGCACTGTGTCTGTGCTTGTCAGCACAATGATTGGCGCCACTGGTATTCTGACGGATGACAGCTGTGGTGAGCCGCACTCTAACTATCACCACCCCTGGAAGGGCGCGGGCCCAGCAGTGCAGTGACCTGTACACTACATGTACTGTATATTACACAATGCTTGGGGCACTGCTGCTTACCATAATATGGATTGAAGGCAGTGGTGTTTGGCATAATATGATTTGGAGTAACTACGGTCGACATGGTCATAAGGTCGACACAAGAATTAGATTGACAATGGGAAGGGCGACAGTCAAAAGGTTGAATACGTTTTTTATTTTGAGCCGACAGGCGGTATTTCATACCCTACCATCTACTATTGCATGATGGGAGAACAAAATAGTGTGCCGAACGCAGCAAGGCACCTTGCCCGATGCCATGCGAGGGGACACGGTACACTTTGATGTGTCCATGTCGACTATGTCAACATGGGGACAAAAAAAGTGAAAATCTCATGTCAACAGTTTGACTGTCGACCTTTGATCTAATGCTTGGGACTGTCGACCTAATGCTTGTGTCGACCTTCCAACCCTGTCCACCTTAGCCATGTTAACTTTCAGTGGTCGACCCGAAGCATGTCGACCTCTTGGATACGATGGCATTTGGGGAGATTGTGTGACACATGACATGGGAGGAGACTGAAGGGACATGATGGTGACAGGGGGGATTGAGGACCTGAACATAGCGGAAGGCAGCCCCTTAGATGGTGCTAGACATGCCCCTTGGCACTGAGTATCCCTCTCCAGATTCCCTGGGGCATTAAGCTGGCCATAGACTTATACCATTTGGGCCCTTTTCACCTGATTCCGACGGATTGGGCAGATAAATTGGGTGAAAAGTGCCCACATTGTATGTGCCTAACCTCTGATTCCGTTCCGATGCGTGGTCCCGGGCACATCAGATCGGATCCGGCAATCGCACGGCAGGATCTGCAGCACATGCTGGGGGTCGCATACAGTGTCCTTCCTTCTTTCATTTATGATCACCAGAACCTGTGTGGAATGGTACGGGTCATTGGATCGACCCAGCAAAGTTCATTATGATGGTAGGGCATGGAATTCCGTCTCTTGGCCTTATGGCTCTGTCGACCTAAAGCCACGTTGACCTTTTGAAGGTGCCGACCTTCAGTGGCTGACCTTTCCTATGTTGACCTATGATTGTATACCATGTTGAATACCTTTCTTATCATTTAACCTTTTCAAAACAGGGGATTGCAATACAAAATGAAGAGGGGAGTCCAGCGTTCTGTCCATCCTGGAGAGGGTCATGCTGGGAGTTATGCTTGTGTACATACTGTATGTGGATGGTCCCAGGGAGGTAGTTATTGCAGGGCTGCCTACCTGACCCTTTCCATGAGGGAGAAAATGCTCTGGTCCTGGACTTCCCTGGTAATGTATGATTGCCATCACCTGTGGGGAGCTAGGTAATTGATAAGAAAGGTGTCACCACAGGTGATGGTAATCACACATTACCAGGGAAATCCAGGAACAGAGCATTTTCTGCCTGAAGGAGATGGTCAGGTAGGCAACCCTGATATAACCTGGCTTTAATTAACCACAGATCTAAATGGTTAAATCATAGGCGTACGGAATGAATGGGATATTGTGGGAATTACAGTCTACTTGACTGTTTTACTACCCGGAACTCTGTCTGCAGTACTGGCAGGATACTTGTGAGAACCTATAGTTACTGTCTCCTCTCTTCAGCACATTACACTGATACATTATTATACTGTGTACACAAAGGCATATAATATAGGTACACACTATCCCTTTAAACCGGGACACTCATGAATTACACAGGCACACTATGGGTGAAATTTAATAGGATGAGAGAGTCAGAAAGTGAGAGATTTGGGGTGCGTACACACGGGGCGATATATTGCAGGGCGATATATCAGCGAGCGATATATCGCTCAATGCCCCCCTTTCATCGGCGACCAGAGATGGTCGCTGATGAAAAGAAACCTCTGCCGTCGGTGCCGCAGAGATAATAAGCGGGGCAGAAAACGGGAGCACGCACCCGGCGATTTATCGCCGGGGCACACTCCCATCACTGGCAATATGGTCACCAGCGACCATATTGCCATTTGCCCACGATATTAGCAAACATCGCTGCCGTGTGTACATGGCTTTGGTAAGAAATCTCCAGTTTTTTTAAAGCGGCAATCATTTACACTGAAAATAAAACAGTTTGATTTTGAAGTGTAAATGATTGCCGATTTAGAAAAACTGGAGATTCCTTACCAAATCCCTCACTTTCTGAATCTCTCATCCTATAAAATTTCACCCATAATATCATACCTCCCAACATGACCAGGAGGGACATAATGCTCTGGACTTCCCTCTTAATTAATGATTGCCATCATCTGTGGTGGAACAAATTTCTTATCCCATGATGGAAATCATTAATTAGGAGGGAAGTCCCGAAACAGAGCATTGTGTCCCTCCTGAAATGGGTCATGTTGGGAGGTATGCTATATGGCAGTGGTCAGGGAACTCGGTCCTCATTACCCCACACAGTGTAACCCAGCAGGTGCACAGGTGTACTAATTACTCAGACACATATTATAAGGTCCGCAGGTGGAGTCAATTATTTCACTTGTGATTCTGTGAGGAGACCTGCAAAACATGCACTGTGTGGGGTAATGAGGACCGAGTTCCCTGACCACTGCTATAGGGGTACACAACACTTGCCTGCCTGACCCTCTCCTACAGGGAGGCAAGTATGCTTCCGAACATTTGACAGAAGTACCCATTCGCCCCTAACCCTTTTGGGGGGTTGAGGGCAGAGGGTCACTCGCAGCTTCGGGGGAGGTGAACCCAACCGATCTTTTTTCCTCTAGGCCTTTTGGTTGTAAGAGGTTAGGGGAGTAACGGGGCCCTTATCCTTTTAGAGAGAGTACATTAGTACCTACACCTACAGCACATAGGTTGAACTAGATGGACGCAAGTCTTTAATCAGCCTCACCTACTATGTAACTATGTAAGCCATGCACCTTGGCCTTCAAAGAAAAAACAAAACACAAGATGGATATTTTTTACATTCACTTCTGCCCACTTTCCCTCTCCATTTCTGATACCATCGGTCCCATACACTATAGCACCTTTTTGCTCAAACTCACGTTTTCATCGGCCCTCAGCGAATTTGCGTATCGGCGAATATACACATGTGCAGGCCCGATGTGCGAATGCCTTCCGCAAATATCACAGTCACTGAGTCGTTCACACAAAAATGTCTCGCCCATTTACGAGCAAAATAAAAAACAGTCTGGACTAACATTTATATGCGAACGTCTAAAAATCATTCGATGGTCGGAAACTATTGAATGTTCCTTTGACTGTGTACACATGGGGGCGATTTTGTCTAATATCGTGGGCAATATGGTCGCTGAGCGACCATATTGCCCGTGCCGCGATGAGAGTGTGCACCGGCGATATATCGCCTGGTGCGCGATCCCGTTTTCTCCCCCCGTAGTGATCGCTGGTCGCAGGACATAAATCTTACTCTAGCGATGCCCAATATCTGACTCAATAGCCATGTTTAGTACACAGTACATTTTATAGGTTCTATCTACCATTTTAAAAATATTTAAAAAAAAAAACATTTTCTTTTTGATACACTTCTTACAATCACAGAACTTGTCTGGAAGCCAGACTCTGTTCTTGTCCCCTCTAGCTCACAGTATTATCCCCCCCCAATAATGTCTTCTGTTCCTCAGTTGTTGCCGCTGGCAATGGGATAATCTGCTTCTCCTAATACATCTCTCTCTCTGTTCTCAGTGTGTGCGAGAGGAATGGGAATGATCGTATGGCGCAATTATACCGTCTAAGCTGAAGAGAGGTGAGGAGATTGTTATAGGGTGGCAGAGTTGGTGTCAGCTATTTGTACATCTTTGAATTAATTAATTGATGTGTGATGTCAGTGATATTATGTAACAGTCAGGATATACGGCCCCGTTACAGTCTATGTACTATATGGAAAGGTATTTACCCACATTTTTTTCTTTCCCAATAGCGGTGATGGCAAATGTGAGCCCAGAGCTGGACAACATGGAGGCGCAGACCCCCCCAAACAACAACAATCGCTGGGATCAGCCTGACCATGCGTGGGATGAGCCCGCAGCCTCGGGCAAATTTTTTGAGTGTTCCCGTATCAAAGCTCTGGCTGGTAGGTTTATGGGTCATCTCACAAAGCCACCCCAGGGGTTCTCCCTCCTCGCCGTGATTCCAGAGAGGTTGTAGATGAGGTAGATGGCATAAGATGTAACATAGCAAAGAGAAAGGTCACTGATAGGACTTAATTGACCCCACCCAGCCCAACATAAATCAGGTAGTTTTTCTAGGTCGACACTGATGACATGCTGACATGATTAGAATGTAGCCAAAACAGTTCAGTGGTAGCTATCCTTGTCCGGCGGCTGCAACAGTGTCTTCCGGGTCTGACGGTGATGTGATGAAGGCTTTCTGGCATTCAGCAATGATTAATGCCCCTAACCATAATACTAGCCCAAACGGAGGAGGGTTAGGGCTAGGATATGGGGGGGGGGGGGGTCTTACTTGTTGCCTAGCCCTCCCCCTAACCCTCCCCTCCTGCAGCCTATCCCTCCTCCTAACATCACAGTCTCTGGACCAGCAAGTAAGAATCTGCATTAAATGCACCCTCTGGGGCTGACCTTGCAGGGTGATTTCAAAGCTCTGGGGAATTAACTATAGCTATAGCTATGAGTTAATGTTACTGTATGTGCCAAAGAATTGATTAGCTCTGGGAATTAAACCTGGAAGCTCCAATTACGCTGTATGTCCTGTGGTTGGGTAAAAAGTACAGACAGCCTGACACATCTCAATAAGCATGCTAACCCTAGCCCTTTCCTCCCAACAGCTAAACCCTAACTATCCCCTCCCACAGCATTACCCTAACCACCCCCCTCTACAGCCTAACCCTAACTTCACTCACATTACAACCTAACCCTAACCTCCTCCACACTACAGTCTAACCCTAACTTCTCCCACACTACGACCTAACCCTAACCTCCTCCACACTACAGTCTAACCCTAACTTCTCCCACACTACAACCTAACCCTAACCTCCCCCTCACTACAACCTAACCCTAACCTCCTCCACACTACAGCCTAACCCTAACCTCCTCCACACTACAGCCTAACCCTAACCTCCCCCTCACTACAACCTAACCCTAACCTCCTCCACACTACAGCCTAACCCTAACCTCCTCCACACTGCAGCCTAACCCTAACCTCCCCCTCACTACAACCTAACCCTAACCTCCTCCACACTACAGCCTAACCCTAACCTCCTCCACACTACAGACTAACCCTAACTTCTCCCACACTACAGCCTAACCCTAACCTCCTCCACACTACAGTCTAACCCTAACTTCTTCTACACTACGGCATAACCCTAACCTCCCCCACACTACAGCCTAACCCTAACCTCCTCCACAATACAGTCTAACCCTAACTTCTCCCACACTACGACCTAACCCTAACCTTCCCCACACTACAGCATAACCCTAACCTCCCCCACACTACAGCCTAACCCTAACCTCCTCCACACTACAGTCTAACCCTAACTCCCCCCCTCTACAGCCTAACCCTAACTTCCCTCACATTACAACCTAACCCGAGCATTCTCCACACTACAGCATAACCCTAACCTCCTCCACACTACAGCATAACCCTAATCTCCCACCCATATTACAGTCTACCCCTAACCCCCCCTACAGCCTAACCCTAACTTCCCTCACATTACAACCTAACCCTAACCTCCTCCACACTACAGCCTAACCTTAACCCCCCTCACTACGACTTAACCCTAACCTTCCCCACTCTAGAGCCTAACCCTAACCCCCCCTCACTATGACTTAACCCTAACCTTCCCCACACTACAGCCTAACCCTAACCTCCCCCACATTACAGCCTAACCCTAACCTCCTCTACACTACAGTCTAACCCTAACTTTCCTCACACTACAGCCTAACCCCCCCTCACTACGACCTAACTCTAACCTCCCCCACACTACAGCCTAACCCTAACCTCCTTCTCCTATGACTATTGACATTGTGACTGAGTTCTTCTTCAGCCTCCTCCGGGCTCTTCGGTGCTTACTGTTGCGGAGGTTGGAGCCTTGGTTTCCTTATGGGCAATATACCGGTACCTGTATTGTTTTGAATTTGCGCACTTCCAGCGTCCTCCGTGCTATGTAGTGGCTGACTCCATCACTATGTTTGGCACAGTGAAACCCATTTCACAAATCTTCCTCTCCCAGCATTCACGCCCTGAAACCTTTAGTTACCCTGTTACAGAATCTATTTAGATCATTCAGTCAGAGAGCTTTTGTCAAAGAAAGAGGTTGAGTGACACAGAATCTCCCCTAATTTTATTCCAAAGATGAACGCGATGCTGTCCAGAAGAAGACCTTCACCAAGTGGATGAACTCTCACCTCTCCAAAGTGCCGTGCCGCGTAAATGACCTGTACAGCGACCTGCGTGATGGCTACATCATTACCAAACTGCTGGAGGTGCTATCCGGAGAGCAGCTGGTACGCATGTCAGCTAGAAAATATTGTCAGTGTGATTGCTACCTTCATGTGATACGCTGTGCATGCTGGGTAATGGCATGCAGGATCTGTCTCCATGTTGATGGGTTTGGAAGTCAGGTTGTAAGGTCAGAAGCTCTGGTACTCAGGGTCTGATTCAGAGGAGCATGCAGTTCCACGCACTGCTACAATGCTGCTTGAAGGGTATTCTCAGCTGCCCCCTTATGTACAAAGATGCCCACCACCTTCATCTGCCACTCATGTACATGTGTGAACATCGGTTGCACCATCAAAATTCTGAGCAACCTTATGCTGTCTCAGACAAAATGGCTCTCCTAAGATGCCAGGGCCTCTCCAGCTGTTGGATAGGGAATGCTCCCCTCCCTGTTACTCCTCCATACGCTTGTCTCTTTGAGAGTAAATTCTCAGCATTTCCGGTCTTGCTAATGAAATGCTGCATGTGCGCAGTGCAACTGTGGGGCTGTAGCTGTAGCTTATCTAGACTTTAGTAAGGCTTTTGACACTGTCCCACATCGCAGGCTGCTAAATAAACTTCAAACCTTGGGATCGGATTCTAAGATGGTTGAACGGATACGATTTTGGTTGCAGGACAGAAAACAGAGAGTTGTGGTAAACGGAGTACAGTCAAAGGAGGGAAAGGTTACAAGTGGGGTACCCCAGGGATCTGTACTTGGACCAGTGCTTTTTTATATCTTTATTGGTGATATTGCAAATGGAATTGAGGGTAAAATGTGCCTTTTTTGCAGATGGCACAAAGGTATGCAACAGGGTAGACACACCAGGAGGGGTAAAACAAATGACTGATGATCTAGGTAGATTAGAGGAATGGTCAAGTGCATGGCAACTACAGTTTAATGCCAAAAAATGCAAAATCATGCACTTGGGTCTCAGAAATCCAAAGACTCAATATAGTATAAATGGCACTATAATGGAAACTACTGAGGAAGAGAGGGATCTAGGTGTCACTATTTCAGGGGACTTAAAGGCAAGTAGGCAATGTAACAAAGCAATGAAGAAGGCAAGTCAGATGCTTGGTTGCATAGGGAGAGGTATCTGCAGTAGGAAGAAAGAAGTAATATTGCCACTGTATAGGTCATTGGTACATCCTCATCTAGAGTACTGTGTTCTAGAGATGTGCAGGCTCTGATTTACTCTGATTTTCTCTGATTTCAAAGCAGGATCTTATTGGCTATCCCAAATCACATGACAATTGTTGACAGTTGATAGCCAATAAGATCCTGCTTTGAAATCAGAGTAAATCAGAACCTGCACATCTCTACTGTGTTCAGTTCTGGAGGCCATATCTCCAGAAGGACATAAAAACATTAGAGACTGTACAAAGAAGGGCAACTACAATGGTGCATGGCCTACATCACAAAACGTACCAGGAAAGACTAAGGGCCAAATGCACTAAGCTTCAAAAGTGATAAAATGGAGAGTGACAAACAACCAACCAATCAGCTCCTGTCTGACAATTTTCAAACACAGTCTGTGACATGGCAGGTAGCAGCTGATTGGCTGACTGTTTATCACTCTCCATTTTATCACTTTTGAAGCTTAGTGCATCTGGCCCTAAAATATCTAAATATGTATACTTTATAGAAACTGTCATATATACCAAGGGTTTTAACAAGGTACAGGTGGGAGACATTCTTCACAGGAAGAGGAGCAGCAGAACATGAGGACATGCACTGACACCAGAGTGAGGAAGATTCCGGGGAAATCTGAGGAAGAATTACTTCGCAGAAAGAGTAGTAGATAAGTGGAATAGCCTCCCATCATAGGTGGTAGAGGCAAATACAGTAGTACAATTTAAACATGCTTGGGATAGGCATATTGATATCCTTACAAAGAAATAAGAATCAAATATGGCTTGAGGCAACGTGTTTGAAAAAGAGGTAGATTAGATGGGCCAAGTTGTTCTTATCTGCCGTCAAATTCTATGTTTCTATGTAACTCTGTGTGTGTATAGTGTCAGGAGCTGGAGGCTATTTAGCCACTCATAGAACAGGTAAAGTGCTATGCACAATTAGATCATTGCAAAGATCTGATGATGTACAAGAAGTAACTGACGTGCTTATACTTAGATTTGTGTGGACTCAGTGGAGGAGCTAGGATGACTTATGGGTTGGGCACTAAGGTGGGTGAGGGGGGTTTATCACTGCCAGGAAATTGTTGTGCCTCCCTTATAGCACTCGAACATAATCTCATTGCATGCACTTCTCTTAGCGTGATGGATCTTGTGTGTCAGTGAGAGAGCGTTCCTCCTTTACTTCTAGCTAGGAAAGAGTTTGTGGTATTTTTACCAAGCACTCATCAACGGTTCTGGCCCTGAGATTTTAAAGAGCAGCAACATTAACTACCATACACTCTTGGTGGGTCGAAGAGAGGGGAGGGGGGCTAATAGCTTCCACGGATCGGAGCTGCATCTGGTTTATAAATTGATATCAAGAAAATTTGTAGGTTCTGAGGTCTGTAGCTGAGGGTTTCTATGGTAATAGTAATTTCCTGTCGCATAGAAACATAGAATTTGACGGCAGATAAGAACCACTTGGCCCATCTAGTCTGCCCCTTTTTCAAACATGTTACCTCAAACCATATTTGATCCATATTTTTTTGTAAGGATATCAATATGCCTATCCCAAGCATGTTTAAATTGTTCTACTGTATTTGCCTCTACCACCTCTTTCTGTGAAGAAATTCTTCCTCAAATTTCCCCGGAAACTTCCTCCCTCTAGTTTCAGTGCATGTACTCGTGTTCTGTTGCTCCTCTTCCTGTGAAGAATGTTTCTCCCCTGTACCTTGTTAAAACCCTTGATATAGTTGAAAGTTTCTATCATGTCCCCCTTTCCCTTCTCTGCTCTAAAGTATACATATTAAGATCTTTTAGTCTTTCCTGGTACATTTTGTGATGTAGACAATGCACCATTTTAGTTGCCCTTCTTTGTACAGTCTCTAACGTATTTATATCCTTCTGGAGATATGGCCTCCAGAACTGAACACAATACTCTAGATGAGGTCGTACCAATGACCTATACAGTGGCAATATTACTTCTTTCTTTCTACTGCTGATACCTCTCCCTATGCAACCAAGCATCTGACTTGCCTTCTTCATTGCTTTGTTACATAGCCTACTTGCCTTTAAGTACCCTGAAATAGTGACCCCTAGATCCCTCTCTTCCTCAGTAGTTTCCATTATAGTGCCATTTATACTATATGATTTTGCATTTGTTTGGCATTAAACTGTAGTTGCCATGCTCTTGGCCATTCCTCTAATCTACCTAGATCATCAATCATTTATTTTACCCCTCCTGGTGTGTCTACCCTGTTGCATACCTTTGTGTCATCTGCAAAAGGGCATATTTTAGCCTCAATTCCATTTGCAATATCACCAATAAAGATATTAAAAAGCAGTGGTCCAAGTACAGATCCCTGGGGTACTCCACTTGTAACCTTTCCTTCCTTTGACTGTACTCCATTTACTACAACTCTCTGTTTTCTGTCCTACAACCAAGATCTTATCTATTCAACTATCTTAGAATCCAATCCCAAACGGTCAAGTTTATTTAACAGTCTGCGATGTGGGACAGTGTCAAAAGCCTTACTAAAGTCTAGATAAGCTACATCTACAGCCCCACCTTGATCTACTACTTTAGTCACCAAGTCAAAAAAGTCAATAAGATTTGTTTGACATGATCTTCCCCCAGTAAACCCATGCTGTTTCGGATCCTGTAAATTGCTGGTTTTGAGATATTCTACAACTCTTTGTTTTAAGAGTGTTTCCATCAATTTCCCTACTACTGATGCAAGGCTCACTGGTCAATAGTTGCTTACCTCTTCCTTGCTTACACTTTTGTGCAGTGGGACTACATTTGCTTTTTTCCAGTCCTCTGGGATTACTCCAGTAGCTAGTGACTGGTTGAATAATTCTGTTAATGGTTATACCAGCTCCCCTTTAAGCTCTTTTAGTATCCTTGGATGTATCCCATCTGGCCCCATTGATTTATCCCCTTTCAGTTTTGAGAGTTCTGTGAGCACTTTCTCCTCTGTAAATGTACTTGTTTCTCCCTCAGTTTTCTGACTATACTTGCAACTTAACTGTGGCCTCTTCCCCTCTCTTTCAGCAGTGAATGCTGAATAGAAATAATTATTAATATGATCTGCTATTACATTGTCCCCCTCAAGAAGACTTCCACTCTCTGTGCCTTATTCTGGTTGAGTCGGATGGCTCCTAATGTGGACGGATGGCCGATGGTTGGTGTTTGCGCATGTGTGGAGGCATATCTGCACATGTGCGAACGATTCACACGTACGAACACGGTGTGAGTTCCGTAAAGAAAATGATCATACAGAATTATCCGATCAGGGGGTGGAGAGGGGCGTGAAGGGCTGTTTAGGCTCATTACCGTATGCGTACGCCCTGCGTTTCATGGGCGTTACCATGAAAACGCTGGGCGTATGTATGGTAATGCGGCCGTGATGCACGTGTGGGGGCGGACAACTGACAAAGCCGGATGTCAGCTGCCCGCCCATATCCCAGCTTTCATTTGGAAAAATGTCCGTGTGGTCTGGAGCACTCGGTGCTGCCTGACCACTCGGTCCATCATTCGATGGTCGGCGACCATCGGAGGATGGGGGAGGTTTCCACAGATAGGGGAGGTGTTCGCATGAAACATTCGCTTGCTCGGCGTCTTACCGCATTCGGACGGTGTGAGCGATCCGTACGGTAGGCGGGGCTAAGAACACTCGGTGGCCGTCCAAAAATACGCATCCAACTACAATAAGGGCCTCTGTCTTTAGTCTTATTACTCAACTTTTTGTTTTTCTCCTTTCACCTACTGTATACACCTAAAAGAAGTTTACCAACTGACTGGGCCATTTTCTCCTCAGCCTGTGCTTTTGCACATCTGATTACCTTCTTAGCCTCCTTCTGTCTAACAAGATACACCACTTTGTCCTCATTCTTCTGCGTCTGCTTAAATTTCTTAAAGGTCAACTTTTTTGCTTTCACAATACTTGCTACTTCTTTCGCAAACCACACTGGCTTCCGTATCCTTGTGTTTTTCCTAATTCTTTTGACACAAAGTTCTGTTGCTTTTTAGTATTGCACTTTTTAATTTTTCCCACTTATCCTTCACTCCTTCCAAGTTCCTCCACTCTGCCAAAGAATCCCTTAGGGAGTTTCCCATCTCTACAAAATCAGCCTTCCTAAAATCTATCACCTTTGTCTTTGTGTGCGATGAGTCGGTCTCTGTCTTTATTTTGAACCATACTGCTTGATGGTCACTGGATCCCAGGTTTTCACCCACATTTACATCAGATATTCTGTCACCATTTGTAAGTATTAAGTCTAATATTGCGTCCTTACGAGTGGGCTCCCTCACCAATTGCTGGAGGGATGCTCCTTGCAAGGAATTCAGAATGTCCCTACTTCTGGTGGAACTTGCAACAGGCAGCTCCCAGTTTACATCAGGTAGATTAAAGTCTCCCATGATTATCACCTCTCCTTTTAATGCCATTTTATTGATGTCCTGCAATAGGCTCTTGTCCAGTTCCTCTTCCTGATCTGGTGGTCTCTAGATCACCCCTATACGAAGAATCGCCTTCTCCCCTGTTTCTATGGTCACCCAAAGGGCCTCATTTTTTTCTTCAATACTTTGTATTAAGGTAGTCTTTATGCTTTTTTTCATATATATTGCAACCCCTCCTCCGATTCTTCCCATTCTGTCCTTGCTAAATAAAGTATATCCTGACATAGCTATGTCCCAGTCATGATTTTCATTGCACCATGACTCTGTAATAGCCACAATATCCAGTTATTTTCTTCTTATTATTATTATTATTAGTAGTATCCTTTATTTATATGGCACCATAAGGATTCTGCAGTGCCCAGTTACAGAGTACACATAATCAAACTGGAAAACAGTAACTTACAGTTGAAGACAATACAGGACAAATACAGGGTAAATGATTATAGGAACATTAGCCAATTGCTGCAACATAAGTATCAAGGTAGCAGCAAACAGTTTGCTTTGGTGCAGTCGAAGACTACTGAAGTAAGAAAGGATAAGCACATGAGGTAAGAGGTCCCTGCTCGTGAGAGCTCACATTCTAAAGTTCATCCCTTGTCATTATTGCAATTAGTTCTGGGATTTTATTTCCTAAGCTCCTAGCATTTGCACACATAGCTCTTAAAGTTTTGTTTGTGCTTCTCCTGGTGCTAACTATGTTCATCTTTCTGCCTATATCTATTCGGTTTTTATCGGCATTATCTTCTGTTGCAGTGGATAGGCTTCCTGTTCCATTTGCCTGCAGAGACAATACCTCTAGATTGGGGGAGCATATTTCTTCATTCTTATTTGGTTCACTGCCCCCCTCTGCTAGTTTAAATAGTTGCTGATAAAGCTTCCAACTTCTCACTTAGGGACAGATTTTCTAAGCTTCAAAAGTGATACAATGGAGAGGGATAACCAACCAACCAATCAGCTCCAACCTCACATTTTTCAAACACAGTCTGTGACATGGCAAGTTGGAGTTGATTGGCTGGCTGTTTATCACTCTCCATTTTATCACTTTTGAAGCTTAGAGAATCTGGCCCATAGTATTCTCGTTCCCCTTGAAGATGGGTGCAGGCCATCACTTTTATATAAGGCTCTGTCTTGCCAGGTAGCTTGACTATGACCTAAATATCCAAATTAGCCTCATTGCACCAATTTCTTAGCCAAACATTGCCCCTCGGTTTACTGGCAATACTTCTGAAAAAGTTACAGTGGTTGCCACCTGTTTTGGTACTTGTTTCCTAGCACGGCGCCCATGATTTTAAACTTATTACATAGTTTTGATCGCATCGATCGCATAGCATCGCATACGACCAGATCAAACGATGATTTAATTGTACATGCACCCTGATGGGTGATTAGTATGTTATATGCACCCCCATTGTTAATGCCACTGCCACTATTAACGCCAACCCGAAGCGTGGCGAGCGGCGGCGGTACGCGTCCTCCGAACTTTTCATACCCCCACTATCCACATTTCAGTTGATTTCATATAGTGTGGTGAGGGGATGCGGATAACTTCACAAGTATTACGCGTCCCCTCGCGGGGCTCGCTGCGCTCGCCACGCTTTGGGCTCGGTGGCTCCCTGCACTCGCCACACTATATAAAATCAACTCCATGCCGACGTGGATAGTGGGGGTATGAAGAGGTCGGAGGATGCGTACAGCCGCCCCATGCGTATATGCTGCGCTCGCTACGCTTCGGGTTGGCGTTGATAGTGGGGGTGCATTTAACATAGTAATCACCCATCAGGGTGCCTGTACAATTAGAAATCGCATCGCATTGCATGCCAGTGTAATGGCATGCGATGCGATATTAAAATTGTACAGTGCGGTTCTTAGGACCCGAAAATCAGGTCCCATCGCATACCATCGCATAATTAAGGTATGCGATGGTATGCGATGGGCTCCGTGCTAGGAAACAAGTACCTCTGTTTTAGAGCGGTTCCTATTTGCCTAAATTCATCTTTTACAGCCATGACTTCAGCGTTAACCAGGTCATTTGTGCCTAGGTGGATGATGGCATCCACCTCCCCATCTTTTCTTGCTGCCTTTACAATTCTTAGCATGCGTTCTTTATTTATTGGAGCTGTGGCTCCAGGTAAGCACCTTACTTTTGTTTCTCTACTTCAGAAGCATTTTCTAGATCAGGGTTGCCGACTTTAAGATTCTCCTCTCCGAGAGAAGCCGGGAGAGGAGAGATTCAGCAGCCACTCAGGGGGCGGGGCTTGCGAGTGACATCACTAAGTCCTGCCCCCATGCTGTTAAAGCAGCTAATTCACGGATCTCCGTGGAGGGGGCGGGGCTAAAATGACGCGATTGTGTCGTTTTAGCTCCGCCCCCTCCTCTGAGACCCGAGGATTGCTGCATTTTAATGCCGCGATCCGGGGGTCAGTGGGGGTCCCCCCCTGAATCCGGGAGGGTTGCCCACCCTTCCGGGGGGCCGGGAGGGGGACCCGATTTTAGGGAGACTTACGGAAATTCCGGGAGGGTCGGCAACCCTGTTCTAGATTTACTCCTCTAATGATGGAATCTCCCAAGAGAAGTGCAGTCCTTTTTGGACCATATTGGGACAGGTAGAGGGTTCTATTAGGCCAGATGTACTAAGCTTGAAAAGTTATAAAATAAGCCAATCAGTTCCTACCTGCCATGTCACAGGCTGTGTTTGAAAAATGACAGATAGAGCTGATTGATTGGTGGTTTATCACTCTCCATTTTATCACTTTTCATGGCTTGTCTGGAGCAGATTGCGGTGTCTGTGGTAATAGTGATTTCCTTTCTCCTTCCTGCCTTCATAATGGGGTATGAGCGGAGTGTGGTTTCTGCACTAACAATGAGTCATTTATTTCCGTAAATAGCCTAAACCCACCAGAGGCCGGATGAGAATCCACTCTTTGGAGAACGTGGACAAGGCCCTCCAGTTTCTCAAGGAGCAGCGTGTGCATCTGGAGAACGTGGGCTCACATGATATAGTAGATGGAAATCACCGACTGACCCTGGGCCTTGTCTGGACCATTATCCTCCGTTTCCAGGTATTCTACACCACAGAATCCAAATCACATTGAAATACAGATAATATATTAGAAACTTGTAGAATGTGTGTTTATAACACAAATAAAGATGCTACAGGACATTTCCTAGGTAATATAGCCCAGATCTGTCACTCTGTGACCGTGTGTATAATGCTGGGAGGAGTCATAGAGGTCGATCCTATTTGTCCCAAAGGGTGCGAGTGGCTGTTCGGGTGCCGTTTAAACGCTGAAAAAGTTACCCGCATTAAGCCTATCTCACACCCTTTGCAGGGCCGAATTCGCTTAAAATTGCTCTCACCCCTATGGAGGTGCAAGCACTTTTAAGAGAATTCAGCCCGCCGTAAAGTGCACCCAGTGGCGTGATGATTCGCACTCGCAAATCAACCGCACATAATAGGATCGACCCCATAGAGTGACAGATCGGGGCTAATAGCCTATCCAGGGCCACCATTAGGGGATTGTTATGGGGACACTTGTACCAGGCCCTGACACTCTGAGGAAAGGGGAGGGCCTGGCTCCCTTGCTGCCTGCCCCTCCCCCCCACTCACAGCAGGGACTTAGCCATGGGTCCCTTGTGGCCTCTGCCCCCTTCACACAGAATACAGCTGCGTCCGGATCCCCTGCTGCCCATCGCTCCCCTCCCAAGTCACAGCCACTAATCCCCCACCCAACTGCTGCACCCCCTCACCGCCCCTCCCCCACCCACACCACACACATGCGGCACCCCTGCACCTGCAACTCCACCACCCGCAGCACACCAGCACCTGACCCTCGGACACCCACGGCACCTTCGGACACCCTCCCCAACCTGCAGCAACCCTGCATCTGCCACTCCCCCACCCGTAGTATTAATGCACCCACAGCACCCCCACACCCGGACCTCCTCAACCTGCAGTACCCCTGCACCCAGCCACGGCAACACCGCACCTGCCCATCCCTCACCCTCAGTACCACGCACCCATCACTCTCCCAACCACACCACCCCCGCTTCCACACCCACAGCAGGGAATCCTCCATATAATAGTAACCATATGTCACACAATAAAGGCGTTCACAGGTTAAGGGGGCGGAGCTCCTTATGACGGTGTGAATCACCTATTTAATATATATTAAGACATGGCCTTTACTAATATAAATAATACTCCTGAAATGACTGCTTTGTTATACTACCTCTGCCCCTTACTGTGACATAAGTCAGGCTGTCTCCTCAGGAGTATAACATCAGTGCCAGTGTGCCGGCACACGGTTGGAATAACACCGCATAGCTCAATAGCAGGGATATTCAACATGCTGCCTTCAGCTGTTGTGGAACTGTACATACCAGCATGCCCTGCTGCAATTTTAGCTTGCCCAAATAGCAAAACTGTGGCAGGGCATGCTGGGATGTGTAGTTCCACAACATTTGAAGACCCGCATGTTGACTACCTCACGCCTGCATGAATAAAAATTGGAGACGGCACATTAGATCCAACTGATCCAACCACTACATTCTCTCTCAGCCCAACAGACAGGATCCCTAAGGAATTCATTATGACAAAGAGGAGGACGAAGAGAAAAATTGATGGTTGTGATGAGTCTGGCTCATAATCAACCTTTGCATTCTTATAGTGATTAACCCCCATCATTATCATTTACCCACATCCATATCAATAATAACCATGTATCCACAAAACCAACCCCTGCAACCTAATAATGATTAATGCCCCATCCTCATTAACCTCCATCAGCATTATCATTAACCCCCACGTCATCATATTCAACACAGCATTCTCCAAGTTATTGCTTTCTTCCCTCTGGATAATGAATGGCATACACACCTGTAATTCGCTCTCCCCCTGCTGAGTCTTAGCTCATGTATGAGCAGTGGATAGAGGAAATGTCCTCGCTCTTCTGCTTCTCTTGTCATTGATTGGCTTAAGACGAAATTGCACGGTGCGGTGATGACCTCACCAGAGCATATACTCAGTATGTGATCATGCGGAAAGAGAATTTGCCCCCCCCCCTCCATTTTTACACTAGGGACATGAGGCCCATTCTGTCATGTGGAAAAACCTTATCCCAAAGAGAGCCCATGTTATGGTGCCCCTTTCCACATTATTTTTAAGGAATAGATTTGGACACAAATCCCGACTTTGCTGCACTTCAGAGCTCATTGTTATTCAGGGGAACATTCATTAAGCTCGGTAAAGTGTCTGGTTTTTATTAACAGCCAATCAGCTCCTAACTGTGAAGTTACAGGCTTGGTTTGAAAAATGACAGGTAGGAGCTGATTGGCCGGTGATAAAAACCAGACACTTTATAATTTCACTGAGCTTAATAATTCTATCTCTCACCTACACATTACAGTTTTTAAATAACACATTTCAATATACCCAGGATTCAAACCCATAACCCCTTGCATTCCAGTTAAACACCCTACTCATCGCGTTTTTTAATGATAAAAACTATAAGAAGCTACTTTTATTTTGGAAAGAATAATCAGCATTGCAACTGAGCAGATCTATGTAGTGTGCAGCCACACATCCAATCCCAGGTAGCCAGACACTACATAGACCTTCTCAGCTGCAATGCTGATAATTTTTTCATGAATAGGAATAAGTTGTGTTCGCATCTTGAAGTGTAATAGTGCGACCAAATAAAAAAAGAGCTCGCAACTCACAGATGTTGTGTAGGTACTAGCGATGGGAGGAGTTCAGAGAAGTCAGAACATGCCGGGCTTTAAAGAGGAGGGAAGCTACAAGTGAAATTAATTGAAACAGATAATTAACAAATGCCACCGCACAGCCCTGGTTACAGCCCTGTGGAATACATGTGTGTATGGGGTTTGTCTGATCGCTTCCATTAGCACATGGTTCTCTTTACTTCCTTACAGATCCAAGTAATAAAGATAGAAACGGAGGACAATCGTGAGACGAGGTCGGCAAAGGATGCCCTCCTCCTGTGGTGCCAGATGAAGACTGCAGGGTGAGTTGTGGGCATTTATCACATGGGGGAGTGAATCAATAAATATATATAATATCAATATAACATTCTGTGTGTTTACAGCTATCCAGAGGTCAATATCCAGAACTTTACCACCAGCTGGAGAGATGGGCTGGCATTCAGTGCGCTCATCCACAGGCACAGGTACAGTGCGGGTAGTGTTATCGTCACCACACTTCATCAGGTGCTAGCATCACATACAGAGATGCCTCTCACAGTCACTATTACATGTTGGCAATCTGAATGACAATGAGAGTTCTGTAGGGCTTAGGTTACAGCTGATTGTAAAGATGCCCCGTGTGCTCCAGTTTAAGATGTATCTGCTCACTTGTGTGGATGCAAATGCATTTTTAGTTGCATATTGAGAGTTGCGCAACCTTCAGTCTAATGTCTATTGCTAATAGCGAATGCTAAAGCAATGGCAAGGCATGCTGGGATGTGTAGTTTCACAACAGCTGGAGGGCCGCAGGTTGGACATGCCTGGTCTAGTGTATGGCTATGTCTGGAGTGGTTCCGGTATAGGGGATCCACTCTTGGTTGAACGCTTCTAGTTAGAAGCCTAAATATAGTTAACTAGATCGACAGTAACAAAAGTTAGACGCAAGTGTTAGATCGACAGTTACTAGTTCGATAAGCGTTTTTCGCGGTGTTTGGGTGCATATGTCAACATAGGTCAACATGGACACCAAATAAGAATATTGTGTCCCCTTGCATTATAATCTAAAGGCCCCCATTCATTAGGCCGACTTGTCCAAAGGACAATTCGGGACCTAATTTCCCCTGACCTCCCCCAGCAGCTGCCCGGTGAGCTCACTAACGAGTTGGCACTTGATGTGCCATTTTTCACATGGAATAAATCGCAGAAAACCTACAGTATTATGCTGCAAACAAGTCGGGATGCAGTTTAAATCCCGGCGGTCGGGATCCCGGCGTTCAGAATCCCGACGCCGGAATCCCGAACGCCGAAATCCCGACACTTTCTCCCCCCGTGGGTGTCCACGACACCCTCGGAGGGAGAATAAATTAGCGTGGCGAGCACAGCGAGCCCGCAAGGGGGGGGGGGCGATCCACGTCACCCCCTTGTCAAGATTTCGGCGTTCGGGATTCCGGCGTCGGGATTTTGAACACCGGGATCCCGACCGCCGGCTTTTCGTGCCGAATCCAACAAGTCATTTGATGGTAAGTATAATCGAATGATTCCTCCTCTGTGCGGGCACTTGCGAGCGGATGTGTTAGCATACACATCTGCTCGCAGTGTAGCAAGGGGATCCGGCAGGGGTGGCATGCGTTCGCCAGGGGGTGTTAAACCCACTCGTTAGGCACTGAATATACAAAGCCTAGCGAGCAGAGCTGAATCAGCCCCATAATGACATACAGATGGAGCCAGCTTTAACTTTGCCCGGCGCTCGCCAGAGACTCCTCTCTGGTGTGCGCCGACGATAGGGACTGGGACGCGCGTGCGTCTCACGCGCATGCGCGTCCCAGTATCAGGGCAGTTGGGCAGCGTCTCCCTGCCCGTCTCCGCTTCAGGGAGACGCTGGCCAGTTCAGAGGGGGGGGGGGGTCGGGGCAGCGAGGTGGACCAGCGGTGGCGGCGGGGACCCCTGGCAGGCTCCGTTGTCATGGGGTGCACGAGCGTCTTGTGTGTGTGCGCCCCTGGCGGTACCCGGCCCCTGCAAGAACGCCAGTGGCTCCATCTGTGGAAACCAGGAAGATAACGCTACAGATTGGTTCTGGGATTTACTAATGAACAATCATGCTGCAAATAATGCAAAGACTTTAAAGTTTGGAGGAAATTCGGTACTTGTTTCCTAGCACGGCCTCTGTCGTGGGTGATCACATACCTTAACTTAAGGACGCGACCAACGCGATTTTAGGGCTATTTTTAGCCTTTTCCCCGACAATTAAAACCATTGCATCCATCGCATGCCTTAAGTTAAGGCATGTGATGCGACAAACGCGATTTAACATTGAATGCATTGTATCCAATGTTAAATTCCTATGTAAAATCGGGTTCATTGTATGCCATTATAATGGCATACAATGCGACCGATGCAATGGACCCGATTTTACATAGGGAACAATGTTAAATGGGCCAAAGGACCCGATTTTTCATTGTATACCCACCCTGATGGGTAATTTACATTATAAATGCCCCCCCATTGTTAACGCCACCCCACGATGAACGCCAACCCGAAGCATGGGGAGTGCAACGAGCCCGCGAGGGGCAGCGGTACGCATCCTCCGACCTTTTCATACCCCCACTATCCACGTCGGCGTGGAGTTGATTTCATATAGTGTGGCGATTGCAGCGCGCCACCGAGCCCGAAGCGTGGCGAGCAGACGCGTAATACCTGTGAAGTAATGCGCGTCCTCTCGCGGGGCTCGCTCCGCTCGCCACGCTTCGGGCTCGGTGGCTCTCTGCGCTCGCCACACTATATAAAATCAACTCCACGCCGACGTGGATAGTGGGGGTATGAAAAGGTCGGAGGACGCGTACCGCTGCCCCTCGCGAGCTCGCTGCGCTCACCACGCTTCGGGTTGGCATTCATTGTGGGGTGGCATTAACAATGGGGGGCCATTTGAACCATCAGGGTGGGGAAACAATGAAAATTGGGGTCTGGGGGGCATTTAACATTGGGGCCAATGTAAAATCGGGTCTCAGGGACCATTTTACATTGGTTACAATGTAAAAACCGCATCGATCGCATCCCATGCGATTTGGTTGCATGCAATGCGATCGACGCGATTTTTTGGGACCCGATGGATACAATTTCCATCGCTGGCGACGTGCTAGGAAACAAGTACCGGAAATTCTTATATAACTGAGAACTCCGTGTTGTGTCAAAATATCGCATCTTAAAAGTTTCCCTGCCCAAGGATTGAAGAGAGCCCTGGTGTCTTTCTCATGTCTGCTCCTTGTTTCTTTCGGACCAATCATTTTCCAGACAATATGACTATAACCACCTGTGTTTCTATATTTATAGACCAGACATCATTGACTTCAGCAGACTGACCAAGTCGAATGCAGCGTACAATCTCCAGCAAGCCTTTAATACAGCCGAGCATCAGCTTGGTCTGATCAAACTGCTGGACCCTGAAGGTGAGCATCTAGTAGACGATTATTTCATTGGCCTAGTTGGGTGACATTTGGGTGTTTGGTTCCATCAGACGTGTTGCATAATAAAGGGTAGGGAAGCAATAGAATATGCATAGCCATGGGTGGTAATGGCTGTTATGAATCAAGCTTCTATATCATGAAGGTGAATGTGTTCTAGAACCTCACACTTCTGGTCTCTCAGGGGCTGGTTCTGAGGGGTAAAGTTACTAAAATGAAAAGAGGTGATGTTGCCCATATTGCCTGCTTTGAGCATCTTTAGAAGCTCACCAGTAGATGCTTGTACCTGCCCCAGACCAGGTGCAGAACGTCAGTCAGGGTACGGCCTCCTGTGGGATCAATTAATTGTCAGAGTTCGCAACCCATTATGCAGCACACCGGTGACCCTCCTATAACACTGCACATCACTATGCACCTGGATAGTGACTGCCCAGGGACCCTAATACAATCCAATATATTTCTGAGATCATACATCTCAATACCTACTGAGACTCACATGGAGAGCATGCACTGTGCAAACCAGTGCTCTGGCTTCATGGGGTGCACGCGGTGCGCTACTCTGTGCTCACCATAGAGAGCCGGTACTGTGTGCTCACTCACCGTGGAGAGCAGGCACTGTGCTGCATAATCACCATGGAGAGCCTGTGCTGTGGGACTGTGTGCTCACTCACCGCGGAGAGCAGGCACTGTGTGACTGTGTGCTCACTCACCGTGGAGAGCAGGCACTGTGTGACTGTGTGCTCACCGTGGAGAGCAGGCACTGTGTGACTGTGTGCTCACTCACCGTGGAGAGCAGGCACTGTGTGACTGTGTGCTCACTCACCGTGGAGAGCAGGCACTGTGTGACTGTGTGCTCACCGTGGAGAGCAGGCACTGTGTGACTGTGTGCTCACTCACCGTGGAGAGCAGGCACTGTGTGACTGTGTGCTCACTCACTGTGGAGAGCAGGCACTGTGCAATTGTATGCTCACTCACCGTGGAGAGCAGGCACTGTGATACTGTGTGCTCACTCACTGTTGAGAGCAGGCACTGTGCTACTGTGTACTCACTCACTGTGGAGAGCAGGCACTATGTGACTGTATGCTCTCTCACCGTGGAGAGCAGGCACTGTGCTACTGTGTACTCACTCACTGTGGAGAGCAGGCACTGTGTAACTGTGTTCTCACTCACTGTGGAGAGCAGGCACTTTTCGTCTGTGTGCTCACTCCCTGTGGAGAGCAGGCACTGTGCAATTGTGTGCTCACTCACCGTGGAGAGCAGGCACTGTGCTACTGTGTACTCACTCACTGTGGAGAGCAGGCACTGTGTAACTGTGTTCTCACTCACTGTGGAGAGCAGGCACTTTTCGTCTGTGTGCTCACTCCCTGTGGAGAGCAGGCACTGTGCAATTGTGTGCTCACTCACCGTGGAGAGCAGGCACTGTGCGACTGTGTGCTCACTCATCTTGGAGAGCAGGCACTGTGCAACACTGCATAGTTACCATGGTGCGCAGGCACTGTGCGACTTCACCTTGGAAAGCACGCACTGTGAGCACTGTGCGTAATCACCTGGGAATTACTGCACTATTGAAAATTGAAGCCTTATATAATAGTTTCTGTGACACCCTCTGTTTGTTCTGTCTTTTCTTCTAGATGTCAACATGGAGCATCCAGATGAGAAATCCATCATCACATACGTTGTGTCTTTTTATCACTACTTCTCCAAAATGAAGGCTCTGGCTGTGGAGGGCAAGCGCATTGGAAAGGTAACATACACCTCCTGTCATGTGATGATTTTATACATACAGTGCACAGCAGACAGTGGGCTGTATAGGGAGCGCATTGGAAAGGTGATGTACACCCCTGTCATGTGTTTAATATATACATACAATGCACAGCAGAGAGTGGAGAAAGAACTCTACCAGCTCTCTCCTCTTGTTATTTTTTTTCTTCGGGACACGTCAGGGGCCACAGGGCTAATGCTGGGTAGTGCAGTGGCAGAGAGAGCATTCCAGGACCCGAAAGGTTAAACTTGTTCCTGCCTCCCAGGCAGACCAGGCTCCTGCTCTCCTCTACCCCGCTTCCAGACCAGGCAACTCAGTTTTTTCGGTGCTGGCAGGAGCCAACATGCACTTTACAGAGGGGCTGCACTAAGCAGCCTTACTTAATTAAATTTTTTCACTTATTTTTACACTGACTTTGTTCAGTGACAGAGCAGCAGCGCTCCCCACCTGGCGGCCATTTGTTAGCGGGGGAGTGGACTCTTCCCACAGGCCCCCTCCCCCGGGAACAGTAGGATGGCCTACCCATACAGGTTCTCACCACTGCTCCTTCCTGCCTGCCTGCTGCACATGTGGAGGGACACGGAGAGCTCATCAGCCACCCCGAATCCCACTCCTTCACTGCCAGAGAGCCTGGACCAGTCCATCCTGTACTTCTCCTCCAAGGACACAGGTAGGACACAAAGCTGCTTAAGGAGCTGAGGGGTAGATTTATTAAGCTCGGTGAAGTGATAATGTATCTGGTCTTTATCAGCGGCCAATCAGCTCCTACCTGTCATTTTTCAAACCAAACCTGTAGCCGCACAGTTAGAAGCTGATTGGCCGGTGATAAAGTACCAGCCACATTATCACTTCACCAAGCTTAATAAATCTGCCCCTGAGTGACATGTTTTCTTTGCATTGTATACTTGTATGCTTGCAGTGTATTGTGTACTGCTTTAACACTATCACGGCCTCTCAGAAGTATATTGTATTAACTGTGCCTCTTTAAGCTGCCTGTTCACTGTTTCAGTGCAATAGGACTACAAATGTCTTCAAGGGGTAACAGACACTGGTGCTCCAGCATTGATGTCTTGTACATCCTGTAATGGTGGCCCATCCCCCCGGGACTATGTCCAGGATGGCTTATGCGCAAACTGCTGCAGCCTCCTCTCATGAACCTGCTTGGGCCACGTCCCTTACTCAGGTGATGGCGCAGCTAGTACAAAAGCTCTCATCTGTACCGCCCCTGCAGCCTGTAAGGCCATCCTCATCCCTGGCATTCGCTCCCCCTCTCAGGGCGTAGGTGAGGGCGACCGCCCGTCACCGCTGACAATCCGTTGCTGCTCCATTGCGGTCCCAACTTACTGCTTTCTGCAGTTCCGGTGCTCCTGCTCCTCCTGTTAGAATGTCACATACAAAATGGCCGTCGCCTTATAGCAGACATTATTTAGGATGCAAGAGGAGGTCACTGCCTCCTCTAGCATCCTTAATAACTGTTTGCTGTGAAGGGGGCGACCATTTTGCAAGTGACATTGTAACATGACAAGCAAAAGCGCTGGGACTGCAGACAGCAGGAAGTCCGGACCACAACGGAGCAGCTACGGTCAGGCCTACCCCTTCACTCCTACCCCTCCTTCATCATGACACTAGATACGGAAGGGTAGGATGAGCAGGATGATGAGGGGGAACTGGTGGATGGGGGATGCCTCAGCACGCATTGATGTGGTGGCCTTAGTCACAGCGGTAAAAGAGGCCCTGAATTTACACAACCCAGCCGAACCGTCCAGATCCTCCGGCCCTACTTTTAAACATCCTAAGCGGACCATGGCCGCATTTTCCAAGTCTAAGGACTTGGAAGATACGCTCTCGGAGGCTTAGGGTCATACCCAATAGGAAGTTTATACTACCTAGAAGGTTCTCCTTCCTTTACCCCCTCCCACAGGAGGATAGAGTCAACTGGGAAAGGGTCCCCAGGGTAGACTCACTATCTCCCTAAGCTTGTGCAATCCTCTACACTCCCCATCCCTCAAAGACCCAGCAGATCGGAAGTTGGAGAACTTTGTAAAACTCATTTATACCACTCCCGGTGAGGTGCCTAGGCCCGTCCTAGCCTTGGCGGCTAAGGCCATGGTGGAATGGGCAACTACCCTTGCAGCTACCGTTGCGAAGGAGGGCATGCAGATGACCTGTTGCCTACTATTGACATGATGCATCAGGCTGCACTCTATTTAGGAGAGGCTGCACTTAATGCAGCTACCCTAACCTCCCGCATGTCTGCTTCTGCTTTTATCCATAAATGCACAATTTTATCCAGACAATAGAAGGAAGGGTGAAATAGTCCCAAGGCGCAAAGCCAGAATCCTGCTGCCGTGCAATGGAAAGTGAGGATCACCAAAATCCTCTTGTAGTCGATATTCTTGGGAAAAAACAAAGTATAACAGGCGCTGGATTCTTTGTTTATCCCCTTAGAGGCGTGGTCATTTGTGGACGTCTCATATAAGGTAGGTGTATAAAAGAAAGCAAAAAAACATATATTAGTGCAATGTCTATATTGCTGACAGAGAAGGGGTAGGTAGGGTCCAAATATAGTGGATGGGTTCCCGTACCCTCACCCTACTTGTTTGCGCTACTTTCTCTTTTTTCTTCACATTCAGGATGCGTACCTGCTTATTCCCATCAGGCCAGAACATCGATGGTTTCCGCGGTTTGCACTACAGGACCATCATTTCCATTTTCAAGCTCTGCCTTTCGGCCTGCCAACTGAACCTCAGATGTTTACGAATGTCATGGCAGTGATGGGCAGCAGACTTCACAACCAGGGTGTACGGATACTGCTGTTTCTGGACGACCTGTTGATCCTGACACAATCACCAGAGGTTCACCAAGCTTATTTGACTACGGTGGTGAGGGTCTGGGAATGGCACGGCTGGATCATATATTGGCCCAAGTCCTCCTTGATTCCAGCGCAGTCTATGATCCATGTAGGAGACCAGTTGGATACTGTACATCAAAGGTCCTTTCTCCCAGAGGAACATCGCAGTACACTGCAGTCCCGTGTCCGACGTCTCCTCTCCCACAGGCGGGTGTCCATTCATGCCTGCATGAGGGTCCTGGTCTCGATTGTATCAGCCTTCGACTCGGCAGAATATGCACAATTCCACTCACGTCCTCTACAATGGGAGATCCTCACCAATTGGTCAGGATCCTACACCAATACTCAGTCCCACCTGATTGCCTTATCACCGACTGTACGTCTCTCTTTCTCCTAGTGGCTTCTAGACCAGAACATCACAGCGAGGAGACCATTTTTGGTTCACGAGTGGACTCTTCTCACCAAGGATGCCAGCCTCCGTGGTTAGGCAGTGGTGACTGCCCAACGATCCTTCCAAGGTTTATGGAATGCACAAGAAGGCCAGCCAGTATCATTGAACAGAGCGCTGTCTTGTGGGCCCTTGGTCGCCCTGTGCAGGTCTAGTTGGACAATGCAACGACGGTGGCTTATATAAACCACCAAAGGAGCACTTGCAGTCGGTCATAACAGAGACATCCCGCATCTTTCAATGGGTGGAGGGGAAAATTCCTGCTCTCTCAGCGATATTTATCCCGGGGGTCTTCAATTGGATAGCGGACTTCCTGAGCCGTCAGACTCTGGATGCTGGCGAATGGGCTGTCCATCCGGAAGTGTTCCAAATGCTGGTACGACGTTGGGGCAGACCCGAGGTGGACTTGATGGCATCACACCACAACCACAACGTCACCCTATATGGGCCCAGGTCTCGCGACCCAGGAGCCTGCATGGTAGACGCCCTGTCACCCCCGTGGCCATTTGCTCTTAAGTACGGCTTTCCCTCGATCTCGCTCCTCCTCAGAGTAATTCACAAGTTTAAGCGGAAGGGGGCACATTGATACTTGTGGCTCCACATTGGCCCAGACGGATCTGGTTCTCAGATCTCAGTCAGTGGCCCCTCCGATCCGTCTGCCTCTACGTCCAGACCTGCTCACTCAGAGAACGTGTCTATCTGAACTTGCAGCATCTGGCTTTTACAGGGTGGCTGTTGAGTCCTCCCTGTTAAGAGCCAAAGGCTTTAACTCAAGGGTCATCTCAGCTATGCTCAAGGCCCGCAAACCTTCTTCGGCTGGGGCTTACTATTGCATCTGGCGGGCTTACTTTTCCTGGTGTCGCACTCGCCATTTCAATCCCAGGATCCCTTGGCCAGGGTCCTGTCATTCTTACAAAAGGGTCTATAGGCTGGATTGCGCTTATCTTCTTTAATAGTACAGGTTTTGGCTCTGTCCATCCTGTTCCGTAGGAAGGCTTTATTGCAGGATGTCCACTCTTCCATGCAGGGTGTTCTCCATATCCAACCTCCCTTTGTTCCCCAGTTGATCTTTCCCTGGTACTCGCGGCTCTTCAAGCCCCACCATTTCAACCATGGACCTTTGTTGGCTCACCTGAGTTGAGTGAACTCACATATGTTCAGAATGTGTTTCTGTATGCTGTTTCACTTCGCTTGTTAAAAATTGAGCACCGAAAAAACTGAGTTGCCTGGTCTGAAAGTGGGGTAGAGGAGGGGAGGAGCCTGGTCTGCCTGTGAGGCAGGGAGAAGTTTAACCTTTCGGGTGCTGGAATGCTCTCTCTCCCACTCCAATACCCAGCGTTAGCCCTGTGGCCTCTGACGTCCTCGAATAAATCTCGTTTTTTGAAATAGGAAGAGTTTTATTCATCTTATGTGATGGTACTACCACCGCGTAAGGGAAGGAGGGAGGAAGTCTTCGGAGACTTGCTAACTTCGGGTGACTGTCGCCAGGTGGACACTGCTTGACATACTTTAGGTCAACCTTTAAGGTCAACAGGGCTTAGGTCGACACATAAAAGAGGTTGGCATGGCTATGGTCGACAGGGCGGTAAGGTAAACACAATCATTAGGTCAACAATGGGAAGGTCGACATCGTTTTTCCTGTCCCCCCCCCCCCCCCCCCCCAAACAGTCAAACAGTCAGTATTTTATACCCTACCATCTACTAGGAAGAATATAATAGTGCCCAAAGCATGGCGAGCGGTACAGGGATACGGTGTCCATGTGGACTTGCATTGAAGTTCGGGTCAAAAAATGTGTATGTGTAATAGTAGAGTGACGCTGACCATTGTCTGCAGGTGCTGGACCAGGCTATTGAGACCGAGAAGGACATCAATAGGTACGAGGACTTAGCATCAGAACTTCTGGACTGGATTGAAAGAACCATATCGATCATCACTAACCAGAAGTTTGCCAATTCCTTACTGGGCGTCCAGCAGCAACTCCAGGCGTTCACCACCTACTGCACCACAGAGAAACCCTGCAAGTGAGTGTGAGGCACATCTGCACCCATCCTCCTGTACTTTCTGTACATTGGGCATACAATGGTCTCGATACAGGCATATTGCTATCTGGTTCATAATCCAGACATTCCACCATTTGTTTTTACTTAGGTTTCAGGAGAAAGGGAACTTGGAGGTTCTTCTCTTCACCATTCAGAGCAAGATGAGGGAAGAGAAACGCAAACTGTATGTCCCTACAGAGGGGAATAATATCTCTGATATTAACAAGGTATGGCCTATATATAACCCTTTATCTATGTAGTATTGTCCAAGGGTCTGATTCAGAGTTGAACGCATAAGCAAAATCTTTCTCAAATGGCTAAATCCATGTGCACTGCAGGTGGGCAGATGTAATGTGCAGAGAGAGAGTTAGATTTGGGTGGGTTGTGTTCAAACTGAACTCTAAATTGCAGTGTAAGAATAAAGCAGCCAGTATTTACCATGAACAGAAACAAAATAACTCACTTAAATCTAACTCTCATAAAATTCAATAATAATTACCTGATTTAAAACAAATCTAACCACCACTGCTCGTGTTACATCTGCTGCATGCAGCATGGTTTTATCCATAACAGAAAAAATTTGCTTTGTGATCAGTTTTGAATTAGATTATATATGTGTATCACATGCTGTATAATAACCAGTAGACTATCAGTACAGATCACATCAGTGCGTATCACATGCTGTATAATAAACAGTAGACTATCAGTACAGATCACATCAGTGCGTATCACATGCCTTATAATAACCAGTAGCCTATCAGTACAGATCACATCAGTGTGTACCACATGCTGTATAATAACCAGTAGCCTATCAGTACAGATCACATCAGTGTGTATCACATACTGTATAATAACCAGTAGCCTATCAGTACAGATCACATCAGTGTGTACCACATGCTGTATAATAACCAGTAGCCTATCAGTACAGATCACATCAGTGCGTATCACATGCTGTATAATAACCAGTAGACTATCAGTACAGATCACATCAGTGCGTATCACATGCTGTATAATAACCAGTAGACTATCAGTACAGATCACATCAGTGCGTATCACATGCTGTATAATAACCAGTAGACTATCAGTACAGATCACATCAGTGCGTATCACATGCTGTATAATAACCAGTAGCCTATCAGTACAGATCACATCAGTGTGTACCACATGCTGTATAATATCCAGTAGCCTATCAGTACAGATCACATCAGTGTGTATCACATACTGTATAATAACCAGTAGCCTATCAGTACAGATCACATCAGTGCGTATCACATGCTGTATAATAATCAGTAGCCTATCAGTACAGATCACATCAGTGCGTATCACATGCTGTATAATAATCAGTAGCCTATCAGTACAGATCACATCAGTGTGTATCACAAGTATAATAACCAGTAGACTATCAGTACAGAACACATCAGTATATATCACACGCTGTTTCAATAGATTGACAATACAGAATTAATCAGTTATCAGGATAATTAGCTGCTCTGGGAATGTTAATGTGATTACAAAATGTATGATCATTAACTAAATTCAAGAAAATATACAGTACATGATCACAAGATGTTTTTGAATTTGTCTTAGGCTTGGACACGGCTGGAGAAGGCTGAACATGAGCGGGAGGTGGCACTGCGCAACGAGCTCATACGTCAGGAGAAGCTGGAGCTGCTGTCCCAAAGATTTGATCAGAAAGCAGCCATGAGGGAGGCTTGGCTCAGCGAGAACCAGCGCCTGGTGTCCCAGGTAAAACGCGAGCAGCGGTGAGGATGTCCTTCCTTACCGTGTGTCACATACAGTATGTGTGATTGCATGTTACATATCATCTGAGTAGGTGAAAAGCCTTGATTTTATAATGCGTGAATGTTTTTCTTGCCAGGATAACTTTGGTTACGACCTGTCTGCAGTGGAGGCCGCTATGAAGAAACATGAGGCCATTGAGGCGGACATCTCCTCCTATGAGGAGCGGATCCAGGTGGTGGCTGACCTGGCCCAGGAGATGGAGTCAGAGGGTTATTATGATATCTGTAGGATAACAGCCCAGAAAGAGAACATCCTAAGGCAGTGGAACCTCCTGAAAGATCTCCTCCGCTCCAGAAGAGGGAGGTTGGAGAAGAACTTGGCCCTCCAGAAGATATTCCAAGAAATGGTGTACATGATAGACTGGATGGATGAGATGCAGGTAATGAGCGGGTAGGCTTATAGATATGGGGAGAGTGACCGGTCATGGCTGTAAGACATGACAGTAAGGAGTGAGTCATTTTTGCTATGAGGAGATGACAACTTTGACGTGATCCAAGCCATAGTTCATGGGATTGGTCTCACAGTGACTGATTACATCAGGGGTAAAGGCACATGATGGGCCTGACTCGGGGATAATGTTCACATAGTTTGGAAGTTTGTGTGTCACATAGATTTTGTGCTCAAATATGTTGTTGTGATTGATATACACACGGTCTCTGAAACATCTTGAAAAAGTGCTGGGCAGCGAAAAGGAGATGGCTTAGGGCACATACAGAGATGGTCCATATCGTAGAGGGGCAAGAGCCACCAGACCAGGGGTGTCCAAACTTTTTGTGACGAAGGCCAGATTTGGTGAAGTGTAAATGTGTGGAGACCGACCATTCAGCCTGACATTCTTTGAATCATTAATCACATCAGAATGGTCCCCCACTCTGCCCCCATTCACTGTATGTCCCCCAGCCTGCCCATCCTTCACTGTATGTTCCCACTCTGCACCCATTCACTCTGTCCCCCAGCCTGCCCCCCTTCTCTTAATGTCCATCAGTGCCTCCATTCATTGTATGTCCCCAAGCCTGACCCTCCTTCACTGTATGACTCCCATTCACTGTATGACCCCCATTCACTATGTACCCACCAAACACTGCTGTCACTGTGATTGTGGAGTAGGGTGATATACGATTGCAGCAGCAGGGGTAGGACGCCAAACACATCTGACTGTGGCGGCCGGCACCTCCTCACTGCAGCAGACAGCAAGGTAAAGGCGCGCTCGCCGGGGCCCCACCTTTAGTGTTCTGTGCTGTGCTTCCCACATCTGATGCTCTGCCCGCTTCCAGCTGGAGGCTGCGGGCCGCTTGAAATGACAGCACGGGCCGCATTTGGCCCCCGGGCCTGACTTTGGACATCCCTGCACTAGACGTATGCATAGTTGCAGCTGCATCTGACTCCCAATCAGTCCCAATGTACAGCATGTGGCCGACTCCCCAATCCAGTGTGTGTGTATAGAGAACTCTCTGTGTTCCTCAGGTCCCCCTTTCCTCCAAAGATTTTGGGAAGCATCTTTTGGAAGTAGAAGACCTTCTACAGAAACACAGCTTGCTTGAGGCCGACATCACTGCTCAGACTGAGAGAGTCCACTCCCTAAATCAGGCTGCCCTGAAGTTTACTCAGTACACTGGTGAGTGAAAGCAGAACAACATTCTAGCATTTTCGCATTGTGTATTCAGCAACTAGGAGGAGACAAACAGGACATAGATTCCCTGGTTCAGCATTTATCTGTGATAAAATAATGTGGAGTAATTTCAATGTCTTACTGTAGAAGATTTAGATCAAAAACGTAAACCCCAAACGTGCATATATTATATTTAGCCAATTCGGGCCTGCATTCCAAGTAATTGTCATGTTTCTCGCAGAATATCAGCCCTGCGACCCCCAGATCATCTGCAACAGGGTAGAGCATGTCAAGAGCTGCTTGGAAGCACTACGGCAGCTGGCGGAGAAACGCCGAGGTGAGCTGGAAGAATCAAAGCATCTCTGGTGCTTTCTGCATGAGGTCGAGGAGGCTGAGGGCTGGATTCGAGAGAAAGAACAGATTCTGTCTGCTCCACAAAGTTATGGGAAGGATCTGAGCAGTGTCCTGCGGCTTCTGAGCAAGCACAAGATACTGGTGGGGGAGCTCGGAGGGAGATACGCTATGCTACAGCAGACCCTCCAGAAAGGGGAGCAGGTGACTATTGTTCCTTTATGTTCTGGCCCAGTAAGTTCTCATTTGCTTGCAGCTACTATTGTAGTGGTTTTATTGAACATGTCGCTTGTATTTTACACACTGTAGATCTAGAATTGTAGATTTTGATAGTAAGAAATTATGGAACTTTTTACAATTAACTTATGTTTTCCAGGTGCTAACCAAAAGACGGCGAGGAATGTCTGGGCTTCGCCAGAGGATGCAAGAGGTGAAGCTGAAATGGGAGAACCTGGAGAAGGCCTCCAATGCCCATCAGATAAAACTCCAGGAGGCCTCCAATTTCCATCAGTTCAATGCAGACACTGTGGAGCTTGCAGGTTGGCTGCAGGACACCTATCGCCTGGTGTCCAGTGATGACTTTGGACACGATGAGTTTTCCACCCAGTCGTTGGTCAAGAAGCATCGGGCGGCCACTGAAGAGATAGAGAAACACAGAGCTGCTGTGCTGGGATTGAGGAAACAGTTGTCGGACCTGGGAGCAGATTATAGAGACCAGGTGGATGTGCAGATCAGTATTGTGGAGGTGGAGCAACTCTACGGCGAGGTGGTGGAAGTAGCCACCCTGCGGAGCCAGTGGCTTCAGGATGCTTTAGATGTCTACAAAATGTTTGGGGAGGTTAACTCCTGCGAGGTGTGGATAGATGAGAAGGAGCAATGGTTAATGAAGATGGACATCCCACAGAGACTGGAGGATGTGGAGGTTGTCCAGCACAGGTGAGAACCACCTGTCAGTCCATCTTATGAGACCCCTTAGTAGCATAGTTATGTGTTATTGTGTGTGATATAATGACTGACAGTTTGTGCTATTATTTGTCCAGAACCCTCTTCTTCTATCTTACATTTTGTAAATATATAATAAAGAGGGAGTTTGGGTGATTGTCAGGTGACCAGGAATCTTCCTGATGGGTTGCAGGTTCGAGAGTCTAGACCAAGAAATGAACAGTCTGATGGGTCGTGTACTGGATGTCAACCAGATTGTGCAGCAGCTACTAGAGGGAGGACATCCCAGCTCCTCCGAGGTCCGGGCCTGTCAGGATCACCTAAACAGCAGGTATTGAAACGTCACAGGGGACAGCGTAAAAATATGCATGTTGTGTCTGCGTATGCCCAGGAAATAACATGCACATAGAAGCGGATGTATATGGACTTGCAGCTGACGCTTGTGGCTAGAGAGAGAGGCCGGACTGGTAAGAGTAGCAGGGATCAAACGTAGACCTTATACGCCCTGTCAGTAGCTGTAGCAATAGCAGGAACATATGGGTCAGTGAACAGTTGATGATTAACCTCTTCTGATTGGCTGATTGCAGGTTTCGTGTTGTTGAAAGGTGATAGGCTCTTTATTCATTGATCATGCCAATAGTAGAACATTTAGCTGTGTTTTTCTAATTTGTACACAGAAGAGAGTTATACACTAATGGGCGGATTCTGATTTAGTTATACACTAATGGGCGGATTCTGAGTTAGTTATACACTAATGGGCCGATTCTGAGGTAGTTATACACTAATTGGCTGATTCTGAGTTAGTTATACACTAATGGGCGGATTCTGAGTAAGTTATACACTAATGGGCCGATTCTGAGTTGCACGCCAATCTCAGTGCGCACATTTCACAGGGAAATGGACTCCTGTGCCAGATCAGGAACCCGCACATGGATAGGAATCGCTGGAGTGCATAGATGGATCTGTCTGTTGATGGGCCATGCTATCCATCCATGTGATCATTCTGTACACGTCCGCCCTGGAGCAGTGTCATGGGCCGATTATCGCATTCTCATAATCTAGTAAGCAGTCAGGTGTCTGTCTCCGAATCAGCCCCATAGTATGCAGCCACCGTCTTCATCCTGTTCCTCCAGATCTAACCACATTCCTATAAACATTCCCATCTTCTCTACAGTACCTGTCTCTTGCCCCTAATTTGCATACAATACAATTGGACAGGAAATGCCGGCTGAGTGTCTTCAAAAGTGCAAAATAATGTTGACTTATGATACCAGGGAGCAGGGCACTTTCATAGTCCTTAAACAACATATATAATCCATAAATGTAGATGTCCAATTTCTCATTCTGTGACAGGAGGTATGATATCTGAGATCCTATGTAGTCCCCTAGTCCTCTGTTTTCAGCCACATCAGACAAATTCTCCCTGCAGTGTCCTTCAAATCAGAATACTGGAGAGATAGTGTGACATTGAGATCCATTGATCTCTGGGCCACACCACCCCTTGCTGTGAAGAGAATGGTGCTGGCATTAATTTCTCATAGTAACCATGGACAGCACAGGAAGTATGGAAATTGATCTCAAGGCCACTTGATTTCTCTGGTGGCTTTCTCCTGGTGTGTGTGTGTGTGTGTGTGTGTGTGTGTGTGTGTGTGTGTGTGTGTGTGTGTGTGTGTTAATGTATTGATCCCATGCTTCACCATGTATAAAAAAAAGTCTATCATTGCTGGCCATTTCAGCTTGCCAGTGTTACTAGTAGCTCTGCATTATAAAGTTACTTGCATTCAAGGTATATGCAATCAACACCATTGTTGTGTTTGAACAGGTGGAACAGAATTGTGGAGTTAGTAGAGCAGAGGAAAGAACAAATTACCTCTGTCCTTCGCCTGCAGAACTATTTCCTAGAGTGCAATGAGGTCAAGTCACAGATCCGTGAGAAAAGGAAGGCCATGGAGACCACCCAGTGCGGTAGTGGAGAACTGGGTGGGGTGTTGACTCTGCAGAGGAAGCTGTCCAGCATGGAAGCAGCCCTGGTGGCTCTTGAGCCCAAGTTGGTACAGCTGCAGCAAGATGCAGAAACCCTTACCACCGGCCACCCATCGCAGGCCATGGAAGTGCTGGTGCATTTTGAGGAAATTAGCGGGGAATGGGAAGCCTTGAAGAGGACTATACAAGGGTGTGAGGATTCCCTCACAGTTGCCAACAAGTTACAGCAATTTATTCAAGACCTGGATAACTTCCTGACTTGGTTGGTCAAGACACAAACTGCCGTGGCTGCTGAAGAGTTACCGTCCAACCTATTGGAGGCTGAGAGATTGCTTGGGCTCCACGGTGCCCTTAAAGAAGAGATCAGCAGATATGAGGAGGACTACAATAACATCCAGGCAGTCAGTGATCTCCTGAGCCTGGAGGAGGCTGATCTCCCATACCTTTCTCTCCAGCAATGGTTGCAGAAGCTGGAGGTAGGATGGCATAAGCTGCTGCAGATGTGGGAGAACAGGAGGGAGGTCCTTGTACAGTCCCACATCTTCCACTTATTCTTGAGGGATGTTAAACAAGCTGATGCATGTCTGAACAACCAGGTGAGAAATGTTCTTGTTTGATGTATGTACTATGTAATAAGCCGCTATAGAAAAATAATTAACAGCTGTATTATTTGCACACACTGTTCTAAGGGAGTGATTCAGGATGGCTCAATGTGAGCCTAATTCGGTCTGGGACAGATGTTGCGGGTCACCGCATGTGTATGGGGAAAATACGCATGTGCAGATTCAATGTGAGAACGCCTTTGGCGATTATTACACTCGACTGGCGTTCAGAGGGGAGGGAAGGGGGTAAGGAGCGGCAGGGGAACGCCCAGCATTTTATGGACATCCCCAAGAAAATTCTGGGAGTTCCCCTTGGAACGCAAATGGGCGGATGGCTGCTTGGGGCGAGCGACTAGCTTTCCATTCGCATGCTGGTACGGACATTCGCACAGCGGGTGTTTTCTCGTCCAGAAGGTGGTGTTTCACCGATGGTCAGGGGTCAGGGAACTTGTTTACCTTTTACTCCAAAATATATTTAGATACGCCGACGTTACCCCCTTGATTTGAAAGGAAGGAAATCATATTTTATTATTAATTTAATTAATTAATATCACAGCAAAATAAATATAGTTTGTGTTTATATATATACATATACTGTATATATTCATTTTATTGTACATACATTTAATGTAGCCCCGGAGGGCTCAGGATTGCAGGCGGAGCAGGAGCCAGAGCTGAATATGCTGCCAGTCTCGGCAGCGCAACCATCCACTACCCCAGTGGTTCCCAAACTGTGTGCCGTGGCTCCCTCGGGTGCCTCAGAAGACTTGCAGGGGTGCCCTGGGTTGGTGGTCCAGGACAAATTAAAATAATTTATGATCAATTTAACAGGCAATCCCAGTGCTTGTGGCTGACAAACATAACATGTGTGGACAAAAAGTAGCAAGTCCTGTCCCTCACAGCATAAATGACCCTGAGGGTGATATATAAAAACTATTTACTTAATTTAATATTGTTTTTTGAATTTCTCAATAACAAAACATTCGCCTAGGGGTGCCGTGAACATTTTTTGATGCTCTAGGGCGCCGTAATTCAAAAAAGTTTGGGAATCACTGCACTACCCCCAGGAATTTCATTTTTACCCCATTTGGGGTAATTTACACCTTGTTCCCCGACCACTGCTCTAAGTGAATAGAAACTAAAGGTGCATATTGAAATTTTTTACATTTTCTGTCACAACAGAAGTTATGTGAGCCACCTTGACCCATACTTGCCTACTTTTGAAAACTGGTTTCAGGGAGATTATAGTTGGTAAAATAATTTTGCACAGCGCCCCATTGAGGGGGTGTGTCATGCTCCACCCAAAGGGCATGCCTAGTTACATATATGGTGAGAATGTGAAAAGAGATAGTGCACGTGGCACCTAGAAGCGTGGTGGTTGTGTACTGCTACATCTGAGAGGAATCTTTTAAAATTACTTATATCCAAATGTAGATGAGCCCCAAAGCAGTTAGTAAGAGATACTATACTTATATAAGTGCTAGGAAATGGCTCTGATGATTCAATGTAAATGTATCTATCGCTCATTCCTTTTTTCCCAAAAAATGTAACACTGTAATGTGATCTAGGTGAAATGAAGGAGATTGCTAGACTAATGAGGGAGAGAGGGAGATTGCTGCTATTTCAGGGAGTCTCCTGCAGAATGCAGGAGGGTAGGCAACTATGCCTTGACCTGTGTGACAAATGGCAAATCATAGTCAACATACTGTACCTTGTCTGCGTAGGAGTGCTATAGATCCCCTGTTTAAATGATGCTGGTCATTAATTCCAAAATTTCTGTGCCACCAGTTTTGTGTCAAGAGCTTAATTCTTGGAGAAAGCCTTGGTTTACTACCTGCCTTCATTGTTATGGGCCATGAAAATACCTGTACTGCAGTTATGTATTATTCTAATCCAATTCTCAAAGCATGAATTTGTTAAAAACACAGAGACAGCATGGCCGATATTCATTTACCTGTGATCACTGATCATGAGTAATTGGCTCACCAGGAGCTGTCCAACGGCTTATAGGGGATTTGTTTTCTCATGCTGTATGCGGCAGGAAAAGCAAATTCCCTGAAAGCAGCCAGTGGGGCTGCAGTGCTAAAAATACTTTCACTGACCCTGCACATTTTCAGGAAAAAAATGTGTCTTTTATGAAGCAATCTCATTGAATTGCCTGGAATAGCCAATATGTTATTGGGGGCAATTGCAATAGTGTTAAATGAGGTTAACCATTTGAGTGCCAAGTGTGAAAATTGCAAAAGCAAACATTTTTATTCATCATAATGACCTTTAATATTTACCTTATAGATGAAATATTGGGGGAAATTTACTAAAGGAAATTTGTAAAAAATAGGTGTATTTGTATCCAGAAATACACTCATTTTTGACATTTACTATCCCGAAAATACGGCAATTCGTATTCGTATTTATGTGCTATCAATACGAATTGCCGTATTTTCGGGATAGTAAATGTCAAAAATAAGTGTATTTCTGGATACAAATACACCTATTTTTTTTACAAATTTCCTTTAGTAAATTTCCCCATAATCTTTTTTTTTTTTTTATAAATTTTTTTCATTTCTACTTGTACATTGGGCATTTTTGGCAGATATTTTGCACATCTCACAGAGATGTTGGCACTCAAAGGGGAACATGAGAAAATGCAATGCTTAACCCTTGGAGTGCCAAGAAAATGTGTCAAAATTTTTATTAACCCTTTGCTTGCCAAACCTTGCTGTGAGAGATCCCCAAAAATATCCGTTAAAAATGCCAGCGTCGCGCACAGCGACTGTTCTTTTTTTCTGGGTGCAATATTCAACTAAACTTCAATTAATTGGCTTGGCTGTATCTGTCTTTATACTATAAAGTATACTATACAGTATTTATATATTTATACAGTCGCTGTGAGCGATGCTGCCATGTTTTGCAGCTATTTTGAGGATTGCTCACAGCGCTGTTGGCACTCAAAAGGTTAAGGTGCATACACACGGTTTGATTCCGCTTTCGATTCGATTTCTATTAGGTACGGACTATTAGACCTGCTCTGAAGTTTTTTCTACTCCTTTTCAATCTCCACTATTTTGGATTCAAATTTTAAGCGGTGTGCATTGGATTTGCTGTTGGATTTGCTGTTGGATTTGTTATTAGATCAACACTGGCTCCAGGCAGGAGATGGACATCGAATCGAATGCTGCAGTGGACACATTAGATTTGTATTATCTACTATTAGATTTCCACTATATAGTCTTGGCTGCCAAGACTGTTTTTCTGTTTGATTTACACTACATGGGAGCGCGCACTGGGATCGAATCTGCATCGAATGTAGAAAAACCATTCAATGTTCTATTGAATTTTGCTTCTACAGTAGGGATGCCAATCCCGGGGCATTTTTTTCATTCCCAGGAATCGGGATTGAAAAATGCTCAATCCTGGTATTGTCATCTCTAAGCAGTTTAGGCCAAAAAACATGCTAAAAAGAAGCCCAGTCCCCCCCGCTCCGGCCGCCCCGCACATTCATTTACACGGGCAGCCGGGAGCAGGGCAGACATTCTGCAGACAGGAGCAGGTGGCGTCAGCGGCGGTAGCAGCAGAGCCGCCCGGACGCTGCCAGGTCCGGACTCAATGGTGAGAGATGATTCTGGAGCGGGTATGGGCAGTCCGACCTGCGCAGCGTGATGGTCAGAGGTCACGCTGCGCAAGTCGGACTGCCCATACACGCTCCAGACTGCAGTCTGGGGATCAGGAACTCCTGGGTAGCATCTGAGCACTTGCTCAGATGCTGCCCGGCATTAGATATGTGCATGCGCATCTAATCCCAAAATCCCGGGATTGGAAGATCCAATGCCGGGATTCAAATCCTGGCGTTTTTTTAGGCCGGATCCCGCCGATCCCGATCCCGGGAAGCAAAATGGAATAGAAAATCGAATGGGCATCGAATGGTTTTTCTATAATCAATGCAGATTCTATCCCAGTGTGCGCTCCCGTGTAGTGTAAATCGAATAGAAAATATAGTAATGGCAGTGTCCTGCCTGAAGCCAATGTTAATCTAATAGCAAATCTAATAGTAAATGAAATGCACATGGAATGGAATATTGAATAGAAATTAGTGTAAATTGAAAAAAGGAGTAGAAAAAACTTCAAAGCAGGTGGAATAGTCCGTATCTAATAGAAATCAAATGGAAAGCGGAATCGAACAGTGTGTACGCACCATAAGAGATATTAGACTGAATGCTGTTAACATCATGGTGATCAGGATGCCGGTGTTCAATATACCAACACCGGCATCCTAACTTACTTTCCCCATACAGAATTCCCTCCATCGGGATGTCAGTATTCTGACCACCAGCATCCTAACCGCTTGTTAGACAAGTGGACAAAACTTGACTCCCAAAACTCTAACAATTATTGATCACATTGAGGGGTAGATGTATGAAGCCAATCAGCTGCTCTGTATCATTTTATGTTATGCAAATAATAGATGTTACTTCAGTGCTGATTGGTTGCCATTGGTCACTTCTCCTCTGGCTCACTCCTCCTCCCTTATCACCGCTTTTTACATCTCCCCCATCCCTCTAATCCTGAAATAACTACTAGAGGCGTGTGATTATGGTAATATGGTTTTACAATAACACAGTTCCATGGGGACTTCTCACAAATTATGTATTCCTTATATCTTCCATCAAAGAAATCGGATTTCACCCCCAATCAGCCCAATTACCATATCATGTCAGAGAAGTTGGTATTTGATTATACATACATGCTGATACTGATGCAAGTATGAATTATTAACATTCATTCTTAGGGGACTACTTCTTTCCTATATTATGAGCTAGGCCTGGCAGTTCTTCCGCTCGCTTCCCATTTAGGACTTCAAACTGTGGTTTTCAAAAAGAGAATGGGATGTGATTTTTAGTAAAGTTCTAAAACCGCACCTTATTGCAATTTTCAAAATCATAGATTTTTTAAGAATTTGACTATTGAGATGCAAATTCGCGGTCCCCCCTCAAAGAACCCGTCCTGGTTTAAAACAAATCATGGTGCCAAAGAAATAGGGTCCCCACGTCAGCGTGGAGTTGATTTGATAAAGTGTGGCGAGCGCGATGGGGACGCGGGCCCGGAAGGAGCGGGCGGGCAGCTGCCGCCGTAAAACTACACAAGTACCTTTATTTACTCTCCAAAGCCAGTGGAATGACCGGCAACTGGGCCAACGTAAGGGGTGACCGGCAACCCGGCCAATGTAAGGGGTGACTTCCTTTGTACACACTGACCAATTTGATTAAAGGCGGAAAGATATATCATTCCATCCTTTATTCCTTTATTCATCCAAAATAATAGTAGAAACTGCTGGCGGCCTTTTACATATGAAGGGGTTGGTATCCATATCCTGGCGATCAGTATGCCGACAGGAAGCCTGACAGATTTTTAACCGGAACCCACCACTCCGCAGTGTAAAGGTACCCATACACAGTGCGTTTTGTGGGTGCGATGCACGCTCCCGCGCACATCCCATGGCACAGCTCAAAAAGAATGCACCGCACATACTTTTTGAACTAGGTTCGGATCCAGTCATACGCAAATCACATGCGATGCGTTCGTACCATGTAGGCACCTTTACCCTAATCCTCTTCCTAGTACCTAACACTAAGCTTAACCCTAACCCCAGTGCTTGCTGTCAGCATTCTGAATATTCACTGCACCCCCTTATAAAGGTGTGGACTGATGCTCCTGGTGTTAGTGTTAGGCTGTAGGAATGGTGCTGGTCTGTGATGTCACTGCCGAATGTGGCACCCACGGATGTTGCTAAATCTGCTTAGTTATTAGACAGTAGATTACTAGCTGCCTATTAGTCTGATAGATTTGAGCCAGAGCAGGCAATGGGGCCTATTCAGACCTGTTTGTTCAGGTGCGAATTTGGTCCCGTCTCCGATGATGGGGGGTATGGATCGTTCGGTCACCACAATGTTGGTCTACAGTCAGTAGGTCAACACCATTAGCTCGACATGCATTTAGGTCGACATGAGTCAAGGTCGGCATGTAGGAAGGTCGACGTGAGTCTAGGTTGACATGGGTTAGGTCGAGATGGTCATTAGGCGACATGGGTTAGGTCAACAGTCAAAAGGTGACATGAGGTTTTCACTTTTTTTTTTGCCAAAATTTCAATACAGTCAACATGGACACTGAAACATAGCGCCGTGTCCCCTCGCATCGCTTGCTGCGCTCGCCATGCTTCGGGCACGGTGCCTCGCTGCAGTCGGCACACTATATTATTCTCCCACCACGCCCTAGTGGATGGTAGGGCATGAAATACCGCCTGTCGGCTCAAAAAAATGTGAAAAACTCCATGTCGACCTTTTGACTGTCGACCCAACCCATGTCGATCTAATGACCCTGTGGACCTAATGGCCCTGTGGACCTAACCCATGTTGACCTAGACTCATGTTGACCTTCCTACATGTCGACCTAGACTCATGTCGACCTAATGACTGTCAACCAACCCAATGACCGTATCCCGATGGTGGGGGTCTGTGCATGTGCATAGGCGCAAATTCGCATGTGCACACCCCTGCAGCGAACGGCTTTGGCGAGAAATTTACTCTCCGGGGCATTCACACATTGATTGGCAGCCAGGGGTGCGTTCCAGGGTGGACACCTAGTGTTTAATGGGCGTGCCTACAAAAACAGTGGGCGTGCCCATAGAAAAGCTGGGCGGACTCCAGCGAAAACAGGTGTGCCCCTGCCTACTCGGGGCAGGCGGATTAAGTCACATGACGTCAGTGCCCGCCCCCCAATTCGCAGAAGTCTGGGCAGTTGAAAAGTAGGTCATGGTTTACTTTTAGCTGCAAACAGAGGGAAAAAAAATAATTCGATGGTGAGCGACGACCATCGAATGATATTTCCTCTGTATGGGCGAATGCGAGGGAAGTGTAAGCGTAGCTTGTAAGGAGGGCAAGCGGGCAGCAGGGGGGGGTTGCATTCGCCAGGGCGGCATTAACCTGCATCGCTAGGCTCCGACTATACACAGCCTGGCGCGCCGGTCTGAATCATGCCCCAATGTTCCCACTAGAACCCTTACCTGGCTGCAAGGAGGGCGGGGCTCTGCCACAATTATGCAAATCTCATCTTCAAGCCCTGCCCAGTTTAGAACACTGAGTTAACCGAACCATGATAACTAAATGATTCTATGCCATTCCCCTCCCATGATGCATCTCCCGGCACATCCGTCATGTCGGGTGACAGATGCCTTCAAGCACGATGGCATCTGTGGCTGCCGCCACCAGAAACACATCTTTCTCTGTCTTAAGGCTGCAATGTCTGGTTATGCAATGTCCCGGCACTGAGAGAATGTCAGCGTCGTAGTGCTGGTTCCAGGGGGCAGATCAGGGAACAGAGAATGTTGCAGGGCAGTGGAGGTAAATATAGCACAAAACAAAATAGAAACAAAATAGGACGTGCATACTTTATATTTCCCGAACGTTCTCCAGAATAACCGTGCGAGACGGACTCCCCGTCTGATGTAATGGGGCAGGGACGGTGGATCGGCTGCTTTTGGGGAAGAATTGGGAAGCTTTTGCCTTTGTTATAGACTCATTATTGCCTAAAAATGTTCTTTTCCGCTAATGGATAATAAATATGCATGATCGGCTTCCGATGGTAACCCCCTGTTTTACCCAATAGGCAGGGCAATAAATGCTGCACATTTTATGTTGTTCCCGTTACATTCCACTTAGGGGCAGATGTATGAAGCCTGGTGAAGTGATAAAGTCTCCGGTGATAACGCAGCAACCAATCAGCTCCTTACAGATTGAACATGGCCCTACATCACTGTGTGTGTGGGCCATAGCAATATTGGCCAGCGATTAATATCCAGCATGATATATAAATCTATAATCGCTGGTGTCAGGGGCCAGAGGTCTCACTCGAGAACACTGACCCTGACAGATCGCACAGCGGCACATCGCTATCCAGTAAATGATGAGCGTTCTGAGACATCTAGCATTGCCCAGAAGCACATCTCCCCGTGTGTAGGCCCCATTACTGTCATTTTTCAATCACAGCCTGTAACTTGACAGTTAGGAGCTGGTTGGCTGGTACATTGTCACAGGCGACTTTATAACTTCACCAGGCTTAATTAATCTGCCCCTCATTTCCTGGGACAAAATGCTGCAGGCCAGGTGCATACTGTCCTGCAGTGGATGTACAACACCTAGGCAATGGGAAGCAGGATAGATACAGGGGGGCCCTGGACTGAACTGCTAGCACAGGGTCTCTGGCACAGGATCAGGTGGATAGATCTACAGTATCTAGGTATTCAATAGGCAAATTAGAGTAGAATGAATGGCCATACATCTACAGATCGATTGTCAGATTAGGCTGATTGGAACAAAAACCTGGTAATATCGGAATGACAGATTTTGTCAGTTTTCCAGCATTTCAAAGCAAATGGTCAACTGTCATTTACTCTCATCCGTTACCAGGATTTTGTTCCAACCAGCCCAGTCTGACAATCGATCTGTAGATGTATGGCCAGCTTTACTCCCCAATACCCATATCCATTTCATTTCACACACTGGCCGTAATTACCAACACTGCCCCGGAAGGCCAGCAAGCAGACCAGGAGGCGTGGCGCACAAGCACCTGAGGCAATAGGACAGAACGGGCTGAGGACGTGGACGGTGAGTACGGTGGAGTTTGAGTAGCAAACGGTGATCAGCAGTCCAGTTGGGGCCATACTCTCTTGACACCCAAAATGCAGGCAGACATCTACATGAAGTGAATTACTCTTCTGAAAGTGAAAGCAAATTTTGTAGGGACACTAATCTGTTTCAAACTTACTGGATGTGGAGAGAGGGAGCTGTGAAGACAGATTGGAGGTAGGAGCAGATAGGGAATTGGTGGGGGAATGGGGGTAAATGACCCCAAATGGGGTAAAAATTCCTGGGGGTAATGCACGGTCACACTGCCGAGACACAGCCCGGTGTGTATATGTCAGGGCATGCATATGTATCTATTTGCACGCCCGGCTGTGTCTCTGAGCCGTGCCCGCATAAGTAGTGACCACTCGGTGTATATTCGGCTCCTGCTCCGCCTGCAATTCTGAGTCCTCTTGGGCTATATTAAATGTATGTACAATAAAATATGTGTGTGTGTGTATATGTATATATATATATATATATATATATATATATATATATATACTTGAAATCCTTGAACTGTGCAGTTGTGAGTATTTGGAGCTGTCTTGAAAAAGGCCCTCTAGTGGCCGAAACGTCGACCTACAGGATCTGAGGATCCTTGAAGTAAGATCTTTATATTGTAACAAGCAAGTACGAAATTAAAAGAATTGATGTTTTTACTGGTGAGTGCTCATCATGGATTATTCATCCCATACACAGAATATATATATATATATATATATATATATATATATATATATATATATATATATATATACAGAGGATACAGACAGGCAGCACTCCACAGGCTCGATCCAACTTATTTAATGGTGCAAAAACGGCAAGGTGTTGCATCATCAACGTTTCGGGGTACTTGTACCCCGTGATCAGGATCAGGATATACATATATACACATACAAACTATATTTATTTTGCTGTGATAATAATTAATTAATAATATATTATTTCCTTCCTATCAAATGAAGGTGGTAACATTGTCATATCTAAATATACTTTTGGGGTAAAAAGGTAAAAAAAAAGTTCCCTGACCCCTGAGATAGGATCTGGAGGTAGGGTGGAGAATTTAAAAAGAAAAGAGAAAACTGCGCTTTGAGGAACAAATTACCAACCAGTATGATGTCAACATTAATTTAATCCTTGTAAGACATCACATACACACACTTTAAAATAACATGAATTAATATACTTCATTGAATAAGACCTCTAAAAATGGTGCAATTCAATACATAAAAGATGCATTAAAGGAATAGCACCCCTCTTATCTTCCTTAGGGCCAGATTCTCTAAGCTTCAAAAGTGATAAAATGGAGAGTGATAAACAGCCAGCCAATCAGCTCCTGTCTGACATTTTTCAAACACAGTCTGGGACATGGCAGGTAGGAGCTGATTGGCTGGCTGTTTATCACTCTCCATTTTATCACTTTTGAAGCTTAGAGAATCTGGCTCTTAATGAGGATCCTGTTCCTATTGGGCTCAGATGGAATTGCGAAAGTGAAGCTGAATAGCACAGTTATTGATATGACACGCATGACGGGGTGACTGTTGCTGTATGGCTTGCAGCAGATGGAAAGGTCCCCTTAGGAGTGTAGCAAAGATATTGTCCTTAATGTATTGGCTTTAATCCGGCCCGGGCAGGGGCAGAGTCCAAAACTGAGTCCTGGTTCAGGTATCCAAAAAAGTGGTATTTGTAGTCCACAATGCAATGGAGGAAGACTTGGAGAGGGGTGCTGGGCACTGACGCGTTTCGCTGACGGTCTCTCAGCTTTTTCAAAGGTGTCTTTCCCTGTGGAGTGTCTGTATATTTATTCCCTAGGCCAATATGGCCGATAATTGCACCAGCTGTTTCTAATTTTTATTATTTACTGCTTAGACTGAATAAAATAATTTTATTCATACTCATAATATACTAAAATCATACTGTGGTAAAGCGTCTTAAATTGAATTCATAATAATAGAAGGCAGACAATAAAAATTATACAATACAACTGATCTAAACTTTAATGGAGTCCCGATCACGTGACTTTTTTTGTTGATGTCACGTGATCTCCGGACTTCATAATAATATTAATCAATCCCTTAAAAGGTTGCCGGGGGCTGGAGTTAGATATTTATTGTTCCTGGCTATATCGCCACGTAAGCAAACTTTTTAGTAGTTACCCATGCTTCCCAATCTTTAGTAATAGCTGTCCCGGAAGTGATCATCACTATTACCTTTTCTCTGTCTTTCCAGAAGCTGTTTTGGCGTTCCATTATGCATTCCAGGGATAGACAGAGTGTCACTTCCTCTTAGGGTTACCACCTCATCCCTTTAATTCCGGACACATATTAATTACACAGGTTCTGTGGCTGGCTGTCTTCAAGACTCAATTTCAACTGTTTTTTTTTAAACAGCCATCAGACTTCATTTCAACATTTTTTTTAAACAGCCACAGAACCTGTTTAATCAATATGTGTAATCATTTTCAGACCACATTTATACAAATCACATAAAACTGATTAAAGGGATTTTAACTAGTATTAAATAATATTACGTGTGTGAGATTTCAGCTTTTAGCAATATCTAAGTTCCTTGTGGTTACAGGAATCGGCCTTGGCTCACGTTGAGTTGCCCAACACGGTACAAGGGGTGGAGATAGCCATTAAGAAGCACAAAGATTTTCTGACTACTATGGAAATGAACTTGCAGAAGGTCTCAGTGGCGGTGGATGCCGGGGAGAGCTTGATACGACTTGGAAATGTATTTGCGGATCGTGTACAGGAGAGGATTGTCGGAATCCAGAAGAGGTACGTTTAAAGTTACATCAGGGTCTGGTTAGTCTAGTTTGAGATGTCTTCATTTATAACCTGAAAAAATAAACATATAATAATTATCTAGATCAAGATTTAACATTCTAGCTATAGGGACATTAAGTTGAGCACATTTCTTTGTAAATGAAAAATGTAACGCTTATAAACTAATCTTAAAAATGCAAAACAGAAAAATGGTGAAATAATAATCGCGCACATGCAATAAAAGGTAGGAAATATAGTTACGTATCCCTGTGTGGTGAGAATTATGATGCAATTCAATCCCAAATCCAACAATGTTTCTCATACAAAAAAAGGAGAAAAAATATACATAGTGTAATACTGATTTAAATAATACAGAGTCTCTTATTAAAATTTCCAAATGGGGTGAAATCCGTCCAGTATGGGTCTTTGTGATGATAAAATCTTATAGGATCACCCTTTGTGCTGAATCAACCATAATATGCTTACAATAAGCTTACATTCACAATATTTCATAAAACATGTAAAGGTATCTTTAAAATTGATGCTCACGTGATCTTACTTCATCTAAAAGATGTATTCTCCCATAAATGTTTCTTTTCTACAAGTCAAGGAAACAGCACCCAAGCAGACCAAAAAAGTTAAAGTAATGGTTTTATTGATATTGATTTATTGACACCTTGAGGAAGACTTCAGTGTTGAAACGCGTTGGTGTTTTTTATTTGGACTTTTGTGGAAGGCATTCTTCACTTGTGTAGTGACTGTGTCTGTGGTGAGTTACCAGTGGCGCCCTCGTTGCTCCCCGGGCTTTCTGTCACTCACTCACTGTTTCCATCTTTATATCAATAAACCATTACTTTAACTTTTTTGGTCTGCTTGGGTGCTGTTTCCTTGACTTGGAGAAAAGAAACCTTTATGGGAGGATACATCTTTTAGATGAAGTAAGATCACGTGAGCAGCAATTTTAAAGATACCTTTACATGTTTTATGAAATATTGTGACTGTAAGCTTATTGTAAGCATCTTATGGTTGATTCAGCACAAAGGGTGATCCTATAAGATTTTATCATCACAAAGACCCATACTGGACGGATTTCACCCCATTTGGAAATTTTAATAAGAGACTCTGTATTATTTAAAACAGTATTACACTATGTATATTTTTTCTTCTTTTTTTGCATGAGAAACATTGTTGGATTTGGGATTGAATTGCATCATAATTCTCACCACACAGGGATACGTAACTATATTTCCTACCTTTTATTGCATGTGCGCGATTATTATTTCACCATTTTTCTGTTTTGAATTGTAATTTCTGGGGGTTTGGAACTATTCCCCTTTTTTAGTGTTATTATTATTGCTGCACTTGGGCGCAGTAGGTACTGTAAAAATCTTCTTTTTGGTTGCACTATTCTTAAAAATGAGCAATCCCCTAAAAGCAGTTTCTTCAACATGAGCCACTGGTTCAGAGGTGACATTTTGGTGATGTAAATTTTTTAAGGATATTGGTCAAGTTACTATTAATTTGCAAGTTTCATATAATTGCCGAGGCAACCACAGTCATATGCTATGACTCCTTTCCCCCTTTTCTCATACATATCCTTAGTCAGCAGTCAGCAAGGAGCTTGGTGACTGACTGGCTCTGACTTGCCTACTGGATATATATTATTTACATGGTTAGGTACTGCCGGGTAAGGGAAGGAAAAGTATACATGGAAAGGTGAATATCTAAAAAGCAAAAAAATAAAGAAAATATTCTGGACCAAGCTGCTAACATAATATATAACAGTTCTGCCCAGCCGCTGACCCTCCGTTATCCTTACTTCATCGTGATTTTGCAGGATAAGCTGGAGTTCTGGTGGAGATGGATATATGAATGATACAGTAGCTGCTAGTTTACTGCAATGGTAAATGTTTTACAGTGTGGTTTCAGGATGCCTCCTGGAATCATTTCATGGTTCTTTAAGTTCCCAGGAACAACTCACAAACCCCGGCTGCCTGGGAACAGTAGCACTTCAGTTCCATAGATACATATAGGAAATCTCCGTGTCACTAGATTACAGTTGTTCTCACTTACATTTTTGTATTACAACAATGCAAAACATAATGACAAAAAAACCATAATACAGACCCTATCACCAGGGCCGGTGTAACCTCTTTCAGCGCCCCAGGCGCCCGTCCCCCGCCCCCCTCCTCTCTGACCCGGTCCCGGGGGGGGGGGGGGGGGATGCGCCCTCCGTCTACCTTCTCCACTCCAGCTTCTCCCTACACTCCCTCCTACTCCCCGCAGCGCATCCAGACCTGGTTCAGAGGCGTTTGCAGTGATCCATGGGGGGCGCGGGGGCGGCACTCTCCAGTCTTCTCCCTACACTCGTAGCAAAAAAATGGATTTGAAGGTTAACGTAGCGCTGGATGTGTATTTATAGTTCGCCCTTCTGAATTTCCTGGGGTCTTACCCTTTAGGATCCCCAAAGAAAGATTTAGCTATATACAAATGAAATTCAAATTCTAGGCGCTCTCTAAATGGACATATTTTTGATCTTGAGGCTGTATAGCAAGGTGTAAGAGAAAAAGGGGGTACTTCCCTTTATGTGAATTTCTCCTCCACCGTGTTTTTCTTTCTCTCAGCTTGATCCTCCTTTTTTTCTCCAATGAATGGATATGTGGAAGAGAATATATAATGGTGTTATACCTTTTTCACAGCTTATATAATAAATCTTCTACAAGCGGTTTGGACGCGTACCAAACTCACTAAAAAATGTACCCTAGGCACCCTAGGCAAAGGTTCACAATGCCGGCCTCCTTTCTCTCTACGTCCTCCACCCAGCCTCAGCAGTGGAACTAGAGATTTTGCACCCTCCATGCCAAAAAAGTTTCTCATACATTAATTATAGTTTTTTACGTACGTGCTCATTACCAGGGTATTAGTGCTCACAGGCGTGCCAGCGCCTGCAATCTGGCAATTCCGTGTAACGCTAAAGCACTATGCTTCACTGACAGGTGACCACCACCGTCCGTCGGGCTGCTTTACCAGCCGAGTGAACCACCTTCCATAGTCTCGTACTATGGAATTTTATTCACCCTCTTAAAAAAAACTCCCAGTATGTATGCACTGAGCAATTTTACACCCATTTCACATCATCGCTCCCCATACTCGCTGGGTAAAAATGGCAAGTGTGTATGAGGCTTTAGAAGTTGGGGTTAGGCTGTGTGGTGGGGTACTAACAGTCTCCTTCCACACTACTCTAGTCTCCTTCCACACTAATCCAGTCTCCTTCCACAGAAATCCAGTCTCCTTCCACACTACTCCAGTCTCCCTCCAAACTACTCCAGTCTCTCTCCACACTACTCCAGTCTCCTTCCACACTACTCCAGTCTCTTTCCACACTAATCCAGTCTCCTTCCACACTACTCCAGTCTCCTTCCACACTACTCCAGTCTCCTTCCACACTACTCCAAGTCTCCTTACACACTACTCCAGTCTCTTTCCACGCTAATCCAGTCTCCTTCCACGCTACTCCACTCTCTTTCCACACTACTCCAGTCTCCTTCCACACTAATCCAGTCTCCTTCCACACTAATCCAGTCTCCTTCCACACTACTCCAGTCTCCTTCCACACTACTCCACTCTCTTTCCACACTAATCCATTCTCCTTCCACGCTACTCCACTCTCTTTCCACACTACTCCAGTCTCCTTCCACACTAATCCAGTCTCCTTCCACACTAATCCAGTCTCCTTTCACACTACTCCACTCTCTTTCCACACTAATCCATTCTCCTTCCACACTACTCCAGTCTCCCTCCATACTACTCCAGTCTCCCTCCAAACGACTCCAGTCTCCCTCCAAACTACTCCAGTCTCCCTCCACACTACTCCAGTCTCTTTCCACACTACTCCAGTCTCTTTCCACACTAATCCAGTCTCCTTCCACACTACTCCAGTCTCCTTCCTCACTGCTCCAGTCTCCTTCCTCACTACTCCAGTCTCCTTCCACACTACTCCAGTCTCCTTCCACACTACTCCAGTCTCTTTCCACACTACTCCAGTCTCTTTCCACACTAATCCAGTCTCCTTCCACCCTACTCCACTCTCTTTCCATACTACTCCAGTCTCCCTCCAAACTAATCCAGTCTCCTTCCACACTACGCAAGTCTCCTTCCACACTACGCAAGTCTCCTTCCACACTACTCCAGTCTCCCTCCACACTACTCCAGTCTCCCTCCACACTACTCCAGTCTCCTTCCACACTACTCCAGTCTCTTTCCACACTAATCCAGTCTCCTTCCACACTACTCCAGTCTCCTTTCACACTACTCTAGTCTCATTCCACACTACTCCAGTCTCCTTTCACACTGCTCCAGTCTCCCTCCACACTACTCCACTCTCTTTCCATACTACTCCAGTCTCCCTCCAAATTAATCCAGTCTCCTTCCACACTACTCCAGTCTCCTTCCATACTACTCCAGTCTCCCTCCACACTACTCCAGTCTCTTTCCACACTAATCCAGTCTCCTTCCACACTACTCCAGTCTCCTTCCACACTACTCTAGTCTCCCTCCACACTACTCCAGTCTCCTTCCACCCTACTCCACTCTCTTTCCATACTACTCCACTCTCTTTCCATACTACTCCAGTCTCCCTCCAAACTAATCCAGTCTCCTTCCACACTACTCCAGTCTCCTTCCATACTACTCCAGTCTCCCTCCACACTACTCCAGTCTCTTTCCACACTAATCCAGTCTCCTTCCACACTACTCCAGTCTCCTTCCACACTACTCTAGTCTCCTTCCACACTACTCCAGTCTCCTTTCACACTGCTCCAGTCTCCCTCCACACTACTCCAGTCTCCTTCCACCCTACTCCACTCTCTTTCCATACTACTCCAGTCTCTTTCCATACTACTCCAGTCTCCCTCCAAACTAATCCAGTCTCCTTCCACACTACTCCAGTCTCCCTCCAAACTAATCCAGTCTCCTTCCACACTACGCAAGTCTCCTTCCACACTACTCCAGTCTCCCTCCACACTACTCCAGTCTCCTTCCACACTACTCCAGTCTCTTTCCACACTAATCCAGTGTCCTTCCACACTACTCCATTCTCCTTTCACACTACTCTAGTCTCATTCCACACTACTCCAGTCTCCTTTCACACTGCTCCAGTCTCCCTCCACACTACTCCACTCTCTTTCCATACTACTCCAGTCTCCCTCCAAACTAATCCAGTTTCCTTCCACACTACTCCAGTCTCCTTCCATACTACTCCAGTCTCCCTCCACACTACTCCAGTCTCTTTCCACACTAATCCAGTCTCCTTCCACACTACTCCAGTCTCCTTCCACAGTACTCTAGTCTCCCTCCACACTACTCCAGTCTCCTTCCACCCTACTCCACTCTCTTTCCATACTAATCCATTCTCCTTCCACACTACTCTAGTCTCCCTCCACAGTACTCTAGTCTCCCTCCACACTACTCCAGTCTCCTTCCACCCTACTCCACTCTCTTTCCATACTACTCCAGTCTCCCTCCAAACTACTCCAGTCTCCTTCCACACTACTCCAGTCTCCTTCCACACTACTCCACTCCACACTACTCTTAGTTAAGACTCCTCCCCCCTGCTAGATTGAAATCCCGCCTTGCCAATTAATGTGCTTGCTGTGCGAATGGATTTGTACGGCTACACATCCATTCACATCCAAGTGAATATATCCAAGATCGATCGTAATAGGTTCACAGTAGCCAGAGACTTACTCGACGGCGTGATGGAAAAAGGCGTACCTGTCCAGGAGCTGACATCACACACCCTCTCCTAAAACACTCAGGCGCGCCAAACATTTCGCCAGACACTCCCGTTATTTTCCTAGGCTGCCGCCCATACAAGCTGGCTGGGGCTACACCATAAGGCAGGGTGTGGCTTCCTACAAGCCAGCTCTCTGCCTATTGCTGCCTGTACTAACAGTCCCCGAGGAAGAAAACACCTCCCAATTGGACTGCCTTACTGCGGGTGACTGGCATGCAGGGCCGGCTCTACCACTAGGCAGCTTTAGGCAGCTGCCTAGGGCGCCGGGATCTGGGGGGCACCACCAAGTCTGCAAATCAAAAAATCAAGGATGTCTATGAGGATCCTTGTTGTACTTAATGCAGGTGGCGGCTGTGGAACTTCTAAGACCTCACCGCTATACTTTCCCTTGAGTCATACTTCCTACATTGCTGCCCCCTCCTCCTTGTACTCTATTGTGGGTGGCAAAGGGGAGGGTGCAGAGGAAAAGCAGGGGACTTGGCCACCTTCCAGGGGGCGGCGTCATGGGGATTGGATGACCACATGATCTAAAAAAAATGGGGGGGGGATTTGGGGGGATAGAGTAGGTTGAAGTTTTGCCTAGTTTTGCTGAGAAGCCTTGCACCGGCCCTGCTGGCATGTAGGACTTTCAATAGGAAGTCACTGCCAGTCGCAGTGATGCCAGTGCAATCTCAGACAGCAATCCTACAGCCCATAAGTAAATCCGCCACTGGACATTATTCAATTTTCTAAACAACAATGATGATTGAGGGTGAGGGGCTGCTGATAGGAGGGTACTGAACTGTGTCTTATTAATGATCAATCCCTTGATGCTTTAATGCTGGAGCATTCTCAGAGAGGAGAAGGCCCGTGTGCAGCCTTCTCCACCTGGGTCCCCTCCTCTCTGCTGAAAACAATGCAAAGTCTGAGCACTAGAGGGCTCAGACTCCAAGAAAATGTTGTGGCAGCCATGCATAAAACACAGGAAAAATGGCAGACACGCCATCTTCTCCGTGATTTCTACAGCGCTGCTGCCGATGATGCAAGACTTTGGGAGGGGGGGGGCAGTATTTCAGAAATGGATGCAGCTTGTGTGTTGTGGCCCCCCCCCCCCCGGGACCGTACACACTACACCCATTATAAATACACCAATGGCTCAATGGTTATTCACCTTGCTGATGGGGATTATTCGGGATTTTGAGAGGTAGAGATACTCAGTGTATTAAAACAGCTTGATCCTAATCCACTTTAGAGGCGGCCAGCTGGGAATCTCTGAGAATGTCTGACAAATTGTATTAGTATCTCTGGCTGAGTCTCGCTTAATTCTAAGTGATCAATCCAATTAGATGTGGACACGGCACCACATCGCACTGCCTGATTTTACTCAAAAGTGCGATATAGTTGTGAGCAGTTCTGTGAGTTTGGGTGACCGAGAAGTGTGGCGCTAACTCACAGGTGTTACAGGGCCCAATTCAGACCTGATCGCTGTTGTGTGAATTTGCATTTTATTATTAAACAACTGCGCAGGCGTATGGATCATAATGTGCATGCTCTAACCCAAATAGAAAAAATAGCATACCGATATAACCGCAATCGCAATTTCACTGACAGGAGGGTGGTGACCGGACGTTTTCTGTGAGTGTCAGAAAAAAAACGTAGGCGCGCCCAGGCGTTTTCAGTGAGAACCCGCGATGTCAGTGCCAGCCTCGATCTGCCTGTTTCTGTCACACAATTATGGAAAGTCAGAGTTACTTACTGTACATTTGCACAGACTGGAAAAATCATTAGATGATGAGTGAATTGGGTATGGATTTGCAGAGGCGTAGGGAGGGCGGAGCCACCGGAGCTCATGCTCTGGGCGGCGATTGGTCGAATGGCGCCGCCGGCCCGCCCCCCCTCCGTAAATGATACCTGCTGCACAAGTTCAAGTATGCCGGGTAAGGCAGCGTGCGCCGGCGGCTGCCCTGCCCTACCCGGCGCCTACCTCCGTCCTGCCCCACCCGGCGCCTGCCTCCGCAAATGATACCTGCTGCACAAGTTCAAGGTATGCCGGGTAGGGCAGCGTGCGCCGGCGGCTGCCCTACCCGGTGCCTGCCTCCGTCCTGCCCTGCTCGCCCGGTCTCTGCCGCCAAGCGTCACGGACGGTGAGGCCGGGCGGCGGGCTGAATCCTCTGTCTTTACTAAAAATTGCTGCTGCTGCCCGGTCCGGCTTCCGTGCAGCGCAGCGTAACCGCAATAAAGACTCCTCCCACCCAGAGTCACCTGCCTCTGCTATGCAGAGTGACTCACTCCCTCCTCCCTGGCTACAGCAGCGTCATCAGCCTTCCCAAGCGCTGGCTGTAGCCTGGAGGAGGAGAAGGTTTGCTGCTGCCGCCCTGTTAATACTTATTGAAGGTGGATTTTTTATTTTTATATACAACTAATTAATGTTGTTAAAAATAAACATAAAAAACTTGGGTTTGGCATTCGTGGGGCCCGGGGGAGGGGAGGGGGTTGTGGGGAGAGTAAATCTCTCTGGCCCTGCTGTGTGCTGTATATATCTTTATTCTTTATCTGTATATATATATATTTATTTACAGCTGTCAGCATCTTATATAGCGCAGCAGATTCCGTTACAGTGTCTTATATAGCGCAGCAGATTCCGTTACAGTGTCTTATATAGCGCAGCAGATTCCGTTACAGCGTCTTATATAGCGCAGCAGATTCCGTTACAGTGTCTTATATAGCGCAGCAGATTCCGTTACAGCATCTTATATAGCACAGCAGATTCCGTTAGTGCCTTATATAGCACAGCAGATTCCGTTACAGTGTCATATATAGCGCAGCAGATTCCGTTACAGTGTCTTATATAGCGCAGCAGATTCCATTACAGTGTCATATAGCGCAGCAGATTCCGTTATAGGTTGTTATATAGCGCAGCAGATTTTGTTACAGTGTCTTATATAGCGCAGCAGATTCTGTTACAGGTTGTTATATAGCGCAGCAGATTCCGTTACAGCGTCTTATATAGCGCAGCAGATTCCGTTACAGTGTCTTATATAGCGCAGCAGATTCCGTTATAGGTTGTTATATAGCGCAGCACATTCTGTTACAGTGTCTTATATAGCGCAGCAGATTCCGTTACAGTGTCTTATATAGCGCAGCAGATTCCGTTACAGCGTCTTATATACCGCAGCAGATTCCGTTACAGCGTCTTATATAGTGCAGCAGATTCCGTTACAGTGTCTTATATAGCGCAGCAGTTTCCGTTACAGTGTCTTATATAGAGCAGCAGATTCCGTTACAGTTTCTTATATAGCGCAGCAGATTCCGTTACAGTGTCTTATATAGCGCAGCAGATTCCGTTACAGCGTCTTATATAGCGCAGCAGTTTCCGTTACAGTGTCTTATATAGAGCAGCAGATTCCGTTACAGTTCCTTATATAGCGCAGCAGATTCCGTTACAGTATCTTATATAGCGCAGCAGATTCCGTTACAGTGTCTTATATAGCGCAGCAGATTCCGTTACAGTGTCTTATATAGTGCAGCAGATTATGTTACGGTTTCTTATATAGCGCAGCAGATTCCGTTAGTGTGTTATATAGCGCAGCAGATTCCGTTACAGTGTCTTATATAGCGCAGCAGATTCCGTTACAGTGTCTTATATAGCGCAGCAGATTCCGTTATAGGTTGTTATATAGCGCAGCACATTCTGTTACAGTGTCTTATATAGCGCAGCAGATTCCGTTACAGCGTCTTATATACCGCAGCAGATTCCGTTACAGCGTCTTATATAGTGCAGCAGATTCCGTTAGTGTCTTATATAGCGCAGCAGTTTCCGTTACAGTGTCTTATATAGAGCAGCAGATTCCGTTACAGTTTCTTATATAGAGCAGCAGATTCCGTTACAGTGTCTTATATAGCGCAGCAGATTCCGTTACAGCGTCTTATATAGCGCAGCAGTTTCCGTTACAGTGTCTTATATAGAGCAGCAGATTCCGTTACAGTTCCTTATATAGCGCAGCAGATTCCGTTACAGTATCTTATATAGCGCAGCAGATTCCGTTACAGTGTCTTATATAGCGCAGCAGATTCCGTTACAGTGTCTTATATAGTGCAGCAGATTATGTTACGGTTTCTTATATAGCGCAGCAGATTCCGTTACAGTGTGTTATATAGCGCAGCAGATTCCGTTACAGTGTCTTATATAGCGCAGCAGATTCCGTTACAGTGTCTTATATAGCGCAGCAGATTCCGTTACAGTGTCTTATATAGCGCAGCAGATTCCGTTACAGTGTCTTATATAGCGCAGCAGATTCTGTTATAGTGTCTTATATAGCGCAGCAGATTCCGTACCAGCGTCTTATATAGTGTCTTATTTTTTAAGTTTTTTCTTTTTAAATTTAACATGCCAACACATGTTAGCCATGCCCCCATGGGGGGGGGGGGGAGAAAGTATGCCCTTGCTCTGGGCACCATGGCACCTAGCTACACCGCTGTGGATTTGCTGGAAATAGCGAGGTTTTCGCAATTCTCTCACAGATTTACACAGGTTGAATTTTCACTCTCTCTGGGCAGTCATCTGCAGATTTGAAGATGAGTGATCATGTCTGAATCGGGGCGCAGTACCTACGTAAAACCTGTAGCGCCACTGACTGTGATTATGCAGGTCTGTTGGTGACTCTGTCCGCACAAGACCAGCAGTGCCACTGACTGTGATTATGTAGGTCTGCTGGTGACGCTGTCTGCACAAGACCAGTAGTGCCACTGACTGTGATTATGCAGGTCTGCTGGTGACACTGTCTGCACAAGACCAGTAGTGCCGTTGACTGTGATTATGCCGGTCTGCTGGTGACGCTGTCTGCACAAGACCAGTAGCGCCGCTGACTGTGATTATGTAGGTCTGCTGGTGACACTGTCTGCACAAGACCAGTAGTGCCGTTGACTGTGATTATGCCGGTCTGCTGGTGACGCTGTCTGCACAAGACCCGTAGTGCCGTTGAGTGTGATTATGCAGATCTGCTGGTAACGCTGTCTGCACAAGACCTGTAGTGCCGTTGAGTGTGATTATGCAGATCTGCTGGTGACGCTGTCTGCACAAGACCTGTAGTGCCGCTGACTGTGATTATGCAGGTCTGCTGGTGACGCTGTCTGCACAAGACCAGTAGTGCCGCTGACTGTGATTATGCAGGTCTGCTGGTGACGCTGTCTGCACAAGACCTGTAGTGCCGTTGACTGTGATTATGCCGGTCTGCTGGTGACGCTGTCTGCACAAGACCTGTAGTGCCGTTGAGTGTGATTATGCAGATCTGCTGATGACGCTGTCTGCACAAGACCTGTAGTGCCGCTGACTGTGATTATGCAGATCTGCTGGTGACGCTGTCTGCACAAGACCTGTAGTGCCACTGACTGTGATTATGCAGGTCTGCTGGTGACGCTGTCTGCACAAGACCTGTAGTGCCGTTGAGTGTGATTATGCAGATCTGCTGGTGACGCTGTCTGCACAAGACCTGTAGTACCACTGACTGTGATTATGCAGATCTGCTGGTGATGCTGTCTGCACAAGACCTGTAGTGCCGCTGACTGTGATTATGCAGATCTGCTGGTGATGCTGTCTGCACAAGACCTGTAGTGCCACTGACTGTGATTATGCCGGTCTGCTGGTGACGCTGTCTGCACAAGACCTGTAGTGCCACTGACTGTGATTATGCAGATCTGCTGGTGATGCTGTCTGCACAAGACCTGTAGTGCCGCTGACTGTGATTATGCAGATCTGCTGGTGACGCTGTCTGCATAAGACCTGTAGTGCTGCTGACAGTAATTATGCAGATCTGCTGGTGATGCTGTCTGCACAAGACCTGTAGTGCCACTGACTGTGATTATGCAGATCTGCTGGTGATGCTGTCTGCACAAGACCTGTAGTGCCGCTGACTGTGATTATGCAGATCTGCTGGTGATGCTGTCTGCATAAGACCTGTAGTGCTGCTGACAGTAATTATGCAGGTCTTCTGGTGATGCGGTCTTCTGGTGGGCAACCCTCCTGGATGCCATCGGAATCCCCGAATCTCCCTGGCCGCAGCAGTAAATTACCGCAATTTGCGGCTTTCCAGGGGGTGGGATGGGGCTAAAGAGGCAATTCCTGTCATTTAGCCCGCCCTCTCCTCGAAGACCCTCACATTGTGGGATTTGCTGTACTGGGGGGGCGGGGCATGATGACGTCTACATCAGGGCCCGCCCCGGAAGTGCTGCTGACAGTCTCCTCTCCAGGCTTCTCCCAGAGAGGAGACTTAACCCTGGTTTACCTGCTCCAATATACGCAGCTTAGCCAGCAGGTCTGAATTGGGCCCACAGTACATTGAACATGCCGAGCAGAACCTGTGCTGTGGGACTACAGTATATGTAACGCTGCACATGTGATCAGTGTTTGTTAGGAAGGGCGAACAGTTTCTGAGCTAAAAATGGACAATGCCTAATACATGGTCTTGTGTTTGGGGAATCTTTTATGTGTATAAGACACAGAGGTTACTTCTAGGGGAAGGTGCAGAACATAAACATTGTACGTTCTCTTTCCCCAGGAGTCAGCGTAACATGGCCCTAGCCCAGAAATGGCTGCAGAGACTGAAAGATCACCTTCAGCTGCAACACTTCCTTCAGGACTGCAATGAGGTAAGACCTGGTTCGGATACTCTTCCTGCATCTTCCATGAGAACTGTTGGGTGGAGAGTATGGCACTGAATTCTGATCATGCGCTTCGTATGCATTGTGCATTCACGAGGGGAAATAGTGTATGAATCGGAAACGCAAAGCGGCCGGACCTTGACTGACAGGAAACTGGCGTTTGGGGGTGGAAACTTCCCATTTTCTGGGTGTGTCGGTAGAGATGCAGGTGTGTCCAGGCGTTTTGAGGATGTCAGTGATTACCACTTCCAGCCCGTCTCAGTTGCTGACTAATGGAGGCCTCAGACATTATTTACAATTGTACAGACGGCAAAAACTCTGATGGTTCAGGAATTGTGTATGGACAGGATTAGCTATTAGTGCTCCATTCGCAATTCTCTCACAGTTTAGCAAGGGGCTGGAAACCGAAAGAGGCTTCCTCACCTTAGCGAAACATGCTGAATTAGGCTTTTTATGTGTAGTGGGATGTTGCATACCCTAGGTAGCGATACATGGCAGCTTCCACTAATGATATGCTAATATCCTGCAATATAATGCATTACTGCCAATCAGCCACAGCCCACAGAAATAGATTGAATTTGTACAATTGTCACCCCCTCATGTAGTGACTGGAATCATTGTATGGGAGACATTTTTGAGCCCAATATAGCACTGATCACGGGTGACATTTAATAGAATGCGATTTTTTTCACACTTTCAAAATCGCCCATTATCGCACTTTTTGAAATCGCATTTTTTGCCGCGAACTCGCATATTTAATGAGGTGCGTATTCCGGGAAAAAAGTGCGATTAAGTGCGATAATGGGTGAATTTTAGGTATGAAAATGTGCGAATTTGAGGTAATGTGCAAATTTGTGTTTATATATATAAAAAAAAAAAAAATAGCTTGGGGTCCCCCCTCCTGAGCATAACCAGCCCCAGGCTCATTGAGCCGGTCCTGGTTCCAAATATATGGGCAGGGCCGGATTTAGGGGTCAGGCCGCCCCTAGGCACAACATATTAACCCCCCCGGCATGACATATCAAGAACCCCCCCCCCCGCATGACATATTAATTTATCGCCAAGGCATACGATTTATCGCCAAGGCACACTCTCATCTTTGGCACTATGGTCGCCAGCGACTATATTCCCAGCGATATCAGCCCCTATCGCTGCCGTGTGTACATGGCTTAACACATTTTTTAACAAAGGACCATGCACAGATCTCAATGATCAGTGCAGGGTTCTGGCCAATTCGCATATCAGAACCTGGTGTAAATGTTTGGTGATTTTTAGACTAATTTTCCAGAATTCGCATCTCATTAAATATGCGAATTGTATACTTTTTACTGTGAAAACATCTGGATGCGAGTTCCGACTCGACTAAAAATTGTAATTTCGCAGCAAAATCAGTGTTTTTTCACAAAAATCACATTTTCGCATCTCATTAACTGTCACTTCACATATCTTTTCGGTTTTTACCTGTTATGTAGTTTTGTGTCTGTGTGTACACCTATGAGGCCTGGTTCTGAGCTACATGCTACCTAGATGCAATGCCGATTCTGAGCTGCACACAATGATTTCTCAAAATGGGCAAAACCATGTGCAGGTGGGGCAGATGTAACGTGCAGAGAGAGTTACATTTGGGTTAGGTGTGTTGAAACTGAAATTTAAATTGCAGTGTAAAAATAATTCAGCCAGTATTTACCCTGCACAGAAACAAAATAACTCACACGAATCAAACTCTCTCTGCACATGTTACATCTGCCCCACCTGCAGTGAACATGGTTTTGCCCATTTTGAGAAAACATTTGTACTGCGATCAGATCTGAATAAGGGCCAATGTCCATTCTGAGCTGCACACAATGCCCATTCTGAGCTGCACGCAATGCCGATTCTGAGCTGCAGGAAAAAAGGGGGTGAACCTGGATCACACTGGGTGATTCAGGAACAGGTGCGCCTGACTGAGTGGCTTTTCTAAGCAGCTGCCCTGGGACAGGGTAGTTAGTCCTGTACAAAATGGTAGACACAAGACAAAAAGACGGGGGTGGGCAGCGCTAATAGAGATACTATTAATAAACAATAAGAGCAATTAAAAATGAAAAAGTGAAAGATTGGTTGGATCTAGAACAATTTAATACAATTTCTAAAATGTATGAAGCCAGAGGCTAAAAACAGTGAACAATAATAAATGTAAACAATATAAAATGTCAATGACATCTCACCACACCGAACCACATGGGGGGAAGGTCCTGGAAGTCTCAGATGTTCAGAAAATGTACACAAATGGCGCCCACTCAATGGTGGGGATGAACCGGAATGTCCAAGAGATGGTGTAGATGCTGTCCCCAAGCTGCAGTATGGAGGGAGGGCACAAAGATGTAGATGCCAGGAGTGGCCCAAGGTGGCACGAATCACCAACTCCTGTTGCCAGATGTTAAAGGCGGGTGTCCTCAACCTCTACTAGTAGTGCAGAGATGTTTGTAATCCAATGGAGTAAGCGGGGGGCCAGTAAAGCTGGAGTTGGACTTCCGGAGAACAATATTGGGATAATTTCCTCAGAGTGGGGAGCCAATGGATCTGGTGATGGACATTCCAGGCTGTTAATGGAATAAATCTTCAGAATGGTTCACCTGAGTAAGTGGTGGGGTGGGTGAGGTAGAAATCCTAACCGGTTTCGCTGCTCCAGGCAGCTTTATCAAAGGATAACTGACACATGGTTCATTCTGGCTTAAATACCCTATCACATGGGTCATGTGACCAAACAAGTTAGATCAACCAATCTATTAAAAAGCATATAAAACTACGTTGGAATAGGAGGCAAATGATGTAGAAGACATATACATTTAAATTTATACACTGGCTGTTTGTTATAAGCAAGTAGTGAGAAGGATTAGGTGATCAGACAGCAACGTGCAAACTGTATATTTATCTGACACTTCCTGACGATTCTGAGCTGCACGCAATGTCAATTCTGAGCTGCAAGCAGTGCCCATTCTGAGCTGCACGCAATGCCGATTCTGAGCTGCACGCAATGCCGATTCTGAGCTGCACGCAATGCCGATTCTGAGCTACACGCAATGACCATTCTGAGCTTCACCCAATGCCCATTCTGAGCTGCATGCAATGCCAATTCTGAGCTGCATGCAATGCCCATTCTGAGCTGCACGCAATGCCCATTCTGAGCTGCAGGCAATGCCCATTCTGAGCTGCAGGCAATGCCCATTCTGAGCTGCATGCAGTGCCCATTCTGAGCTGCAAGCAGTGCCCATTCTGAGCTGCACGCAATGCCCATTCTGAGCTGCACGCAATGCCCATTCTGAGCTGCACGCAATGCCCATTCTGAGCTGCACGCAATGCCCATTCTGAGCTGCAGGCAATGCCCATTCTGAGCTGCAGGCAATGCCCATTCTGAGCTGCACGCAATGCCCATTCTGAGCAGCACGAAATGCCCATTCTGAGCTGCACGAAATGCCCATTCTGAGCTGCACGAAATGCCCATTCTGAGCAGCACGAAATGCCCATTCTGAGCTTCACGAAATGCCCATTCTGAGCTGCACGAAATGCCCATTCTGAGCTGCACGCAATGCCCATTATGAGCTGCACTCAATGCCCATTCTGAGCTGAACACAAGAAAAACTACAGTACATGCAATGCTGATTCCAAGCAGCCCGCAATGCCGTTTCTGAGCAGCATGCAATGCACACAATGCCTATTTTAACCTACAGACAGTCTACATGCAATGCCCATTCTGATTTTAAGCAGCATGCAATGCCGGTTCTGAGCTGCACACGATGTCGATTCGAGCTACACTGAATCTTCACGCAATGCTGATTCTGAGCTGCACGCCATAATGATTCTGAGCTTCCTCAACTTAACACAATGCTCATTATAAACCGCACAAAGTGTTGATTTTAAGCAGCATGCAATGCCGGTTCTGAGCTGCACACAGTGCCGGTTCTGAGCTGCGCACAATGCCGGACCTGAGCTGCGCACAATGCTGGATCTGAGCTGCACATGGGCCCTTATTCAGATCTGATCGCAGTACAAATTTGTTCTCAGAATAGACAAAACCATGTGCACTGCAGATGGGGCAGATGTAACATGTGCAGAGAGAGTTAAATTTGGGTAGGGTGGGTTGAAACTGAAATCTAAATTGCAATGTAACAATAATGCAGCCAGTATTTCCCCTGCACAGAAACAAAATAACTCACACAAATATAACTCTCTCTATACATGTTACATCTGCCCCACCTGCAGTGCACATGGTTTTGCCCATTTTCCAAACAAATTTGTACTGAGCTCAGATCTGAATAAGGGCCATAGTCCTAAATCTGAGCTACAGTTGAGAAATCTTTAGCAGCTGCGTACACATGAAAATGTTTTTGCGCCGATGGTGGCATCTAAACAATAACTTGCAGTGTTACAGAGTGCGAGACACCGAAAGTAGGTGTCTCAGCACATTCAGATGTACACTTGCGCACCAGGGTCCTGATACAGTTGTGGTTGGAGTTGCTACTTACAGCAACAAAACCACTAATATGTTAATGCATTATGAGCTGTCACACATCCTGCATGCATTTCTAATGCAAGCTGCATCCTATTACTCAGCATCAGATCATCTGTGACACCAACGGCCGGCTCTGCGACCCATGTGGTAGCACAAGTTAGCCACCCCATCTCCGACCAATTGGAGATCCTGGGGTCACCCCGCCCCCAAGGGCAGCGACACAGGTAATCCGAAGCTCACACTGCACATGCCCGTTACTTTGCGGCATGCACCAAACTAGCGCCAGGACCTGAACCAGACAAGACTCCAGCAGCTGACACAAGAATGAAGTGAGACACAGGAGTGACAGGGGATTTGTGCTCATTAGCGCCTTAACATCGGGTCAGTAATGATGTCGATTGGGTTACACTAGTCTTCAGATTGATGTGAATGTCCTCTGACAACACTTGCTTAATGAGTTATCCTGATTGTGACTCAGGAATACAACCTCCATCTGGCCGTTACATAAAGTCTTCCTGCACAGGGAAGTATTCCGATATAAAGCTGTGTGTGACATATCAGGCAGCAGCATTATCTAACAACTGACAGTACAATCTGTTCTCCCCTCGCTCCGTCTTATTTACATAATAAACAGCTGATAACTGAACAGCGCTATCTCTTTATACATTTATTAAAATATAATATATACGCACACACGATGTATGAATCTGCCATACAGCAGAATGTACCAGTAACAATGAATACTTCACTTGTTATTTGGGGACAAAATGCATGACTTTGAGTCATGTGCACTGCCGATGTCGGCAAAGATCTGACGACGGAGAATGTACACTGGAGGCCATACTAAGATGAAGCATCTGCACCTGCTGATTTACTTTTTTTTTCTCAATATATGTTTATTTTGCAATAAAACAGGAAACAAAATGTTCAAAGTGCAACAATTACAGCATGGAGATATAGAATCTGGTGCAGTGGTTGCCGGTGCGACCCTTTATGATGTCTAGACCAAGCGTGATTGGGCCTCTTAGTCCTTGCACATTAGGACATACGGCTGTACACCAGCGAAGGGCTTTGTAACGGCGGATGATGCACACATGGCTGCTGTATTGTGTGGCACTGTAACAGAATGAGGCTCATTGTGGGGCGCTGTAACAGAATGAGGCCCTTTGTGGGGCACTGTAACAGAATGACGCCATTTGTTGGGCGCTGTAACAGAATGAGGCCCTTTGTGGGGCACTGTAACAGAATGACGCCATTTGTTGGGCGCTGTAACAGAATGAGGCTCATTGTGGGCCGCTGTAACAGATTGAGGCCCATTGTGGGGTGCTGTAACAAAATGAGGCCCTTTGTGGGGCGCTTTAACAGAATGAGGCCTATTGTGGTGCGCTGTAACTGAATGAGGCCTATTGTGGGGCGCTGTAACAGAATGAGGCCTATTGTGAGGCACTGTAACAGAATGAGGCCCATTGTGGGCCACTGTAACAGAATGAAGCCCTTTGTGGGATGCTGTAACAGAATGAGGCCCATTGTGGGGCGCTGTATCAGAATGAGGCCTATTGTGGGGCGCTGTAACAGAATGAGGCCCATTGTGGGGCGCTGTAACAGAATGAGGCCCATTGTGGGGCGCTGTAACTTTATGAGGTCCATTATGGGGCGCTGTAACAGAATGAGGCCTATTGTGGGGAGCTGTAACTCAATATATGTTTATTTTGCAATAAAACAGGAAACAAAATGTTCAAAGTGCAACAATTACAGCATGGAGATATAGAATCTGGTGCAGTGGTTGCCGGTGCGGCCCTTTATGATGTCTAGACCAAGCGTGATTGGGCCTCTTAGTCCTTGCACATTAGGACATACGGCTGTACACCAGGGAAGGGCTTTGTAACGGCTGATGATGCACACATGGCTGCTGTATTGTGTGGCACTGTAACAGAATGAGGCTCATTGTGGGCCGCTGTAACAGATTGAGGCCCATTGTGGGGCGCTGTAACAAAATGAGGCCCTTTGTGGGGCGCTTTAACAGAATGAGGCCTATTGTGGTGCGCTGTAACTGAATGAGGCCTATTGTGGGGCGCTGTAACAGAATGAGGCCTATTGTGAGGCACTGTAACAGAATGAGGCCCATTGTGGGCCACTGTAACAGAATGAAGCCCTTTGTGGGATGCTGTAACAGAATGAGGCCCATTGTGGGGCGCTGTAACTTTATGAGGTCCATTATGGGGCGCTGTGACAGATTGAGGCCCATTGTGGGGAGCTGTAACAGAATGAGGCCTATTGTGGGGCGCTGTAACAGAATGAGGCCTATTGTGGGGCGCTGTAACAGAATGAGGCCTATTGTGAGGCACTGTAACAGAATGAGACCCATTGTGGGGCGCTGTAACAGATTGAGGCCCATTTTGAGGCACTGTAACAGAATGAGACCCATTGTGAGGCGCTGTAACAGAATGAGGCCCATTGTGGGGTGCTGTAACAGAATGAGGCCTATTGTGGGGCGCTGTAACAGAATGAGGTTTTTTGTGGGGCGCTGTAACAGAATGAGGCCCATTGTGGGGCGCTGTAACAGAATGAGGTCCATTATGGGGCGCTGTAACAGATTGAGGCCCATTGTGGTGCGCTGTAACAGAAGGAGGCCTATTGTGGGGCGCTGTAACAGAATGAGGCCTATTGTGAGGCACTGGAACAGAATGAGGCCCATTTTGAGGCACTGTATCAGAATGAGACCCATTGTGGGGTGCTGTATCAGAATGAGGCCCATTGTGGGGTGCTGTATCAGAATGAGGCCCATTGTGGGGTGCTGTAACAGAATGAGGCCTATTGTGGGGCGCTGTAACAGAATGAGGCCCATTGTGGGGTACTGTATCAGAATGAGGTTTTTTGTGGGGCGCTGTAACAGAATGAGGCCCATTGTGGGGTGCTGTAACAGAATGAGACCCATTGTGGGGAGCTGTAACAGAATGAGGCCTATTGTGGGGCGCTGTAACAGAATGAGGCCTATTGTGGGGTGCTGTAACAGAATGAGGCCTATTGTGGGGTGCTGTAACAGAATGAGGCCTATTGTGAGGCACTGTAACAGAATGAGGCCCATTTTGAGGCACTGTAACAGAATGAGACCCATTGTGGGGTGCTGTATCAGAATGAGGCCCATTGTGGGGTGCTGTAACAGAATGAGGCCTATTGTGGGGCGCTGTAACAGAATGAGGCCCATTGTGGGGCACTGTATCAGAATGAGGTTTTTTGTGGGGCGCTGTAACAGAATGAGGCCCATTGTGGGGCGCTGTAACAGAATGAGACCCATTGTGGAGCACTGTAACAGAATGAGGCTCATTGTGGAGCATTGTAATAGAATGAGGCACATTGTGTGGTACTGTTACAGAATGTGGCCCATTATGGGGCACTGTAACTGAATGAGGCCCAATGTGTGGCACTGTAATAGAATGAGGCCCAATGTGTGGCACTATAACAGAATGAGCCCCAATGTGTGGTACTGTAACAGAATGAGACCCAGTGTGTGGCACTGTAACAGAATGGGGCCCGATGTGGGACACTATAACAGAATGAGGCCCATTGTGGGTCATTGTAATAGAATACAGCCCGGTGAGGAGCACTATAACAGAATACGGCCCAGAGTGGGGTACTTTAACAGAATGAGGCCCAATGTGTAGCCCTATAACAGAATACAGCCCGGTGCGGAGCACTATAACAGAATATGACCCATGTGTGGCACTATGACAGAATGAGGCCCTATATGTGGCACTATCACAGAATCTGGCCCTTGTGGGGCACTATAACAGAATCTGGCCCATGTGGGGCACTATAGAAGAATCTGACCCATGTGGTGCACTATGACAGAATACGGCCCATCTGGCCCATGTGGGGCACTATAACAGAATCTGGCCCATGTGGGGCACTATAACAGAATCTGGCCCATGTGGGGCACTATAACAGAATATAGCCCATGTAGGGCACTATAGAAGAATCTGACCCATGTGGGGCACTATTACAGAATACAGCCCATGTGGGGCCCTATATGTGGGCACTATGACAGAATACGGCCCATGTGGGGCTCTATAACAGAATACAGCCTATGTGGGGCACTATAACAGAATACAGCCCATGTGGGGCACTATAACAGAATACAGCCCATGTGTGGCACTATAACAAAATACAGCCCAAATGGGGCACTATAGAAGAATCTGACCCATGTGGGGCACTATAACAGAATACGTCCACGTGGGGCACTATGACAGAATACAGCCCATGTGGGGCACAACTAATTACCCGGGCCCGGGCTTGCTGGAAGGGCCCAGCGGGGCTCTGGTCGGACCCCCCTCTTCCCCCTCCTGAGCAGCAGCACACACCTCTACAGCATGTGCTGTGCTGACAGCAGGCTCAGCATGAACTCATGCTGAGCCTGCTGTCAGCACAGCACATGTTGTAGGCGTGTGCTGCTGCTGAAGAGGGGGTGGGGGGGTAATAACACTCCCCCCTCAACTTTAGAGGGTCCCCCCCCCCTCTAAATACATTTTGGGGGCGTGGTCTAATTGAGAGAGGTAGTCACGCCTTCCACAATTAGGCCATGCCCCCAAAATTTTACCTGGGCCCAGCATACCTCTCGGCGGCCCTTATGATCTCACCCCGCAATGCGATATTGGGAGCCAACATAAGTCCCAGATTGAGATAGAGGAAAACCTGAGAACCAGCCAAGACCCCAAATATACAATTATATATGAGGAAACTAAAATATGAAATTCCTCTGTGAGGGTTCGATAGATCCCAAAATGTAGGATAATAGTCTCTTATATGGAAGTGCACCCCTGTGAGTATTAGATTTTAGTATGCATCATGTAAAATAATCATTACAATGTTAGTAGTGGTCACAGGACATAATAATACATTCTTTATCAAATGATACTCATCAGACCAGCGTGTAATATAACCAGGGTGATTTCCTATAGGGGAAAGAGTGCCCCATTTCCCCCATAAGGGTGAGAGAAAGTGACAGTACTTGTATCATTAATGTTTTCTGTCATTGATTGCACCTGCTTATAGCCTGAGTCTGACCAGGTTGGTTTTGCTTTTTAAATGATTGTCCCTTTAAAACACGGAGCAGACGTGCCAGGAACTGTGATTCCTCCTGGGAATCTTTGTCCTCTGCTGTCTCTATATTGCAGAAGTTGTTGGGTTGTTTTCCAGTGTCTCTTGCCAGACTTGTTCCTGTAGAAACGGTACTGCTTAAGCTGGCCATACACTGCTGCGATGTATGTTTCGATTAGTTTGGCCCCCCCGTGCGTTTACACGGGGGACCGATGTTTTTCTACTGCGTATGCACGTAATGGTTTATGCGCAAACGTAGAGTCCCTGGGCGAACGTACTCAGCGACATGCATAGCCGACATGCCATTTGTAAGGAGCGGAGCGGCCCAGGGGCATGTGGTGGCGGAGTATGGTGTCGCCAGTGGGAACACCCAGCGAAAACGCTGGGCCTTCCCATGGAAATGTACGCATGCCATTGTGTTCCAAATTCTCCTGTCAGAACCTATTTGTTTGGCAATTTTTAGTAACGTTTCCCAAAAATCGCATCCCATTAAATTTGCAAATTTTTATACTTTGTAATGGGAAAACAACTGGATGCGAATTGAAGTGTGACTAAAAATCGCCAGGTCAGACTGTGCGAATTTGCGTCAAAACATGCGATTTTTTTTCCCTGCAATTCGCATCCTATAAAATGTGCGATTTTCTGAAAAGTGCGATATTATTGCAAAAGTCACAATATCGCACACCATTAACCCCTTCCCGACATTTGACGTATATATACGTCATGGCCGGGAAGTACTTCCCGACACATGACGTATATATACGTCATGACTTCTAACTGTCACTGCGTCTAGAGACGCAGTGACAGAGGGACGATGTCTGCTGTCCCTGACAGCAGACATGTCCCTGCATGCCCAGGGGGGGCTGCGATGCAGCCCCCCCGTCGGCGATCGCTGTGATTGGCTGTTCAGTGTGAACAGCCAATTACAGCGTTTTCTGTGTCACCGGCGAATAACGTTCGCCGGTGACACGGGATCGGAGGTGATTGGTGCTGTAAAGTACAGCACCAATCACCGCGGGGTGTAAGGGTGACACTGGTGTCACCCCACCTCACCCCGCCCGCCCCCAAAGGCCGTGATTGGTCCGTCGGACCGACGGACCAATCACAGCCATGGAGGGGGGTTTAAACTAACGGGGACTACACTGCAGACGCCATTCCGGTCTGGAATAGCGTGCAGTGCGGTCACCGTGCCCAGCTGTCGCCATTTACTGACCAGAACCTTGCTCAATACTTACCTGATCACTGCTTGGGATCTTGCTTCATCTTGTGACATCCTGTGCTGTGTTGTGCTGTGTTGTGCTGCTGCAGTGTCATCGAGTTAGAGAGAGAGAGAGATAGAGAGAGAGAGATAGAGAGATAGAGAGGCCTAGTGACAGAGAGTGCTATATTTTGTGCTGCTGCAGTGTAATAGAGTTATAGATAGAGAGATAGAGAGAGAGATAGAGAGAGAGAGATAGAGAGATAGTGACAGATCGTGCTATATATTTTTTATATAACTGACTGCTGCCCCCCCTTTTGTGCTGATCAGTATAAATTAACTGATCAGCAACTTTCTGGGGGCGCAGTTTTTTTTTATATATATATATACCTGCCAGTGCTGCTGCTGCAGTGTTATAGAGTGATAGATAGTGAGAGATAGAGAGATAGAGAGATAGAGAGAGATAGTGACAGAGAGTGATAGAGACTGCTATATTTTGTGTCTGCTGCCCCCATTTTGTGCACCCCCAGCAACTTTTTGGGGGTGCAGGGGTTATTTTTCATATATATAACTGTCAGTGCTGCTGCTGCAGTGTCATAGAGTGATAGATAGTGAGAGATAGAGAGATAGAGAGAGATAGTGACAGAGAGTGATAGAGAGTGCTAAATTTTGTGTCTGCTGCCCCCGCCTTTTGTGCTGATCACTATATCTGAGGTGATCAGCAACTTTTTAGGGGTGCAGAGGTTTTTTTTTTATATATATATACCTGCCAGTTGCACCAAAGGTTGTGCACCTGCTGCCCCTCACTGGTAATCAGTGTCGCATCACTGATCACCTTTTTTTTTTTTTGTGTGTGCTGTGGGGTCTTTTTTTAATTTTTTTTTTACACACACTGTGATTTTGGGGGTGTCCTTTTTTTTGTATAAAGTATTTTTTTTTTTCTGCACTACATACACACTACACACTACATACCCCCCTGGTTGAAATAAAGTTTGTACCCCCCCCCCCCTACACTATACACGTGTTGAAACATTTCACTACCAGTAACACAAAAATAAAAATGGCATCCCAAATGGCATCCCAAATGTCATCCCAGTCATCCAGAAGAATGTATTCAGCAGAGGAGGCATATGCCATGCTTGCTTCTGACTCTGACACAGCCAGTGATGCAAGCGGGGAATTTGAAGGATTCGCCTTAAGCTCCTCTTCCTCCTCTGGTGATGAGGGACCCCCTCAAAGACGCCCCCGTAGAGCAGCTTAGACCCCCCCCCCCCAATAATTGATCTCGTATGGACCCCACCACCAGACAATTTTGAGCCCCAGGTTCCTGAGTTTTTGGCCATGCCAGGAATCCAATTTGATTCCACAGGTCTCAGAGAAATTGACTTTTTCAAATTATTTTTCTCTGATGATTTTATAAATTTAATGGTGGACCAAACTAATTTATATGCCCAGCAGTTTATTGCTCAAAACCCCACGTCATCATTTGCTAGGTGGACCCCTGTAGATGCAGTAGAGATGATGACGTTTTGGGGTCTGGTGTTTCATATGGGCATAGTAAAAAAGCCAGAAATTAGGCAATATTGGAGTACAGATGTTCTGTACAGCACCCCACTTTACCGTATGGCCATGACCCGGACTCGTTTTGAGTTAATCCTTAAATTTTTGCATTACAACGATAATGCACAGTGCCCACCCAGAGATGATCCCACCTTTGACCGGCTATTCAAAGTCAAGCCGGTCATTGATCATTTCAGTGCCAAATTTGAAGAGATGTACATCCCAGATAAATTCATTTGTATTGACGAGTCCCTTATACATTTTAAAGGAAGGGTTAAATTCCGCCAGTACCTTCCCAGTAAGAGGGCAAGGTATGGCATAAAAATGTATAAGCTGTGTGAAAGCACCTCAGGGTACACCCACAGGTTTAGGGTATATGAAGGGAAGGATTCAAGAATTGAACCGCCAGAATGCCCCCCCTCCCTCGTAGGTGTTAGTGGAAAAATTGTCTGGGATTTAGTGCACCCCTTCCTGGATAAAGGTTATCACCTCTATGTGGATAACTTTTACACCAGCATCCCCCTGTTTAAGGCCCTTGGTTCAAGAGGTACAGCAGCTTGCGGTACTGTGCGCAAGAACCAAAGAGGCCTCCCAAAAACGCACATTGCCCAAGTAATGAGAAGGGGTGAAAGCAGGGGAATATGCACCGAAAATATGTTGTTGGTCAAATATAAGGACAAGAGGGATGTCCTTATACTGACAACAATTCACGGAGACAGTACCACCTCCGTCCCTGTACGAGGTACCAGTACCCACACCTCAAAACCTAATTGTATCCTGGATTACAATAGGTACATGGGCGGAGTGGATCTTTCAGATCAGGTACTGAAGCCGTACAGTGCCCTGCGGAAAACAAAAATCTGGTACAAGAAGCTGGCCGTGTATATCATCCAGATGGCACTGTATAACGCTTACGTGCTATTCCGTTCTACCGGCCAGAGGGGGACATTTATGCACTTTCAAGAGGAAGTCATAAAGGGCCTAGTATTTGGGAACCAGCAGGCAGAGGGCCCCAGTACTTCTAGTACTGGCCCCCGTATTGTACCAGGGCAGCATTTTCCGAACGAAATCCCCTCCACTGCAAGAAAGGGCAGGACACAAAAAAGGTGCAAAGTTTGCTATAAAAAGGGAATAAGAAAGGAAACTATTTTCCACTGTGAAACTTGCCCCGACAAACCCGGCCTATGTATAAAGGAGTGTTTTAAAATATACCACACATCTATGGATTATTAGGTTCATCATTTCACCGTGCTTCGGGGGTCTTGCTAATGCCACATAGCACCCACCAACATTCCACCAGAATCTGAGCTGCAAAATCCAAAAATCACTCCTTCCCTTCTGAGTCCTGCCATGCACCCAACTGGTATTTTTTGGTCACATATGAGGCATTGCCATACTCGGGAGAAATTGGGGCACAGATTTTGGGGTGCTTTTTCTCCTTCATACCTTATGAAAATGAAAAATTTTGAGCCAGAACTGCATTTTTGTGTAAAAAAATGTAATTTTTCATTTTCACTGCCCAGTTGTATCAAAATTGGTGAAACCCCTGGGGGTTTGAAATGTACACTATACCCCTAGATGAATTCCCTGAGGGGTGTAGTTTGCAAAATGGGGTCACTTGTGGGGGGGTTCCACTGTATTGGTGCTTTGGGGGTCTTGCTAATGCGACATAGCACCCACCATCATTCCACCAGAATTTGTGCTGCAAAATCCAAATATCACTCCTTCCCTTCTGAGTCCTGCCACTTTTTGGTCACACATGAGGCATTGCCGTACTCGGGAGAAATTGGGGCACATTTTCGGGTGCTTTGTCTCCTTCATTCCTTCTGAAAATGAAAAATTTTGAGCCAGAACTGCATTTTTGTGTAAAAAAATGTAATTTTTCATTTTCACTGCCCACTTGTATCAAAATTGGTGAAACCCCTGGGGGTTTGAAATGTACACTATACCCCTAGATCAATTCCCTGAGGGGTGTAGTTTGCAAAATGGGGTGACTTGTGGGGGGGTTCCACTGTATTGGTGCAACATAGCACCCACCATTCACTCCACCAAAATCTGTGCTGCAAAATCCAAAAATCACTCCTTCCCTTCTGAGTCCTGCCATGCACCCAACTGGTATTTTTTGGTCACATGTGAGGCATTGCCGTACTCGGGAGAAATTGGGGCACAGATTTTGGGGTGCTTTTTCTCCTTCATACCTTCTGAAAATGAAAAATTTTGAGCCAGAACGGCATTTTTGTGTAAAAAAATTTAATTTTTCATTTTCACTGCCCACTTGTATCAAAATTGGTGAAACCCCTGGGGGTTTGAATGTACACTATACCCCTAGATGAATTCCCTGAGGGGTGTAGTTTGCAAAATGGGGTCACTTGTGGGGGGGTTCCACTGTATTGGTGCTTGGGGGGTCTTGCTAATGCGACATAGCACCCACCAAAATTCCACCAGAATCTGAGCTGCAAAATCCAAAAATCACTCCTTCCCTTCTGAGTCCTGCCATGCACCCAACTGGTATTTTTTGGTCACATGTGAGGCATTGCCGTACTCGGGAGAAATTGGGGCACAGATTTTGGGGTGCTTTTTCTCCTTCATACCTTCTGAAAATGAAAAATTTTGAGCCAGAACTGCATTTTTGTGTAAAAAAATGTAATTTTTCATTTTCACTGCCCAGTTGTATCAAAATTGGTGAAACCCCTGGGGGTTTGAAATGTACACTATACCCCTAGATGAATTCCCTGAGGGGTGTAGTTTGCAAAATGGGGTCACTTGTGGGGGGGTTCCACTGTATTGGTGCTTGGGGGGTCTTGCTAATGCGACATAGCACCCACCAAAATTCCACCAGAATCTGAGCTGCAAAATCCAAAAATCACTCCTTCCCTTCTGAGTCCTGCCATGCACCCAACTGGTATTTTTTGGTCACATGTGAGGCATTGCCGTACTCGTGAGAAATTGGGGCACATATTTTGGGGTGCTTTTTCTCCTTCATACCTTCTGAAAATGAAAAATGTTGAGCCAGAACTGCATTTTTGTGTAAAAAAATGTAATTTTTCATTTTCACTGCCCACTTGTATCAAAATTGGTGAAACCCCTGGGGGTTTGAAATGTACACTATACCCCTAGATGAATTCCCTGAGGGGTGTACTTTGCAAAATGGGGTGACTTGTGGGGGGGTTCCACTGTATTGGTGCAACATAGCACCCACCATTCATTCCACCAAAATCTGTGCTGCAAAATCCAAAAATCACTCCTTCCCTTCTGAGTCCTGCCATGCACCCAACTGGTATTTTTTGGTCACATGTGAGGCATTGCCGTACTCGGGAGAAATTGGGGCACAGATTTTGGGGTGCTTTTTCTCCTTCATACCTTCTGAAAATGAAAAATTTTGAGCCAGAACTGCATTTTTGTGTAAAAAAATGTAATTTTTCATTTTCACTGCCCAGTTGTATCAAAATTGGTGAAACCCCTGGGGGTTTGAAATGTACACTATACCCCTAGATGAATTCCCTGAGGGGTGTAGTTTGCAAAATGGGGTCACTTGTGGGGGGGTTCCACTGTATTGGTGCTTGGGGGGTCTTGCTAATGCGACATAGCACCCACCAAAATTCCACCAGAATCTGAGCTGCAAAATCCAAAAATCACTCCTTCCCTTCTGAGTCCTGCCATGCACCCAACTGGTATTTTTTGGTCACATGTGAGGCATTGCCGTACTCGGGAGAAATTGGGGCACATATTTTGGGGTGCTTTTTCTCCTTCATACCTTCTGAAAATGAAAAATTTTGAGCCAGAACTTCATTTTTGTGTAAAAAAATGTAATTTTTCATTTTCACTGCCCACTTGTATCAAAATTGGTGAAACCCCTGGGGGTTTGAAATGTACACTATACCCCTAGATGAATTCCCTGAGGGGTGTACTTTGCAAAATGGGGTGACTTGTGGGGGGGTTCCACTGTATTGGTGCAACATAGCACCCACCATTCATTCCACCAAAATCTGTGCTGCAAAATCCAAAAATCACTCCTTCCCTTCTGAGTCCTGCCATGCACCCAACTGGTATTTTTTGGTCACATGTGAGGCATTGCCGTACTCGGGAGAAATTGGGGCACAGATTTTGGGGTGCTTTTTCTCCTTCATACCTTCTGAAAATGAAAAATTTTGAGCCAGAACTGCATTTTTGTGTAAAAAAATGTAATTTTTCATTTTCACTGCCCAGTTGTATCAAAATTGGTGAAACCCCTGGGGGTTTGAAATGTACACTATACCCCTAGATGAATTCCCTGAGGGGTGTAGTTTGCAAAATGGGGTCACTTGTGGGGGGGTTCCACTGTATTGGTGCTTGGGGGGTCTTGCTAATGCGACATAGCACCCACCAAAATTCCACCAGAATCTGAGCTGCAAAATCCAAAAATCACTCCTTCCCTTCTGAGTCCTGCCATGCACCCAAATGGTATTTTTTGGTCACATGTGAGGCATTGCCGTACTCGGGAGAAATTGGGGCACAGATTTTGGGGTGCTTTGTCTCCTTCATACCTTCTGAAAATGAAAAATTTTGAGCCAGAACTGCATTTTTGTGTAAAAAATGTAATTTTTCATTTTCACTGCCCAGTTGTACCACAATTGGTGAAACCCCTGGGGGTTTGAAATGTACACTATACCCCTAGATGAATTCCCTGAGGGGTGTAGTTTGCAAAATGGGGTCACTTGTGGGGGGGTTTCTAACTTTTAGCATCTTATGGTGCCTAGAAACCTACATGGTGCCTAAAAAATAATCTCATAAAAAGGCTGTGGTTTGGTCAACGTGCACACTAGGGCCACATATAGGATATTTATGAAAACAAAAGAATTGGGGGAATCAATTTTTAGTCACATTTCTCTAGTAAAATGTACTGTGTTCCTTAGAAAAATGTATTAAAATTGCAAATCTGCAAAAAAAATGAAATTTTGAAATTTCACCTACACTTTGTTTTAATTCCTGTGAAACACCTAAAGGGTTAACAAACTTCCAAAATGCTGTTTTGAATACTGTGAGGGGTGCAGTTTTTGAAATGGTATCATTTATGGGGGTGTCTCACATACAAGTCCCTCAAAGTCACATCAGAACTGAACTGGTCCTTAAAAAAATCAGTGTTTGAAATTTTCTTGAAAATTTGAGAATTTGCTATTTATATTGTAAGCCTCCTAGTGTCCAAAAAAATTAAAAGGAAGTTGAAATAATGATGTCAACATAAAGTAGACATATGGTCTAAGTTAGTTATTAACTACTAGGTGATTCATCGCGCCCTACGGGCGCTCTTCACACCGTCGTAAGGGGCTGCGCCCCCTTAATTTGTGAACGTTTGTATATGAGAAATATGGTTAGAATTGTATGAAAGATGCCCTGTATTGCAACTTAGGTGTCCGCGAATCGCGGGAGGGGGGGTCGCGGAGGGTGCCGCGAATTGCAGTAGGGGGGGTCGCGGTGGGTGCCGCGAATTGCAGGAGGAGGGGTTGTGGGGGGGTGGATGCTGCGAATCGCGGGAGGGGAGGGATTGCAGAGAATCGCGGGAGGGGGGTTATGGGGGCGGGGGTTGCGGCGAATCATGGTAGGGGGGGGGTCGCGGGGGGTGTGCCGTGAATCACGGGAGGGGGGGTCACGGGGTGGGGTGCCGAGAATCGCGGGGGGGTGTGTGTGCCGTGAATCGCGGGAGTGGGGGTTCAGGGGGGGTGTGACGCGAATCGCCACAAGAAAAAATCAACACAGAAAGGTCAACACATGTAAATGTTGACAAAGTGTGGCACTTCATTGGTGTCCATGTCGACACATGAGAATGAATATGAAAACATTCAAAAAATTTAAAAAAAAACTTCAAAAACTCATGTCAACCTTTTTCATTGTCAACCATAGCCATGTCAGTGTTTTCCATGTGCAATTTAATTCTGGAGCTGCCGCGAATTGCGGGAGGGGGGGTCGCGGGGGTGGGTGCCGCGAATCGCGGGAGGGGGGGTTACGGGGCGGGGGTTGCGGCGAATCATGGGAGGGGGGGTCGCGGGGGTGTGCCGTGAATCACGGGAGGGGGGGTCACGGGGTGGGGTGCCGAGAATCGCGGGGGAGGTGTGTGTGTGTGTGCCGTGAATCGCGGGAGTGGGGGTTGTGGGGGGGTGTGACGCAAATCGCCACAAGAAAAAATCAACACAGAAAGGTCAACACATGTAAATGTTGACATAAGTGTGGCACTTCATTGGTATCCATGTCGACACATGAGAATGAATATGAAAATATTCAAAAAATGAAAAAAAAAAACTTCAAAAACTCATGTCAACCTTTTTCATTGTCGACCATAGCCATGTCAGTGTTTTCCATGTGCAATTTAATTCTGGAGCTGCTGCGAATCACGGGGGGGTGCCGCGAATTGCGGGAGGGGGGGTCGCGGGGGTGGGTGCCGCGAATCGCGGGAGGGCGGGGTTCACAGGGGTTCCGGTGGGGGGTTGCCGCGAATTGCGGGAGGTGTGGGGTCACGGGGGTTGCCGCGAATCGCGGGAGGGGGGGTTGCGGGGGGTGTGACGCGAATCGCCACAAGAAAAAATCAACACAGAAAGGTCAACACATGTAAATGTTGACATAAGTGTGCCACTTCATTGGTGTCCATGTCGACACATGACAATGAATATGAAAAAATTAAAAAAATTAAAAATAAATCTTCAAAAACTCATGTCAACCTTTTTCATTGTCGACCATAGCCATGTCAGTGTTTTGCATGTGCCATTTAATCCTGGGGCTGCTGCGAATTGGGAGGGGGGTCGCAGGGGGGGTGCCGCCCCGAATTGCGGGAGGGGTCGTGGGGGTTTTTTTTTGCAGCGAATCGCGGGAGGGGGGGTCGCGGGGGGTGTTTTTGCTGCGAACCACGGTAGGGGGGGTCGCGGGGGAGCGGGGGTTTTTGCCGCGAATCGCGGGAGGGGGGGCGCGCGGGGGGGGGGAGGTTTTGACGCAAATCGCGGGAGGGGGGCGCTCACCTGGTGACTGTGGAGTAGCAGTGCTGGGCAACATGGGAAGTCAGTGGGTGTCTGGCACTGTCTGTGGGCTCACTGGGCTGGTTCTCTGTCACATACCTCCCAACATGACCCTCTCCAGGAGGGACACAATGCTCTGTTTCTAGACTTCCCCTTAATGTATGATTGCCATCACCTGTTTTAAACAGGTTAATTTCTCAGAAAGGTGTTCAGCACAGATGAAGGCAATCACACATTAAGAGGAAAGTCCAGGAACAGAGCGTTATAGACACAGACACCCACTTTGAGTGACAGATGTAGCCAAATATATAAGAGATTTTGAGTGGTATGATTATTTGTCTCACAAGCAGAAAATTTAACATTTTGCAAATTGCTAAATTTTCCATTTTTTTACGACATTTTGGTATTTTTCACAAAAAAACACAGACTGTATCGACCCAAATTTACCACTAATTTGAAGTACAATGTGTCACGAAAAAACAATCTCAAAATCACTGGGATAAGTAAAAGCAAAAAAAAGTTATCCCCACTTAAGTGAGACATGTCAGATTTGAAAAAAAGGGCTCTGTCAGGAACGCAAAAACTGGCTCTGTCAGGAAGGGGTTAAATCTCGCCCTGAGAGTACAAATGGCAGGTACAGATCTGGAAATGCTGACCTACTGTAGGATTAAGGTTGGGTTTGTGGTTCCATTGCAACATGCAGGGAAGCATCCTGTCAGTCTGATGACAGCAGCAAATCTGTTTTTTTTCTATTGCATTAATTATAGAGGTCACTAAATCGGAAATGTTTTGTATGCTCGTATTGATTGAGTCGTATTACATTAAGAACTGTTCAAGGACCCCATATTCTTCTACCCGGCATCTTTTGAAGTGAGAGGGACTTGAAAATGTACAGTTTTTGTGATGTGCCTGTTTAATCCATCAATAGTACATAGGATGATGGAGTTTGAGACTTTTCAAAAACAGCATTGTGTCTTATTGTATTTTGCACATGACCTGTATCCAGCAATCTTGTTAAGTTTATACTAACGAACCACCCGGGCTTCTCACGGAAACTGTCTTGCTTCACTAAAATCATCACCATCGGCTCCCTTTTGGCATGGATTAATGTTTCATACAACTAAAAATTCCTCAACAAATTCTCTATAGATATGGGAGAACCGCATCTAAATCTGTTCAGTGGTTCTTGAGATTAGCCCTACGCGGGGCTTTTTTTCTATACTATGGGGGTTATTCTGTTGACACACAGAAGCCACCGCCCCCCATTCTCAGGGCATATTCAGCCGCACGGTTGCGAAAAGATGTTTAGTATAAACATCCATTTGCAGCCTGTGGGGAAACACCCACATCATCCGATGGTTGCCGATGGTCGGCTAGTTGGCAATTATTTAACTTTTTTTCTAACGCACTTGTACTCGTACCATGAGCAGGATTCAGACCTGATCACTCATTTTCAAATTTGTAGAGGTTGTTACATCCTAGTCAGAGAGCTACATATTGATAGATATACAGAGATTACACTTGGACATTGATGGTCTAATTCAGAGATGTATGCGAACCTGATGTTTTCCCAATCTGCACATGTGCAGGACCTGTACTGCACATGTGTGTAATCCCGCAGCAGCTTCGCTTTAACGTTCATCTCTGAATTATGCCCAGAGTCAGACATAGGGCGGTATTCAATGTGAATACCTGCGAGGTGCAGCGAATCCTTTTTAGGATTCGCTGCACATTCGCCACGTTCCGGAGCCAGCGGGCTCCGGTATTCAACGTGTCAGGGGCTCGCTGCCCCTGACTGGCGAACATGAGCTCCTGCGGCGAATGCCGCAGGGAGCTTGAGGACGGTGGCAGGCAGGGAGATGGAAGTCTCTCTGCCTGGCCCAGAACGTTTGTGGGGGGCAGGTGGGCTCCCCGGGTGCCAGGCAGCACAGGCTGCCCCCCGGGGGTGCCAGCAGGGGAGTGTATATTCACTATACCTGATCGTAACGATCGGGTGCAGTGAATATATGAATATGTAATGAGCGGCTCGGCTCCGGCGCCCCCTGCTGGCTGCTGTGTAAAAAAAAATATATATATTTTTTTTAAATTAAATATATATTCATGTGCTTACAGCACATGAATAAAAGTAGCATGCCCCTCCTCAGAATAAAATTCCAGATTTTTTGACACCAAATGTAAAAAACAAAACACTTTATTTTAAAAGTTCACATTCCACTTCTCCATAAAAAGATAGCGATTCCTACTCGGTGAATCATGGCGAAAAAAACCTTCAAATGTATTCGCCATGTGGTCATTGAATAGGGTGATTCACCGTTTTTGTCAAAAATTCGCCAAACAGCACAAATTCGCCATAAAAACATGGCGAATCAGGCTCATTGAATACCGCCCATTGAGGAAGTTAGAGATGTTGAGATAGAAGGAACCATTTACCCAAAATTGAAGTATAGAATGGCCAGTTTATCAAGAGTAATTTGTTAGTACATGGGCTCTGATAAGAATCTGTCACAGTGATGAGCAAGGTGATAATGTTCCAGTAGTTAGCAAAAATGAAAGTTGACGCTGTTGCTTTACTGACGTGTTCGGACCTCGCCACGCAACTGTATATATACAATGTGGAAAAGCTAATGTGCATGGGTCCAGCCCTCCGGGGAGGGATCACAGAAATGGGCGTGTCCATGTGTCATGAGGAGGCCCCACACAATGTAATGCCCATTACATATTATGCCACATAAGTGCCACTTACCTAAATTCTCATTGCTTGGAGTTTCTTTCTCAATGCCAAGGGGGTTTCATGCTCATTGCCATGTGGGATTACATGCTTGTTGCTACGGGGGATTACATGCTTGTTGGCAAGGGGGTATCATGCTCGTTGCCACGGTGGAGGTAGACTCGCAGTGACAGCCGCCAGCCAGGCAGAATGGAAGCGATTGGCTCACGACCCAGCGTGAGATTTCTAATAGCTGCAGACCCACTCAGAAAACCGCCGGCCAGCCCGCCGCTATCTGCCTGGCTGTCACATCACTACCATTCTGCTGGGCCTGGAAACGCGGTGGCTTGCTGGCTGCTCCTGCGCCATCTTCTCCCGTGCCGCAGTTGTGCCACTGACTGCCTCAGCTCAATGCCTCCCCCATCCAGCATCTGGGGCGTGTGACCTCCTAGCCTTCCCCCAGTAGTTATGGCCCTGAAAGAAACATAAATACAGTTGAGTTAAAGCCCTCTCACACTACCAACATATCGCCACATTTCTCCGATCCCCCAGCAGCCTGGTTGGGGAACTGGGATAATTAAACATGTTAAAAAGTGTGGATCCACATTGCGATTTTTTATTTTGTACTGCATTCTGTATTTTTGTTGATATGCTGTATTCCTACAGTTCCATAAAAAAATGTTAAAAAAAAATTAAATAATTACCATTCATAAGTGTCCGTGGATCTGCTGTTCCGATTGAATCAGGGTAACAGGGTTTAGATGTACGGGGCCTTTTTGATATAGAGATAGATATAAAGAGACAACGAGCTCCAGTCACTTTTCAGGCAGTGGGGCAGATGTATTAAGCCTTAAAAAAAAAGGGGAGGGTGATAAAGAGTGATAAGCGTCCAGTCAATTTGCTCCTAACTCTAGTTTTAAAACACTGTCTATAACGTGACAGTTAGGAGCTAATTGGCTGGGCATTTATCACTCTTTATCACCCTCGTGGTCATCTCTTTTTAAGGCTTAATACATCTGCCTCTGTGTTTGGAAAAATGATATCTATAAGAAATAGACATAGTAAGGTACAGTATATATGAGTGAGGGTCAGACAGAGAGAGAGATTATATGCAACCATCAGGCAATTAAGTAAGAAATAGAGATTAAGTTGGAGAGACTGAAGCAGGCACTGGAGGATAGGAGAAGGGGTGGGGGGAGATGACGCATCAAATTCAGGAACCTCCCCCCTCCATCCATTCACTGCAGTGGGATCATTCTACCATCCCACCTTGACAGTGCATCAAGGGGGATCTGCTACGATGCCAGTGAACATGTGTCAGCATAGTAGGGGCTCCATGCTCGTTACCTGGTCCAGCTGAAGGGTCCGCGCTGAGGATAAGGCAGCCCACCCCTCACAGGAACAGCAGATCTCACTGCAGCAAACGGCATCACAGGACATTGTGCACTGACAGCAGCTTCAGTAGGCAACACAGCACCAGCTCTTGCAGTCTCTTGTTTATTCCTTTCCACGCGACTGCTTTCCCTGTGTACTGCTGTCTGTTCCTCTTACCTGGCTGTCTCTTCTCACCTACCTCTTTATTCATATCATCTCCTTTTCATTTCTTCTCTCTGTCAGTGGTCTGTCTCTTCCATACAGTCCTGATATCTCTCATCGGTCTGTCTCTACCATGCATGCTTGATCTCTCTGTCATCTGCTTGTTTCTTCCATGCTGATTTCTGTCACCTGTCTGTCTCTTCCATGCATGATCTCTTATGTCTGTCACCTGTCTGTCCCTTCCATGCTGACCTCTCACTCTCTCTCACCTGTCTGTCCCTTCCATGCTGACCTCTCACTCTCTCTCACCTGACTGTCCCTTCCATGCTGATCTATCTCTCACCTGTCTGTTTTCCATGCATTCCATGTCTTCATTCTTTAACCTTTTTTATAAAGCAGTTTATCATCTCTCATCTACTGTTTAGTGATTTTATCTCTGTCACCTATCTGGATCCTTATGCTGTCATGATCTCTCTCTCACCCATTTAAGTGTCTTATCCATCCCCAGTACCTCTGTCACCTGCTCGCTCAAACTCTTCCATCCCCAGTACCTCTGTCACCTGCTCGCTCACACTCTCGTCCATCCATAGTACCTCTGTCACCTGCTCACTCACACTCTCGTCCATCCATAGTACCTCTATCACCTGCTCGCTCACACTCATTCATCCCTAGTACCTCTGTCACCTGCTCGCTCACACTCTCGTCCATCCATAGTACCTCTGTCACCTGCTCACTCACACTCATTAATCCCTAGTACCTCTTTTCACCTGCTCACTCACACTCATTAATCCCTAGTACCTCTGTCACCTGCTCGCTCACACTCATTCATCCCTAGTACCTCTGTCACCTGCTCGCTCAAACTCTTCCATCTCTAGTACCTCTGTCACCTGCTCGTACAAACTCTTCCATCCCTAGTACCTCTGCCGCCTGCTCGCTCACACTCTCATCCATCCCTAGATCCACTGTCACCTGCTCGCTCACACTCTCATCCATCCCTAGATCCACTGTCACCTGCTTGCTCACACTCTCGTCCATCCCTAGTACCTCTGCCACCTGCTCGCTCACACTCTTCCATCCCTAGATCTACTGTCACCTGCTCGCTCACACTCTTCCATCTCTAGTACATCTGCCACCTGCTCGCTCACACTCATTTATCCCTAGTACCTCTGTCACCTGCTCGCTCACACTCTCATCCATCCCTAGTACCTCTGTCACCTGCTCGCTCACACTCTTGTCCATCCCTAGTACCTCTGTCACCTGCTCGCTCACACTCTTGTCCATCCCTAGTACCTCTGCCACCTGCTCGCTCACACTCTCATCCATCCCTAGTACCTCTGTCACCTGCTCGCTCACACTCTTGTCCATCCCTAGACCCTCTGCCACCTGCTCGCTCACACTCATTCATCTTTATTACCTCTGTCACCTGCTTGCTCACACTCTCATCCATCCCTAGATCCACTGTCACCTCGCTCACACTCTTCCATCCCTAGTACCTCTGTCACTTGCTCGCTCACAATCTCATCCATCCATAGTACCAATGTAATTTGCTCGCTCACACTCTCATCCATCCCTAGTACCTCTGCCACCTGCTCGCTCGCACTCATTCATCCCTATTACCTCTGTCACCTGCTCGCTCACACTCATCCATCCCTAGTACCTGTGTCACCTGCTCGCTCACACTCGCACCCATCCCTAGATCCAATGCCACCTGCTCGCTCACACTGCTCGCTCCCACTGTAATTTGCTCGCTTACACTTTCATCCATCCCTAGCTCTGTACCTCTGTCACGTGCTCACTCACTCTCTGGTCCATCCCTAGTACCTCTGTCACCTGTTTGCTCACACGCTCATCCATCCATAGTACCACTGTCATTTGCTCACTCACACTCTCATCCATCCCTAGATCTCTGTCACCTGCTCGCTCACACTCTCATCAATCTCTAAACCCTTTTTCACCCGCTCGCACTCTCATCCATCCCTAGACACTTTGCCACCTTGTTCTCTCACCTGTCTGACCCTCTCACCCATTCTTCTCATCTCTTTGTATCTTGCTCATTTGTGGTGTCCTCTCTTTTTCCCTTATTTTCTAACTCCATTCCTCCACCTCTCACATCTCTCTCATTTCATTCTGTCCGTCTCCCTCCCTAAATGCTGTTTGTCTTGTGTGCCCATTACCTCTCCCAGTCCCTGTGATATATTTACCTGTCCAGTACATCACTATCTTTCTATCTCCTTCTCCTCCCCCCTCCCCATTACACAGTATATAATGGCACCAAGGGAGAACAGATCACTGCTTCTATTCTCCTCTCCTACATGCACTCACCCAAAGTAATTCTACAGAGGCATGTTCCGGAGGCATGTTCTATCCTCAAAAATGGGCCCCTGTGCTCTCACCGTCATCTCTGTCCCCCACAGCTGGATGCCTGGATCTGTGAGAAAACACTGATGGCTCGGGATAACTCACGAGACGGGTCTCAGAAACTCCACAAGAAATGGCTAAAGCATCAGGCGTTTACGGCTGAACTCTCTCAGAACAAGGGCTGGCTGGACAAAATCGAAAAGGTAAGCCGCTGGCTCCCAGATTTAAACTTTAAAGTGAGAACTAGTGTTCTAGAACACATTGCTGTACACTTAGGGCCACATTTAGAGTTGCACAGAAGTGAACTTGCACTTTGTAACTTTGCCTTTTTTGCACTGTCCATACGCAACAACTTGTAGTTTACGGCCACTGTAAGAGGTATATCAAATGTACGTGTGGTGCAATTTTAACTATGCCCCTTTAGGATGTACTCCATCTGCCCCATGAAATGCGTCCAATTTCTTTAAACATACATGTTTAGATACCCATTATGGAATGTGTAATTTTGATTGTCCATAAGCCAAGTAACTTTACAGGCTTATAATGATGATTGGCATGTATCTATTATGTTTTATGTGGTACATCTTCTAAAATGCCATAAAATCCACATGAAAATGCAAGTGTGCAGATCTTTACTCATACAGAACTTGGGGCCTTATTCTGGTTGGTGCGGCCGGATCCGAATATGCGGCCAGGACCAAGCGTCCTAAACCCCGCCTTTCGTACGGATCGCTCACTGCGTCCGAATGCGGTAAGCAGCTGACCGCATGGAGCACGAGTGGATTTCTCAGGTATACACCTCCTCCATCTCTGGGAACCTCCCCCATCATTCGATGGTCGCAGACCATCGAATGCAGGCCCGAGTGGTCAGGCAGCACCCGCGTGCTCAGACCACTCGGGCATTTCTCCGTACAAAAGCAGGGATCTGGGCGGGCAGCTGACATCCGGCAATGTCATATGTCCGCCCCCTACACGTGCGTCACGGCCGCATTACCATACGTACGCCCAGCGTTTTCATGGGAACGCCCATGAAACGCGGGGTGTACACATATGGTAATGAGTCCAAACAGCCCTTCACGCCCCTCTCCTCCCCCTGTTCGTAGTGTAAACAATTCATGCGGAATTTGGACATATGTCCCTTTCGCACATGCGCAGATATGCCTCTGCACATGCGCAAACACAAAACATCGGCGGAACGAACGCACGCGGACATATCCGCACCAACCAGAATAAGGCCCTTGGTGTGCAACTCTGAAGTGAGGCCCTTTTACAGTTTAATTTGACTTTGAATGAAATGTTGGCGATACCAAATTCATACATCAGAATTATATAATAGCATTAATATAATGTTGGTACTAGGTGTTATGTGCATTTGGACTTATATGTTTCTATGATACACCATAAAATAAATAAATAACATATATGTACTAATACAGAATTTATTTAGAAAGCAAAATTTACCTCATCACATATCAGAGTTGTTTTGCCCGAAAGTGGTAAATTCAGGAACATTTGGCACCATTTTCCATAACTGTGAATGCTTATTTAAACTCATTAGATTGTATTTCTTGTTTGTGTTAGCATGGTAGCAGTTTATACGGTACTTATGTATTATCTGGGCTGCCGATTTTTTGATTGTATGCCTTAACTTAAGGCATACAATCAGTGCGATGCGATATCGCATCGCATGCGACCATATCACATGCAATGCGATGCGATGACCCGATTTTTCCATAGGATTCAATGTTAAAATGGACTGAGTCCATTTTAACATGGAATTCAATGGGAAAAAGGGGTCCTTTTCATACCCCTACTATCCAAGTGGGCATGGAGTTGGATATAAACCTGTGGCGAGCGTAGCGAGCCACCGAGCCCGAAGCGTGGCGAGCGAAGCGAGCCCCGCGAGGGGGCGGTATTCTGTGTCCCCTCACAGAATACCGTCCCCTCGCGGGGCTCGCTTCACTCGACACGCTTCGGGCTCGGTGGCTCGCTACGCTCGCCACAGGTTTATATCCAACTCCATGCCCACTTGGATAGTAGGGGTATGAAAAGGACCCCTTTTCCCATTGAATTCCATGTTAAAATGGACTCAGTCCATTTTAACATTGAATCCTATGGAAAAATCGGGTCCATCGCATCGCATGCGATATGGTCGTATGCGATGCGATGGACCTGATTTCAAAATCGGCAGCCCAGATACTACATAAGTACCGTTTATACTCATGTTAAATTGTGCCTGTTACTGTCATCCAGTGTAGGCAGGCATTTAATTGGCTGAGCCAATGTTTATGACATCACTGAGACACTTGGGCAGCCATTTTGTACTGTGAACCACTATCCATGAGATTTGAACCAATCAGTTCTCTAGGAATCCATCATAACCGCGAGGTACATCATCATCTTGGGGGGGGGGGGGCGGGCTGGGGGCAAGTGGTATTCAACAAGACGCTGCCTATTGGTACACTACAAACTGGGGTCATTGTGAAGTGGTTGACTGTGTTCATGAAATGGCTGCCTTTGCATGTGTAGATGATGACCATTATTCTAATAATTTTCATAAGGTAATATGTGCATGGCAATAGCTATATGTTTTACTGCATAACAATAAAGTGAATGTGATTCTATTTATAAATAAAATGTGGGACACACAGTTCTTCAAAGGTCAAAATGTATTTATATCCAACCCGTTTTCTGTCAGAAACGTTAGTTCTAGGGTCCTACATCATTTGTATTACCGCCTGCTTATGTAACCTGATATCCATTCCCTGTATTTGGAGGCAGAGCTGCAATGTAGATTTGGTGACATTCGCAGTAGTTATTTGCATAACTCCCACGATACCTGTCCTAAATCCGGCAACATCCTATAACTTTAGCATTTTATGCTGTTGTGTATATGTACGGCTGTGCACCAATGGCAATATGCTGTGTTGTTGTGTTTATGTAAAGATGGACCCACACACAAGTTGCCTCCCAGCTGTATAGCGGCGAGCCTGTGTTGGCACTGCGTGCTGTTCTGCCAGGATGTTTCCGTAGATGCGGCACAATTTAAATTGCGTTCGTAGTTGTGGCACCTGCTTTGCCCATCGTGAGTGGAAGGGGTCATGTTTTGCTAGAGCGATCGGTATTCGTTCCATTTAAAGGATTAAAACTTGGTATTTAGCTCTTCAGTAGGATGAGAAAAATGCCAGTGCCTTCTATTGCGGTGATTAGCATTCTGCTGCAGTACTAGTGTAAGCCAGAATCTCGGTACTACACTGCTATTTCCTCTCATAGCTGCAGCCATTGTTTACAGTTGTGCACTGTGTCCTGATCTGAGGTCAGGAACAGTACCGACTAGCTTTAGACGGGACCCAAGAGCTGGCAATTTAATATTTGCTGCTAAAACACGTTTCCTGCGGACAAGTAGATCGGATTAGCAGCTGGATTTTGATGCAAACATCGTCTCCTGTAATAATCAGTATTCCTCAGCATAAAACACATAAACCTGATGACAAATATCCAAGGGTTCTGCTGATATGTTTAACCCCACTGCTCAATATGTACCTGATACTATTAACAAGCGGCAATGTTGTATGTGTGTAAATTCCATGTGATTGTAGCTTGTGACAATGACAGCTGATTACCGCACACAGCACAGAAGAGGGACTTCTTTTCAGTCAGTATTGAAAATAAATTATTATCGGAACATTGGCGTAAGATGTTAAACTCTTAGAATGAGTCCAGCAGTATCAGCCATCTTACATACAGGCAGGCTTACAGGCTTCTAGTGTTTGTACCCTGGAGGTTTACCAAAATGTACCGGTATCATGTCAAGTATTGTGTATATGATTTGTTACATGTTGTGTAATAAACCACCTGGCATTGCTACACATTGATTATTTTCTCCTGTTGTGACCATACATTTTTTTTATTTATTGCTCAAATCATGTAATGGCTAACGGGCTTATATATGAATATGACGTGGGCGATATGACAGGTTTGCACACCCTTATTTAGGGGATAAGGTAGCAGCGCAATAAGGGCTGATTAAAGTAGCTGGCAAGTGGGGGGGGGGGGGGGGCTCATTGGGATGGGGCCTGGTCACACAAGTTACAATAAGATGCATCAACACCAGTAATCTGGTTAATATTGTGTTATTGTAATTATTTCTAATTACTGTCACATTATATGGTGCTAGCTGCATGACCCAGATTTATTGAATGCAGGCGTTTCACACACGTGTGACATATTATATACTCCCAGGCATCCCTCGGAGTGGCTTATCTCAGCTTCTGCAGCCAGCCACAATTTGCATTAAATCCGATTATTTTGCCCCCTTTGCCTGAAGGAATATAACAGGATCAAATACGGGCATAACAGAGTGAAATATCAGATTCTAATCCCTTTGCTGCACAAGTCAGCTGGTAACATGGTTTGTGGGGAGTCCAGTGTGACATATTAGTTACCTTCACTGCTAATCTAACAACCAGAGGAAAACCTCATCTGACTGACACAGGATCACAGAGTGACAAGTTCGACTAATATAACAGAGGGATGAGCTGATGTGCTATAGCTTGGCAGGGATAGGAGACCTGAGATAACCTATGTAATATACATGTAGTAGAGCGTATACACTTCATTTAAACGTTATATTTTGACTTAACTACCTTGCATTAATAAATTGTGCCAGCTGGGTATCCTGGATCTAGTCACATGTCAGCATGGTCATACACTGGTCAGGAATCCTGGATCTAGTCACATATTAGTATGGTCATACACTGGTCAGGAATCCTGGATATAGTCCCATTTCTGCATGGTCATACACTGGTCAGGAATCCTGGATCTAGTCACATGTCAGCATGGTCATACACTGGTCAGGAATCCTGGATCTAGTCACATGTCTGAATGGTCATACACTAGTCAGGAATCCTGGATTTAGTCACATTTCAGCATGGTCATACACTGGTCAGGAATTCTGGATCTAGTCACATGTCAGTGTGGTCATACACTGGTCAGGAATCCTGGATCTAGTCACATGTCTGCATGGTCATACACTGGTCAGGAATCCTGGATCTAGTCACATTTCAGCATGGTCATACACTGGTCAGGAATCCTGGATCTAGTCATTTGTTTGTGTGGTCATACACTGGCCAGGAATCCTGGATCTAAGCACATGTTTGCATGGTCATACACTAGTCAGGAATCCTGGATCTAGTCACATGTCAGTGTGGTCATACACTGGTCAGGAATCCTGGATCTAGTCATATGTCAGCATGGTCATACACTGGTCAGGAATCCTGGATCTAGTCACATGTCTGCATGATCATACACTGGTCAGGAATCCTGGATCTAGTCACATGTCAGTATAGTCATACACTGGTCAGGAATCCTGGATCTAGTCACATGTCATTGTGGTCATACACTGGTCAGGAATACTAGATCTAGTCCCATTTCTTCAGGGTCATACACTGGTTAGGAATCCTGGATCTAGTCACATGTCAGTGTGGTCATACACTGGTCAAAAATCCTGGATCTAGTCACATGTCAGTGTGGTCATACACTGGTCAGAAATCCTGGATCTAGTCACATGTCAGTGTGGTCATACACTGGTCAGGAATCCTGGATCTAGTCACATGTCAGTGTGGTCATACACTGGTCAGGAATCCTGGATCTAGTCACATGTCAGTGTGGTCATACACTGGTCAGGAATCCTAGATCTAGTCCCATTTCTTCATGGTCATACACTGGTTAGGAATCCTGGATCTAGTCACATGTCAGTGTGGTCATACACTGGTCAAGAATCCTGGATCTAGTCACATGTCAGTGTGGTCATACACTGGTCAGGAATCCTAGATCTAGTCCCATTTCTTCATGGTCATACACTGGTTAGGAATCCTGGATCTAGTCACATGTCAGTGTGGTCATACACTGGTCAAGAATCCTGGATCTAGTCACATGTCAGTGTGGTCATACACTGGTCAGAAATCCTGGATCTAGTCACATGTCTGCATGGTCATACACTGGTCAGGAATCCTGGATCTAGTCACATGTCTGCATGGTCATACACTGGTCAGGAATCCTGGATCTGGTCACATGTCAGCATGGTCATACACTGGTCAGGAATCCTAGATCTAGGGCATGGTTCATGTTTGTCAGTAAAGGAAAAAAACAAGCAACTGGGCAAAAGCATATTGCACTGCAGGTCGGACATCTGTAACATGTGCAGAGAAAAAGAACGTTGTCTAATAATTGTGGGCTCCATGCAGAAGCAGGCAGTATTTACCCTGCACATCAAATTGTCTCTGCACATGTTACATATGCCCCCCCACGATGCAGCGTGGATTTGCCCAGTTGCATGCTTTTTTTTTGTTTTGCTAACAAAATTGAATCAGGCCCCTAGTCATGTCAGCTTGATCACACACACACTAATTAAGAATTCCAGATCTAATCACATTAGCATGGTCATACATGGGATCAGATTCCCAGATCTAGTTACTTGTGAGCATGGTCATTCATTGGTTAAAAATCATGGATGGAGCTCTGCAGAATATGATTTCCCTTTATAAATAGCCGTTATTAGTTATAATAAATGAATGGATCTAGTCATACGTGGGTTAATACTCCCAGATACTGTGATCTGTCAGTATGGTCACGCATGGAGCAAGAATCCCAGATCTAGTCGCATGTCAGCATGGACACGCGTGATTCTAGTCATTTGCTAGCTTGATCACATACTGGCTAACTATCCCAGATCTACGCACATGTCAGCAGTTCCCCACCAGAATTCCTTGGTCTTGCGCCTTGTCAGCAAAAAAAGAAAAAAGAACATCATTTAACCATTTGTAGTAAAAGCAGCTCAGACATAATACGTAATCCTGTCTGTTCACATGTCAGCCTTTGTGGTATGCAAGATCACATACCTGCAACATATCACATACCAGGTATCTATCACCGGTCTAATCACAGTCAGTATGGTAGCACAGTGATAAATCACCTCAGCTCTATGCTCTCTGTTGGGATCCCGACATACAGTATATGGTCACATGTCTGCGTGGTCATACACTGGTCAGGAATCCTGGATCTAGTCACATGTCAGCATGGTCATACACTGGCCAGGAATCCTGGATCTAGTCACATGTCAGCATGGTCATACACTGGTCAGGAATCCTGGATCTAGTCACATGTCTGTGTGGTCATACACTGGTCAGGAATCCTGGATCTAATCACATATCAGTGTGGTCATACATTGGTCAGGAATCCTGGATCTAGTCCTATGTCTGCGTGTTCATACACTGGTGATGTATGGGACCCCGAGGGTCATGTATGGGACCCCAAGTGTCAGGGTTTTAACTGTCAGGATCCCGTCATCGGGGTAATGACTGTTGGGATCCCGACTGTTGGGAAACGGTCCGGCACCCAACTAAATGATAGGTATTTCTAGGCGAGGGAAATGTTACATGGAGAATACAGGGCATGGGGAAATTTGCACATATGCATTTATCTAAAAAATCCTATTATTGACAAGCAGACATATGTGAACATACTCTTTTGGTTTTCTCTTGCAAAGGAAGGCCACCAACTCATCCAAGAAAAGCCAGAGTTGGCCGGAGTGGTGAAGAAGAAGCTTGAAGAGATCCGTCAGTGTTGGGTGGAGCTCGAATCCAGTACTCAAGCCAAGGCCCAGCAACTCTTCCAGGCGAATAAGGCCGACTTGGTGGTGCAAAATTATACAGACATTGGAAAGAAACTGTATAGACTGGAAGAACAACTACAGCCAGTAGAACCCATACCTGACATTACCGTGGTCAATGACCAGCTCAAAAAGCTAGAGGTAAGTCATGCTTGTATCCACTCTTTGGAATGCGTTGGTAAAAATAACTTCATAAATATATTCTACTACATGGTTCCCCACTTGCAGCAATAAGCTAATCCTAATAATTTGGTTGTATCCTTGATATGTCTACTTGCAGCTGCACAAAGCTGCTACTTTGTCTACTGAATGATATCCTCCTGGAAATCTCACAAATCATCTAAAGCTGGATATAGACAGACCTGCTGGTTTTGTGGGTTTTCTTTCATGATCACAAGCTTTTCAGTTAGAATACAATTGTTGAAACCCGCGTATTAAGGGGATAGGTCTTGAGCACCAGGTCCATGAATAGCAGTTTATTTTGACTCCCTAAACTTTAGTCATTTGAACATTTACTTGCTTGTTTGAGAACTAGGTCCACTAGACACCGGTTTATGAGTGCTACAACTAGGAGCAAATAAACTGGACCTCAAATTACATTTCTGCCTACCCACCTTCCTATTGGGGTGTGGCTCGGGTCTGAAGAACACCTACCCTTCCCTCTGGTGTAACATACTCAAAATAAATCAAATTAAAAAATAAAAGGCACTGATCATTTTCAAAATAGCAGGGCTATTTCCTAAAAGAGCTAATTGCATCCCCTCGCCACATTGCCGGACATGGCGATGCTACGACATTAGTAGACCATTTAATTTCTTCTGTCCAGGCCAAAAATTCTCTACACTCCAGACTAAATCCTCATATCACAATTTATTCATGATCATCAAGAAGATGTCTAGTTTGGTAGCAATGGCTTACTTCTTCACTTACCATTCTCCCCACTCTATCTCCCTACACAGGTCTACCTACTCACCACTATATCTCCCTACACAGGTCTACCTTTCTCCCCACTCTATCTCCCTACACAGGTCTACCTTCTCACCACTATATCTCCCTACACTGGTCTACCTACTCACCACTATATCTCCCTACACAGGTCTACCTTCTCACCACTATATCTCCCCACACCAGTCTACCTTCTCACCACTATATCTCCCTACACAGGTCTACCTACTCACCACTATATCTCCCTACACAGGTCTACCTTTCTCCCCACTCTATCTCCCTACACAGGTCTACCTTCTCACCACTATATCTCCCCACACCAGTCTACCTTCTCACCACTATATCTCCCTACACAGGTCTACCTACTCACCACTATATCTCTCTACACAGGTCTACCTTTCTCCCCACTCTATCTCCCTACACAGGTTTACCTGCTCACCTCTATATCTCCTTACACAGGTCTACTTTCTCACCACTATATCCTCACACAGATCTATCTTCCTCATGACTAAATCTCCTCACACAGATCTATCTTCCTCCCAACTTCATCTCCTCACTGTCCGGCCGCGGCGTGGGTCCCGGCAGCGGCTACTCACCCCACTGGGCACATCGGTCTTGGCACCGTGGTGGTGCTGGGCTGAGAGGGTCTGGGGGGGCAGGCTGGTGTGGCAGCTCCCAGGTCCGCGGCGGGTCCGGCGGCATGTTGGGCGCTGCCATCTTGGTCGGGTCACATGACCGGCAGGCAGGAGGTGCTTTATCTCCTCTCTGGAGGAGGGCTGGCCTGACCTAGCTGGGCAGGGCTATACATCCCAGCAGGCTGTAAGCTTCACTGCTGGTACAACTCTGCAGCTGTCAGCAGCATAGCTCTGCAGCAGCCTCCAGTGTCTGTGTGTGGTACAACGGTTCCAATTCCAGCTCTATCTCCGAAGTCCAGCTCCTGCCTATTCCCAGATCCTGTTTCTCCCATCTCCGTACTAAAGCCAAGTCAGCCTGTTACGTTTCAGTTCGTTCCTTTCCGGAGACTTCCAAGCCAAGTCGGCCATTTAAGTTACCGTTATTACCTTCCAGAGCCTTTTAAGCCAAGTCAGCCGTTATCACCTTCCATAGTCCCTCCAAGCCAAGTCGGCCATTTAAGTTACCGTTATTACCTTCCAGACCCTTTCAAGCCAAGTTGGCCATTTAAGTTACCATTTAAGTCGGTCTTTACGCTACAGTTACACGGGTCTGCTATCCTCACACTCAGACGGCCTACCTGCAGACCGTCTGTCCCTGTACATAAGTGAGTTGTCAGAGTGAGGGGCCGCGACCTGCTGTCCAAACGAAACGAAATATAAACCTCCTTGCGGGGGTCCCTGGAGAAGACAGCTGGGCGGTTAGACTCCGCGCCCTCACTACGGAGCCTCCGCCAATACTTACAGCCTGGGATTTATGCAAAAGTCCTACATTCAACCCGCTAAGGAAGGTAGATCTGTGTGAGGAGATGTAGTGGTGAGGAAGGTAGATCTGTGTAAGTAGATGTACACAGATCTACCTTCCTCACCACTACATCTCCTCACACAGATCTACCTTCCTCACCACTACATCTCCTCACACAGATCTAACTTCCTCCCAACTACATCTCCTTACACAGATCTACCTTCCTCCCCACTATACATCCCCACACAGATCTACCTTCCTCCCCACACAAATCAACCTCCCTCCCCACTACATCTCCCGACACATCAGCCAAATTCTATAAAGAATAAAAGTAAGTAATTTTGTATCTGGAACAAACCATGTTGCCATGCAAGGGGTGCAAATACATTTATAATGTTTCTATGCAGTATAAATACTGTCTGTTTTTTTTTACGTAGACCACAGATGTTAAACAGCTTTATTAATACACTGCAATATAGTTTTCAGTTTGAAATCACCCCACCCAAATCTAAATCTCCCTGCAAGTTACATGCAGGGAAATTTAGATCCCCCCTGCAGTGCTACATGGTTTTGTCCATTTGTGTGCTTTTTTTGCTTTGCTAACAAAGCTAAATTAAACCCTACATCTCCCCAGATCTACCTTCCTCCCATATGCATGCCTACACAGATCTACCTTCCTCCCATATACATGCCTACACAGATCTATCTTCCTCCCATATACATGCCTACACAGATCTATCTTCCTCCCATATACATGCCTACACAGATCTACCTTCCTCCCATATACATGCCTACACAGATCTACCTTCCTCCCATATACATGCCTACACAGATCTACCTTCCTCCCATATACATGCCTACACAGATCTACCTTCCTCCCATATACATGCCTACACAGATCTACCTTCCTCCCATATACATGCCTACACAGATCTACCTTCCTCCCATATACATGCCTACACAGATCTACCTTCCTCCCATATACATGCCTACACAGATCTACCTTCCTCCCATATACATGCCTACACAGATCTACCTTCCTCCCATATACATGCCTACACAGATCTACCTTCCTCCCATATACATGCCTACACAGATCTATCTTCCTCCCATATACATGCCTACACAGATCTACCTTCCTCCCATATACATGCCTACACAGATCTACCTTCCTCCCATATACATGCCTACACAGATCTACCTTCCTCCCATATACATGCCTACACAGATCTACCTTCCTCCCATATACATGCCTACACAGATATACCTTCCTCCCATATACATGCCTACACAGATCTACCTTCCTCCCATATACATGCCTACACAGATCTACCTTCCTCCCATATACATGCCTACACAGATCTACCTTCCTCCCATATACATGCCTTCACAGATCTACCTTCCTCCCATATACATGCCTACACAGATCTACCTTCCTCCCATATACATGCCTACACAGATCTACCTTCCTCCCATATACATGCCTACACAGATCTACCTTCCTCCCATATACATGCCTACACAGATCTACCTTCCTCCCATATACATGCCTACACAGATCTACCTTCCTCCCATATACATGCCTACACAGATCTACCTTCCTCCCATATACATGCCTACACAGATCTACCTTTCTCTCATATACATGCCTACACAGATCTACCTTCCTCCCATATACATGCCTACACAGATCTATCTTTTTTGTACTTTTTCCGAACAATATTATAATTGTTATTATTATTATGATGATACAATGATCATTGTAAAGGATATATTTAATTGTTCTGAGATATATGGTCAGGTACAGTAGCTTTAGTTCTTTTTCTAGGCATACATATATTTCCTTATACCTTATATATGTGCATACAGTTTATATCATTGTATACCCTATATATTGATGTTTAAAGGACTATTAAAGTATGAAAATGTTTAAAACAATACGAATACCAATATAATGTTATTCTATTACCATTGTTGTTCTGCAGGTATTTTCCTATACACGCCATGCTGCCTGTTGGTAATCCGGCTAATATTGCAGAAAGTGTCTGATAACAGAGAACTATAGCTTACACAACAGTTGTGTATACAATGGAAACATGTCAGCTTATACAAACATCCCAACATATATCTGTCAGGACTGTTAGTAGATATTTTAAACAAAGCAATTACATAATTGGCATTTAATACGATGCTGTATTTTTACCTTGATAGAGCAGAGAAAAAAACGGATTCAGTATTCAGTATTGAATCCCGGCGGTCGGGATCCCGGCGTTCAGAATCCCGACGCCGGAATCCCGACAGCCGAAATGCCGACAAGGGGGGGACGTGGATCGCCCCCCCTTGCGGGCTCGCTGCGCTCACCACGCAGCGGGCCCGGTGCCTCGCTACGCTCGGCACACTAATTTATTCTCCCTCCAGGGGTGTCGTGGACACCCACGGAGGGAGAATGTGTCTGCATTTCGGCGGTCGGGATTTCGGCGTCGGGATTCTGAACGCCGGGATCCCGACCGCCGGGATTGTAACTGCATCCCAAAAAAAAACAACAGGTTATCAGTTTTGGACTATGGCCCTGATTCTGATTGGTTCACAAAGCAGCAGTATTTCGCTGCTTTGCAAGCCATGTAACGTCGGTCACCGGCATGCGAATGCACGACCCCTGCAACACCCCTCCGAATGTACCCGCCGCATTGCGAATGGATGTTTTGTATAAACATCTATGTGCATGCTTGCGTGCGGGCCAGAAATCATTCCTCGGTCACCGACCATCAAATGATTTCTGTAGCGCTCGCTAATCTAAGCCAGTCTCTAGTGACTTAGATGAGCGGCTACCTGCTCCGAAAACAGGGTGGCAGGTCGGCGCTCCCGCTCGTATGGGGACGCCCAGCATGGAAATGCAAACGCCCCCTGCCCACTTCCTACACCCCCCCCCCCCCCTGCAAATCTCCGTAGGCGCCCACATAGAAGCCCTGCACATGCGCAAACGCTAATATGCGCATTCGCAGAGATTCACCATCGAACTCCCTGTGCGATCGTACGAGCAATCAGAACCAGGCCCTGTATGAACTTAAAAATACATAGGGTGTTGGATGTAAGTCTTTTTTGATGTTCTATTATTTTCTAGTTGCTATCACCAGTAACGATCAACAAGACTAGCATAGATTGCTGCTTTATTCACCAGTCATGTGAGGCTTCTACTCATGTTCTCAAGATGATGTGTGATTGGCTGTTGTATGTCATTATTACACATCTACGGGGCAATTCAGTTCAGTGCGATGTGTGCAAAGATCCGCCGGAACCACTGAGCACTATCACTCTGCCTACCATAGAGGGGCGCAGGGAAATAAAAAGTTCCGGCCACATTAGCTGGTAATGTGCGTAGTGATCTCATAGGGGCTCATTGCACTGAACTAAATACAGAGGTATGTACTGTACCATCATTATCAAGTCATTTATGACCACATCTCATGTTCCAGGTAACGCTCCCATTCCCCATCTTGGGATGGTACACTGACATCACACATCAGAATTCAGCTGTCTCCGTCCTCATGCGCCTCATCATTCACCTCATTTTCCCTTTTTAACAGCATGACGCAGACAAGTGTCCATCCCAACATCACAGTGCAGTTTCTTCCCAGCCCATTGCCTGATTCTCGGTACAGTAGTTTTTCTGTGTGTATTTGTTATTCTTCCATCCTTTCACTGCTACTCTCCTTGTGCTCTTCTCCTGGCTCCGGAACCTTCCACTGATATCTCCGGTGACTTGGTTCAATACTGCTTTCCTCCTACAGAAAGTCGTTCATGAGATCCATCCAGATACATGGAGGTCAGGGAAGGACAGTGCCCACAGTGTTCCCTCCACTGTGTCTTTATAGCCTCTTCTATTGTGAGATATGCTATGTGTATATTTGTTACAAGAGATACAGATTGTGTACAGGGCTGCTCCTGACAGTTCAGGTCATTTACCAAGTGCAAGGCAGGTGCTGTCCACCACAGTGCATGAGTATGGGAGCAAGATGGAGGGATTGCAGAGGCTGATGGGGGGAATCGGGTTGGGTGAGGTCATTTCCTGTGTATACGGTCATTAGGTTGACTCAATTAAGGTTCATCAACATTGGGTCGACCATTGAAGGTGGACAGGGCTTCCTGTGTCGCAATGCAGCTTCAGAAGAGAGTCCTTCTAGGTGTCACCAACACCTTGGGTGGTAGTCTAGAGCAAAAGAGTTTGGAGGAGACTCCTCAGGAGGCCCACACCTTTAATAGGTCGACAGGGTTGGAAGGTCGAAGTGCTGTGTAATGTTCTGCGCTGCACATTTATTATGCTAAGTATATGGGCTCCTAGAAGTGTCACACATCATATTAATCAGTGCAGTGTCATGAGGAGGTTTTGTCATATCTCACCTTGACTAAAGCTGTGTACACACGGAGCAATATATTGCTGTCCTATTTTCAAGCAATGTATTGCTCAGTGTCTCCTTCTCATCAGCAACCAGAGATGATCATCAGCAACCAGAGATGATCACTGATTAGAAGGAGAAACTGCCTGGGGGAAACAGCTGACTGCCGACCATTGCAGGGCTGGCCACGGGAGCGCGCTCCCGGCGATTTATCACCCATAGCACATGAAATCACTGACAATACGGTCACTCATATTGCCAGCGATATGTGCTAAATATCGCCCCCTGTGAACACAGCTTAAGATTCATGTTTGCACATAAAAAGATGCTCAGACTTTGACCTCAGTAAGTTAGCATGAGATTTTGTTTTGGAGGAAACATACAGGTGGTCTCCAACTACCTAATTCCTTCTCTTATTACAGGATGATGGATTGGTGCACCACATTAAATAGGAAACAATGGGTGGAAATAGAAATGATCTCTGTCTCATCTGCTCATCCTGACCTCCCATGGCGCAATACGTTTTTCCATTGCTCACATCTACTTGCTGGTCCTGTTTACTTGTTGGAGAGGCTTAAGCCCACTGCCTCTCATCTCACCCCTCCCTTCCCCACACATGCCTCTGTTTGGTAGCTGGAATTTCCCCCAGGTTGTAATGAACCCTCATTCCGTCTTCGACATACAGCAGGCATTTCTCGAGTGAACCAACTGGTGAATAACGCGGCCACTCAGAGTTTCTCTGACATTCAATAAAATTGGGGCCTACCAAATAAAGAGATATGGAAATACCTTCAGATTAAGCACTTTCTTTCAAGTATCTGCTCCACAGCAAAACCTCTGAGGCCCACCACACCCTTTGAAAAATGATGTACAGCTGAGTCCTACCCTCGTCACACTCTCTCAATCATATATAAACTAATTTTTGATGATACATTTCCAGATAAGTCAAAATTTATGATAGATTGGGAAAGAGATTTACTGGGGGCAATGAGCGAAGATGATTGGTCTGAGATATTTATAAACACTTGTGCTTCCTCGCTCAATGTATTAACAACTGAAACCCACTATAAAGTGCTCACGAGGTGGTACCGTTGTCCCAAATTGTTAGCTAAAATTTATCCAGAGGTCTCGAATATTTGCTGGTGGTGTGGAAAAGAGGTAGGCATGCTTTTTACATATATGGTAGGACTGCCCCATCATCAGACCTTACTGGAAATCAGTAATACACATGGCAAGTATAATTTTACATGAGACCCTACCCTCTAGTGTTTTTGGTTACTTACGGCCATATGCACTAAACTTCAAAAGTGATAAAATGGAGACCAATCAGCTCCTGCCTGATATTTTTCAAACACAGTCTGTGGCATGGCAGGTAGGAGCTGATTGGCTGGCTGTTTATCACTCTACATTTTATCACTTTTGAAGCTTAGTGCATCTGGCCCTTAACCATATACACAGGCCCTATGCAACATATAGAAAGATACTACTACACCACCTGCTCAGTGCATCTAAAGCAGTGATTCCTGTACATTGGAAATCTAGCTCTCCCCCCCTCTTTGCTAGAGTGGTGTAATCGGATGGACCATTATATGGTTATGGAAGACCTTATTTTCTAACTAGAGTCCAAACATCTTGCTTTTACCACAACTTGGCTGCCCTGGTTGGTAGATTCAGAACACCCCCTACTTCTTCTTTACCCTTCTCTTTCTTGCTCTTTGGCCTGGCTCTTTCTCCACTGAGACAAAAAAAACAAGTAATTTGTAGTCAGAATGTATTGGTTTTACTCTTGCTCATTTCTATACCATGTGCATCTTACCATGTGTATATTTCTGTTTGCAATGTTTTGCTTCTCTGTTTGTTCTACTCATATGGTCTTCAATTTGATTCTTTTTTTCCCTTTCAAAACCCAATAAAAATTTTATTTGCAAAAAAAGATGCTCAGAGCAGGCCAAGCCGCGCAGGATCCAACACACCAAGAAGGGCTGTTTTGCGCGACTCTGACAAAAGTTTATAAGGACACATCTGTTTACAAGCTGTATAATATGTGGACGAGGGCTATATGCCTAGGCATTAGCACCTCAGTCAGCATGGATTGTCCTGTAGCTTGGAAATACTCCCATATAGTGCTCTGTACCCCCTCTAGCAGGTTGGAGGTTGGTCTAAACTAGAGAAAGCACTTTACTGCCTCCCACCTGTTACCTCTTATTCCCATAAAATACTGTTTGCTGTGGCCTTAAATGAACCATGAGAAAGAACATCTGCTTTCCATGACATCTGGAACGTTGGCTGTTTGTATACAGTTAAGTAGCGAAGAGTATGCCTGGGAGGTACAGAAGGTGCACCGGTGACAGTGTAGATTGTTTGCACCACCAGCAAGGATGAATATACAGGAATAAGTCCGGGGGTTATGAATACTCATGCCACTTGAGTTTTCGTTAAAATAATCACAAAACGAAATCTCTCCGTTGGCACTTGGGCACTTAACTAAGTGGATTCTTGCACTTAGCAATAATGGTTCCCACCTTCCCTGTTCAACCTATTGAATGACCGCCAACGCTGCTATCTTGGCCCCCAAATCCATGCATCCCCCTTCTATTTGTCTGCAAATACAAGCGCCGATTTCTGTGGTGGACCCACTGCTTTGCATTGTTAAATGACCTTTAGGGGTAGGTGTATAAAATATTCAAAAATAGGAAAAAGTGGAGGTGTTGGCTATTGGAACCAATCAGATTCTAGCTATCATATTTTAGAATGCGTTAGATCTACAGTATCATAGCTACAAGCTGATTGGTTCCTATGGGCAACACTTCCAAATTTTGGTAAATCTGCTATGTAAGCAGTGTTTCCCAAACCCTGTCCTCGAGGCACCATAACAGTCCTGTTTTTTTTTAAGGATATCCGTCCTTCAGCACAGGTAACTTAATTAATATATCAGTCATTTTGATTTAACAGTCTGTGCTCGACCATGGATATCCTAAAAACATAGAGTGTTAGTTTGTCTTGAAGGATGAGTATGGGATCCACTGTGTTTAGTGTGTTGATGGCACACAGATGTCCCCCAAGGTTCTTGGCTCTGAATTTGCTCCCTTGGTGCAGACGATGGAGTCTCAGATGGAGGAATGGTACAAGGAGGTCGGGGTGCTGCAAGCACAGATGGCGTCTCTACCCCTGGATGTGGTGAGCAAGGAGGCTGTGAGCGAGAAGCAGAATGAGGTCGGCACTAGGATGGTGCGACTGATTGAGCCCCTGAAAGAACGGAGACGGATTCTTCTGGCCTCCAAAGAAGTCCATCAAGTCACCCGGGACCTGGAAGATGAAATTGTGAGTACACATATTCCATAGCGCTGTACAGAGAATATTTGAACAGTCACATCAGTCCCTGCCCCAGTGGAGATTACAATCTATGTTCCCTACCACATGTACACGCACACACAGACATTCTAGGGTTAATTGTGTTGGAAGCCAATTAGCCTACCTGTATATTTTTGGAATGTGGGAGGAAACCGGAGTACCCAGAGGAAACCCATGCCAGCACAGGGAAAATATACAAACTCTGCACAGTTAGGGCCATGGTGGGAATAGAACCCATGACCTCAGTGCTGTGAGGCAGTAATGCTAACCATTACACCATCCGTACATGACGACTGAATGGCTGGTTGTAAAGGAATAGCTTGTATGTCCACAGTCAGTGGCGGATTCAGGGGGGGGCACCCGGGCACGTGCCCCCCTGTCATATAATTTTGTAGCTGAGGACCAGGGCTTTCCAACGAGCCCAGCCCCGTGTCTCTAGCCCCCCGGGAACCAGAGATATCGCCTGGCAAAGCTGTAACTTTTTTTCCCCATAGGATAATATGGGACCCGTCATTTCTGACCCCCACCCAGTTCCGACGGCTGTCAGTTCCCACCCTAGCATCACAGAAGCTTGTGGTTGATCTCATTCAATACCAAATCGCTGGGCCTTCAATATGATACCAGGCTGGTCCATATCCGTCAATCAGTTCCAGAGATATTGCATGTAAACCGATTATTATTTTTGAAATGTAATTTCATGGCTGTTAATGTTCTTTGAGGGCAGATTACTCTGGAAACAAGCACCCCAGTTTCACTGGACCTAAATCATTCAAAGCCCACTCAACATTTCTTCAATATGATACTTGTCTCATGTAAATGGGTCAATTGGTTCCGAAGATATAGCCGGTTAAATGAGATAACTGGTTAAAGGGGGGGAGGGGTGGTTTTTCTCCAGAAAATGCCGGGACTAGGCTGGTGTAAAAGGGGCCAACCTGGGAATGCATTTTCTGGTGTGAAAGGGGTATTATTTCAAATAGCCGGGACCTGCAGTGCTCTGAATACAGCCAGGCTCTGCCACTGTCAGTGGCTATCACTTATGCCTGGTGGCGGCTGTCCCCCATTTACCGCGAGCATGTATTCCCCCTTGGCAATGAGCATGTAATCTCAAATGGCAATAAGCATGGAACCTCTGGCAATTAGCATGGAAAGCTCGGCAATGAGCATGTAGATAAGCAGCACTTATGTAGCATAATTTTTAATAGGCATTATGGTGTTTGGCATAATACATAATGGACATACTGGCATAGACATTATGGTAAATGTTTAATGCGTGCCTTTGGTGGACAATGTCCCTGTTTATGAAGCGTATTGTGAATTTTGGCTTAATCTGTGTGGCATTATGTGAATTTTGGCTTAATATGTGTGGCATTATGTGAATTTTTTTCTCAATCCATGTGGCATTATGTGAATTTTGGTTCAATCCGTGTGGTATTATGTGAATTTTGGCTCAATCCGTGTGGTATTATGTGAATTTTGGCTCAATCCATGTGGCATTATGTGAATTTTGACACAATCCATGTGGCATTATGTGAATTTTGACACAATCCATGTGGCATTATGTGAATTTTGGCTCATTCCATTTGGCATCATATGTAAGGGGCAAGTATAATGGGGTCTAGTATTTTGTTGCATAATGTGTAGAAGTTGTATATGGTGTTGTACACTACACTCAAGGACACGTCCCCTGTTGAGTGGTCACACCCCCTTTTCCGGAGCGCGCCTTCGGCGCGCGCACAACTATATCCTTCACTTTTGTCGCCATGGTGGGCCTGCGTACTTTAAACACCAGGGCCTATTTATAATCCCATTCCCACCCTCCCTCTGCCACTCTCTTAGCATGTACACTGGCACCACTAACACCTCCCCTCCCCCACCTAAACCCTCTTTTGTCATGGTGCCCCCCCCTGTCATTTTATTCTGGATCCGCCCCTGCCCACAGTCATAGATCTCATGGTGATGACTGCAAATATCACTCACCAGAGTGACAGATAAGAGTATGTAGGGGCATATCAGGTGACCCTTGTCTTGAATTGTGATATGAGCTATCGCTGTGATGCAGCCCTGTACTAACATCACTTTCTCCTTGTATCACTATTAATGCCTCCCGAATTCCTTCTCTGACAGTCCTGGGTACAGGAGAGGCTTCCTCTTGCAATGACTAAAGAACATGGCAGCAACTTACAGTCTGTGCAGCAGCTCATCAAGAAAAACCAGGTAGTCCATGTGTTCTCTCATACACGGAGTGTGAGCATGCTCTCCCCCTCTCTGCGGATGAGGATCACTGATGTAACCAGTATTTATGTTGTCTATTTTTGTGACACACGGAAGTGGCGGGGGACACAAACCATTATGGTTCCTTCAGGGTCCTAATCTGTGTGCCCGTAGCTACATGGTGCATTCATTCTACTTTTTAGCCAAGACCTTTCTTTATATTCATGGGCTGAAGTCACCAGAGAAAGGTGTCCACCATCGACATTGGCAACAATGGGGATGGTGGATGACTTTTGCAGTGGTTGAGCATTGGTGTTGGTCCTCTCCTCTTGGGTCTGATTCAGGTTGGATCAGTATGGATCGAATTGGGGCCAGTGACCAATGTTGTGGGTCTGCGTATGGGTATTTGCCAGCGAAAACATCCCATCGCATGCTAGCAAGGGGATTTGGGCGCTGGGAGGGGTGGGAGTTTGGCGGGACGGCGTTAAAGTATATCCACTGCCTAGCGAGCCAACCTGAATCAGGACCCTTGTTCCATCACACTGTTTGTTTGCTGCATTGGCTTGTTATTTTCCTGTATAGCAATTCCTCTGTCCCATTCCCACCAGAACCTAAGGCGAGAGATCCAGGTACACTCCCCGCGAGTGGATGACATCTTGGAGCGAGCGGGGACCATTGCAGGTATCCGGAGTCCGGAAGCAGAGGGCGTCCGTATGGGGTATGAGAGTCTGCGGGAGATGTGGAACGTGCTGCGGGAGGAGACGGAGAGAAGGCAGCAGATCTTGGACATCAACTACCAGGTGCAGCAGTATTACTTTGATGTGGGCGAGGTGGAGACATGGCTGAGTGAGCAGGAACTTCTCATGATGAACAACGACAAGGGGAAGGTGAGATCTGAGTCATAATAAACAGCCATTCTGTGTCTATGTAACATACGACCAGTCCTACAAGGGTGTAACACATGCATATCTGCTTTCTGAGCTGCCATTGCCAGCAGGGACATGTGAAATCATAGGACATTTGGCTTCCACACATGGATTGAAAGTTTACAGATAGATAATATGGTTCCAGGACTAAAGGGGTGTACACACGGAGAACTTTTAACAGGAGATTTTGACTAGATAGTCAAAATCTCCTAGAAGGTTAGCCAAAATCTCCTTATTTTTCTCCTGCTTAGTCAATATTGTCTAGCAGAAATTGCTTAGCATAGATTGACTGTGCAGGCAAGGCAATTTTGTCTAGATCATAGACTATCACTGCTTAGTCAAAAGCTCCAGTGCATCTAGCCAAAATCTCTCCCAAAATTGCATAGTCAAAATTGCTTTGTCAAAATTGTACATTAGTCAAAATCTGCCCGTGTGTACACCCCTTAAGAGCCTGTACACACAGTGAGAAATTGGCTAACGGACAATTTTGACTAAGCAGGAGAAAAATAGGGAGATTTTGGCTAAATTTCTAGGAGATTTTCACTATCTAGTCAAAATCTAGCAAAAATCTCACCCTGTGTACACCCCTTTAGTCAATACATTCACCTATCACCTGCTGTTCTCATGTTTCATTTTTATTCAGAGGTCAACAATAGAGTTACTGGCACTACTGGGGACATGATATGTAACTGTCACTGCTGGGGACATGATATGTAATTGGCATTACTAAAGGGGTGTACACACGGGGAGATATTGTCTAACGGACAATTTTGAGAGAGATTTTGGCTAGATTCACTGGAGATTTTGACTAAGCGATTTTGTCTTAATATGATCTAGTCAAAATTGCCTTGCCTGCACAGTCAATCTATGCTAAGAAATCTATGCTAGACAATGTTGACTAAGCAGGAGAAAAATAGGGAGATTTTGGCTAACCTTCTAGGAGATAGGACACAAACATTGTTTCCTGTTTTTTTTCATGCACAAATACAATATATTTATGTGTATTCCATGTGTTTGATGTGTTTATACAACATAAATTCAAGATACCTCATTGAAATATGAAAATATTCTGAAATGGAATAATCCGTTATCCAAAATGTTTCTGGTCCCGAGCATTTTGGATAAGGGATACTCAACCTGTACATCAATACATAGAATAATGACCCATTAACAAGACTTCAACCAAATCCTGAATGAAGAGTATGATGGAAAGTGCAGGGCTGAGGTAGTGGGCCGGCACAAGAGAATTCTTGGGTGCGGGACAGAGAGAGGATAAGACCAGAGTTGAGGGGACAGACAGTGGTGGAATGGAAGGGGCAGGAGGGTGCTGTGAACAAGGTCAGAGATGTAGGAGGGAATGGAGTGACTGAGGACTTTAAATGTGAAGGGAAGGATCTCCAACTATAAATGAATTAACAAACCAGAAACAGAGGCTTTGGGGACAATGGAAACTGAAGGAGCGGAGTATAGGAAGTAGGAGAGGGGGTGGTCTACAGTGCGACTTTCAGCAAGGAGGAAATCACTAGTAACCTTAGTAAGGACCATTTGGGAAAGAAAATTAGGGGGTCGTCGTGAGAGTTGAAAGGGGATACGGTCACTAGGTCGACATGACTGAAGGTCGACATGCATGAAGGTCGGCATGACTGAAGTTTGACAGGGTCATTAGGTCGACACAAGCATTATGTTAAATAGTATTTGAGCTGACATGTACCGACAGGCGGTATATTCATGCCCTACCATCCCCTAGGGCAGGGCTGGGCAACACTGGCCCTCCAGATGTTGATGAACTACACATCCCAGCATGCCTTGCATCAGTTTCAGCATGGCCACATAGCAAAACTAATGCAAAGCATCCTGGGATGTGTAGTTCATTAACATCTGGAGGGCTGGTGTTGCCCAGCCCTGCACTAGGGCATGGCGGGAGAATAAAATAGTGTGCCGAGCGTAGGGAGCGGACGTAGTGCACATTTTTTAGTGTCCAACGTGTCAACATTTGGGACAAAAAAAGTGAAAACCCCATGTCGATCTTTTGACTGTTTATATTACCCATGTCGACCTAATTACCCTGCCGAACTAACCCATGTCGACCTTCATGCATGTTGACATTCAGTGGTTGACCTAATACTTGTAGACCTACTGTCTGTCTATCCAATGATCCATACCCGTTGAACGCGGTGAGTTGCCGGCAGCAGCCAATATGACAAGGGAAATGCAGGTCCTCGTCTGGCTGCATGCTGGTCTATCAGTGCAGGGAAACCATAGCTTGTGTGTGCAGTCTGTCTGCAAGTCTGTTGTCCCTAAGGTTTGGGCATTGATCATTTTCATCATATATGTAACAGCCTTTCTGTCACACCAGGATGAGCAGAGCACCCTACAACTCCTGAAGAAGCACCTCATGGTGGAACAGACCATTGAGAACTATGAGGAGACAATCGCTCAACTGTCTCGGCAGTGCCGCACCCTACTGGACCTGGGACACCCCGACAGGTGAGAGTGTGACAATCTCCCCTACATTCACCTGGGAACAATACAGAAATTGCATTCAAATGTTTTTACAATTTGCAAATGTATTAGGGTACAATTTTTTTTATTATTGTGTGGAACTAAAAAAAAAAAAAAGGCTCCCCCCTACACCCCCCCCCCTCTCTCTCTAGGACCGATTCTGAGCTCATATATATATGGGGGGGGGGATATTTTGTACCAGCATCAGGTTCCTACAGTCTTACCCGGGGGACACATTTTATACAAGATCCCCCGGGATTCCTTTAATTCCCTCAAACACACATGCTGCTCCGCAGTCTGCTGTTACGGGACATTTGTTTTTTAGTACCTTATCACTCTCCCGACTTTGATACATCTCCCCCCCCCCCCCCGTATGCCCACCCAGAGACAAGGCACTCAGGTGCAATGTTCTGCAGAAGTGTGTGAGCTTCTATGTCCAACTGAAGCTTAGAACTATTAGCAGAGTTCTGTATGCCATCTGCTAAGGAGACATCACTCCACACCCCAGCGCTTCTCCTCAGGGTCAACAGTCTGGTCCATGGCTGGCCCCTTCCTTTTTAGGTTACGGTATAAATGGTAGACACTGTCTAGGTCGACAGTTGCTTGGACGACAGTGACTAGGTCGATACCTTGAAATGGTCAACATACCCAAGGTCGACACAAGTTCGCTGTCAACATGGACATGGTCGACCGGGAAAAGGTTGACATGACACTGACGTTTGTCTACCCAGTGATCACATACTGTACCTCCTTTTTAACCCTTCTGCTGTGAAGGATAATTCGTACTCTATTTAAGATCTACAGCTGTTTAGTTGGAGACGTACTTGCCTAAAGGCCCATACACACTAGAAGATTATCTTTCCAATCTGGCGGGTTGGAATGAAAATCTGGAAATTTCTGGGAACAAACGCAGTCATCTGCATAAAGGCCCATACACACTAGAAGATATTGGCATCAATCTCGTTCAGAAAGGGGCTTCTGAAAGATATTGATAGCAATATCTTCTAGTGTGTATGCCTAATATCTTTAACAATGTGCCCCCAGGCTCATTGTTAAAGATATTGACATCTTCCGGACATGCAGGTCGATCTGCCAGTATTGCTCATGCACCCATCGTTCAGTGTGGATGCACAATCTCTTTCATGATCAGCTCAAGGGAAAGATATTGATCTTTTGTCTTTCATATCTTCTAGTGTGTATGACCAATTTGTCTGTAGGACCAATTTGTGTGTTTTCCATGTTTCTCCCAAAAATTTCCAGAATTTCATTCCAACCAGCCAGATTGGAAAGATAATTTTCTAGTGTGTATGGGCCTAAAAAATCCCCCTACCCTCATTCTTGCTGTCACTCAGTCCTCAGATTATGTACTCACAATGGGCCTTATTCTGCTCGGTACGGTGGGACCGTATACGGGCGGATCGGGTTTTTTTGTCATCTGCGCATGTGTAGCTTTCGCAATGCGCATGTGCGGCGACCGCACACGGACGGGTCTCTCCGTGCGAAAAAACCTGTCCGCAAGAGTACGGTCATTGTGGGCAGCATGGGGGCGTTTTTAGGGGAGTGGCCGGAATAATGAGAGAAACGGGGCGTAAACATGGGCGTACATGGGGGTGTGCACCAAAAATGTACGGTGCTACAACCGCTCGATCGGCGAACGCACCGTGCATTTTGGGCCAAAAACAGGCGGACACCAAAGATAGCTCCAGACCACCCCTAGAGATACCGTATGAGAGCGGACGCCTGGGTCTGCTAATTAACGCTGATTACTACTCAAACACATACAGCTGAATGTAATAAGCAATGCTGCAGGCTATTAAGTGAAAACCATTACTTCACTACCTGCAAGCCACACACAGCCCTCAAACACATTGGAACCTTATCTTTCTACACTTCTCAACATGTAAAGGTTGGTTTCATTTTAGGTAAGATTCATTCAAAGACCTGCTTATATATGTGAAGGTAGTTATTTTATAACCATCTACACCCATTCAGAAAGTGTTTTGGTATACTTTAAAAAGCAGGACACTCAATTCACAGAAGTCGACATGTGTCAACTTTTTCACTATAACACCAACATAACTTTATTTAAAAGTAAAACCAATGTGGGGACACATAGATAGTGATTTAAAATGCAACATTAGAACATAATAAATATACATGTAATGAGGGTTAAAATGTTGTTTTATTGGGGTGTTTATTAAGGTAGACAATTATGTTAATAGAAAACAAATTTTGAATAACAGTTAGAAAAATTAATTAATTGTCTTAATTATAGTTGAAAGGCAAGATTTGCCGTGCCATATATGTGAAGGGTATGCCACCGCGCACGGACGTACGCTCACTCACGATCGGTGACACACGCTGAGTTTTCCATTAAAAAAAAGGCGAGACCCGTCCGTGCACTGTGGCGTACGCTCAGATATACGGAAGATGTCAGTGTCTAAGAGGAGACCCGTCCGTATACGGTGGCGGACGCTCAAGTGTACGCCACTCCCCATTGTCGGTGTTTGTGACCGTCCGTATGCGGCTGTTCTGTGGGCGGACTTAAGCTCACCGTCTGCGTACGGGAAACGTACGGTGATACGGAACGTACGTACGTTGCACCGACCTAACCAGAATAAGGCCCAATGAGAGGGCAATGACGTTCTTAAGCTGGACCCTTCCAGGATAATCATTGTAGGAATTAAAATAAAAATTGGAATAAAGGAGAAAGAGCATTAAAAGTGCTTCATCTGTCCCATCCTGTTACCCACATACTCAGGGATTACAATGAGTTGCTTCATTGTAATAATATGGCCCCTGAAAAGTTATTGTCTGGTTGGTGATCACAGAGAATTCCACCACTGCAGAAATCATTATACAATCTATAGATGGAAGCAATCATCTGTCATCGTGGCTTCAATAAGTATAGTCGGAAGATGAGAGAGGGATTCCCTCTATCCTGGCACCCTGCACACTCAGGGACATCCTCATCTGAAACAATGGGGCAGATGTAAAACCCTGGAAAAGTGATACAATGGGGATGAAGTGGAAGTTTATAACACACCAGCATATCAGCTGTGTTTGAAAATGACAGTTAGGATCTGATTGACTGGTGTGTTATCACCTCCCACTTTGTCGCTTTACCAGGCTTAAGACATCTGCCCCAGTATCAGCTTCTAAATAGTTATTGTCCGTTTATTGCCAGACAACAACACCCTGTATAACAGAAAGTATTGGAGGAGAGTCGGGGGTTTGCTGCACTCTGGAGGTTATTCTGGTTGTGTTTTGAAACCCAACATTCGTATTGCCGCCCGCCCCCTTAGCACAGCGAATTCTACCGCACGGCTGCGATTGGATGTTTTGCATAAACATCCATTCACAACCTAGAGGGCGAGGACAATATAATTTGATGGTTGCCGACCATCGAATGATGTAGAGCGTACATGCAAAACTAAGACACTCTCAGGTGTCTTAGCTTTGCGTGTGTCCTGTACAAAGACGGCGATGTCAGCTGCCCACCCCCGGCACCCGCGCCATGGGTACATTACCATGAGAACGCCCAGCGTTTTCATGGGAACGCCCATGAAACGCTGGGAGTGCCCATGGGTGCATCCCGTCGCCCCCCCGCCCGCAGTTGTGTGCGGATGCCCAGCAAACCAGAAATGAACATGCGCAGAAGAAAAACATTGCGCTCCTGTGCGAATTTACATGGCAGCGTAGCAATCACGATAATATCTTCTATGTGAAGGAGAGCTGCTCAATATGATACGATAGCTGTGAAGAGTGGTTTGAGCCCTAAAGTGAAGGGGGGTTGTGGTGGGTTAATGAACAATTGAGGATACAAATATATAGGCAAATGGGAAATCGAGAAAAGAAGAAAGAAGGAATAAAATAAGAGGAAAATAAATAAATAACAATAAATAAATATATAAATAAATAAATAAAAGACAATAAAATGGAATAGAAAAAAAATTATTTATACTGTATGTATTTATTTTTGTCTTATTTTAGTTTATTAATTTCTTCCTTCTTTTCTCGATTTCCCGTTTGTCTCCCTATTTGTATCCTCCTCACAACTGTAATTGCAGTAGAGCCACATTAGGAAAGTTATTTGCAGGGGGGGGTTTTGACTCCCAACTCCGAATCCGTCCCAATGTATCTGTGCACATTACTGAAAATTATGGTAATGAATACATCGCTCATTTTTGTTTTTGCTTGAACCTTATTACTCCCTTGACATCATAAATTGTGAGGTTACTACCAGGACCCCACAGGTCTATATTACCATTTAAATGGCCTTAGCACCCACTCTTGTGGATTAAGAGTGTGTATGGATGCTTAAAGAAACCTATATATATATATATATATATATATATATATATATCCAGCTGTAACTGTTGCTAGTTGTGTTGCAGAGTGGATTCACTGTGATTAGAGATGATGTTTTGCAAATGACCCCTGAACCTTGCCCCTGACTAATGCCCTAACTACTGTCCTTGCATAGTGAGCAGATAAGTAGGCGGCAGTCTCAGATTGATCGGCTCTACGTGTCTCTGAAGGACTTGGTGGAGGAGCGGAAGGGACGCCTTGAGCAGCAGTATTGGCTCTTCCAGCTAAGCCGAGAGGTGGATGAACTGGAGCAGTGGATAGCAGAGAAGGAGGTGGTGGCCGGGTCTCCTGAGCTGGGCCAAGATTATGAGCATGTGACAGTAAGTGACACTGGGTAGTAGTTTCTCTACAATGCAATGGTTTAGCCTTGTTTGGAGGATTATCCTATTGCAGCAAATCTATAAGGCTCAGGTCCTAATGATTGAAAAGTCTTTGTTAAATCTTTGGTTTGAATTTATTAGATAATTTTCATATAGAACGACGGAAAAGTGGTCATCTCATTTACAGCTCAACTTATTAGGCCACGAATTAGCTGTAGTAACGCGTTTCACCGGGAAAACTGACAGTTTCTTCAGACTCTTTATCCCCATTTCATAACAGATTCCCTTTTATATGTTTTTCGTGAGCTATATTTAATCTCATGAAGGCTGGTCCGAGCAATGCTGACAAGGCACCCCCTTAGCAGAACAAAGGCTGCGATTATCATATTGTCTATGCCAGTGGTAGCCAACCCTAGCCCTCGAGAGCTACCAACAGTTCACATTTTCCAGACAACCTAGCTGCTGCACAGCTGCACTCATTAATCACTGACACATTTTAAAAGATCCACAGATGGAGCTAATTAGCTCACTTGTGATTCTGTGAGGAGACCTGCAAAACATGCACTGTTGGTAGCTCTCGAGGACTAGGGTTGGCTACCCCAGGTCTATGCGGTGCATTGGAATCTGCAGCACCTCATAAACAGATTGCAGTGATGTATTTGTTACATGGGGCCATATTAATAGATTAAAGCTATCTGGCTGCTTTTTTGTGTGTTGTGGATGTCGTAGAGATGGCGGTCGTAGCGATGATTTGGTCACAGATTGGTTGAAAGTCAGTGACTATCTGTGTGGGGTAACGGGAAGGATGGGGGGTTGCATGATGCAGCCAGTGATGGCATCTTTAGATGCAGATTCACTGAGGCAGATGTATTAAGCCTGGGAAAGAGATAAACTGGAGATAAAGTGGAAGGAGATAACGCACCAGCCAATCAGCTGTGTTTGAAATATGACAGTTGGGAGTTGATTGGCTGGTGCGTTATCTCCTTCCACTTTATCTCCAGCATAGTTACAGTTGACATTCTGAGCATCCCTATGAAGTTACGGTGTGTCTTTGTATGCAAGCGGCAGAATAGAGTGTACAGACGGTGTGTCTGTGCAAATCCCATTGGCTGCAGCATTAGCATGTTTTCTCAGTACCGCTGCATATAAAGTGCAACAGGATTGCATCCTTATATGAATCAGGCCTGTACTAGACTCTCCAAGGGGCATATACTGATCATGAAGTGAGTGACGGAACAGATGCAAGTCTCCAAATTTTTATATCGTATCTCAAGGTCTCATCTTTCTGTTTTTTTCTGTAGCTTCTCCAGGAGAAGTTCACGGAGTTTGTTAACGAGACCGGCAGCATTGGACATGAGCGTATCTCTGCGGTCAACCAGATGGTGGACGAGCTGATTGACTATGGCCACTCAGACGCAGCCACGATCGCAGAGTGGAAGGACGGATTGAATGAGGCCTGGGCAGACCTGCTGGAGCTGATGGAGACCAGGGCCCAGATGCTATCCGCTTCCCATGAGCTACACAAGTTCTTCAACGACTGCAAAGAGGTTCTGTCCCAGGTGGAGGAGAAGAAGCAGAGGGTGCCCGAGGTGAAGGCACAGGAGGTCCGGCTCTCGGCTGGTTCCTTGCAGAGGATTCTTAGTTCTTTTGAACATGACATTCAGGTCCTTGTCACTCAGGTGAGGTTTATAAATACCTTTTTCACAGCACCAGTTTTCATAAATGCCCCCAAATATCTGTAGAGGTATCTGGTACACAGACACAAGCCTTACTATCCTTCTTCCTCCTGATGCGGCAGGTACGGCAGCTGCAGGAAAATGCTGCCCAGCTGCGCACAGTGTATGCCGGGGAGAATGCGGCAGCCATAGTCACCAGTGAGCAGGAAGTAATGCGCTCGTGGAAGGAGCTGCTGACCTCATGCGAGGACTGCCGCCTGCAGATTACCAGCACCAGTGACCGCATGAAGTTTCTAGGTCTCGTCAGGGACCTGATCTCCTGGATGGATGGCATCATCTTTCAGATTGGCACAGGAGAAAAACCCAGGTAAATAGCAATATTTGTATTATTCAGTCAGATGGGTGGAGTAACCCAATCCGTGTAGAAGTAATCAATCATAAAGGTTTGGAGCAAATCATGACTTTTATATTGATCATTAGGTATAAAGAGGCATTATCAACTCTGGTTTCCTTTGTTAATGACAATACACAGGGTTGGCCGGTTTAAACCACCTTGGTTTTAACCATGGTTTAAACCAATTTGTTTATTTTTTGCTGTGACTACAGGCACAACACGGTGACTTCTTAAACAAAACAAAAAAACTATTGTAAGGGAATCCCTGCTGTTATTCCATATTCATGTTGCTTGTGGTCTTCATTTACAGTAAGTAAGTTGAACCAATGCAGTAAATAACACACAACAAAAAACATATATGGAGGTAAATCAGATAAGAGAGGTGCTAAATCTGCCTGTCATCAAGCTTGTCCACCGACATTCCCATAGGACAGGAAAAAGCCACAGTTTACACTCACAATTATAAAGGGCAAACAGCACATTAAACAGGCCATACATGATACAATGTTTTTTTCCCCTTTAAAACAAATGGGGGGGGGGGGGGGGGGGGTTCAGAAAAATGTTGTTTTTTCTATCCCTGTTTATACACAATAAATCGCTCTATACAGAGTGTAGTGTGCTTAGGTGGAGCTGGGGATGGTCAGGGGTTGCAATGAAAAGTGATTGTGAAGGACACTAGATTGTACAATCAAATTGTCCCAGTTGTTTGAGCTCTTCTTGGATGGATGTTTGGCTCTGAATAAATGTTCTGCGCCCTCTTCAGTTCCCTGGCAGCCTGTTGGATTTATGCACAGGTACAGTTATGACAGTTACAATCAATTCAAGTCAAAATACTTTTGTGAACTTGGCGTTGGTAACTCATATTTGTCATGAACAATTGGTGATGTGATACGTTGCCATAACAATCTTGGGACTGATCTGCATAACATTATATTAAAACAATTTTAGCAGTAAATCATCCATAACAATCTCTTCTACTTTATTACAGCTGTCTCTATAACACAACATTGTGAATGTAATTCTGAAGTGTCTGACATGTCAGTGATGTTTGTAACACATTGTCACCGCCGTGGTTCTCATCGGTGGAACCTTTAAATCTGGCAGCCGCTAGTGTTGCCTCTCGCAGGACAGTTTGGAAGGCATAGCGGCTACTAATTGCCACCATCCTTTGTTTTCAGAGACGTGTCATCTGTGGAAGTTTCAATAAGTTACCATCAAGGGTTAAAGAGTGAAATTGAGGCTCGAAACAAGAGGATCGCGGACTGTGTGGAGCTGGGAAAGTCCTTAGTCCTAAACAAGCGTCCGGCGTCAGAGGAGGTAGATGGTTGTGGCCTCTCGTGTGAATCGTGTTATTTCATTTATCGGCACTCTACACATAACATTGTGCCGAATCTATGGAAATGCAAGATTGCATACTGATAACTAAGTGACAGGGTGGCGGGCACATATGTGTATAACCCCAGAATGTCCTTCTGACTGTGCTAATAATATGTAAGAATCCTCTCCCGATACATCGGGGCATGGTCCACAGTCAGTTGTGAGTTCTGCTATCACGAGGTACCCTACAATGTTATGTCCATCTGCTGAGCCCTTACTGCCAATGGGGCCGATTCAGACGGGTTTGTTCGGCCCTGTGTCCAGTGGTGGTGGCGGGGGGGAGGGGTTTAAGCATGTGCTCATGCGCTAAGCCTGAGAGTGAACGGCTTCATGTGAGAAACACACTTGTCGAGCGGTTCACTCCAGGAGGGGCGGTGTGGGGGCGGCAGCAGGGGAATACCCAGGATTTTAGGTGGGTCAGTGCCTGCTCGGGGCGGGCTGTTGATGTTACATGACGTTAACACCCGCCCCCTTTTCGGCCATCTGCGGCGGGAATAAAAGTCAGTTTAGACTGTCTTTTATTACCGGCGACCATCAAATGGTTTCTCTCCCCTTCGGCTGCAGGAGAGGGGATGTGTTCTCATACACATACCCTTGCATACTAGCGAGGGGATGTGGGCAGTGGGGCCTGGTGAACAGGTCTGAATCAGGCCCATTGTTCCTTGTATATAATGTGAGTTCCTAAAAGCATGACCCTAGATCCCGCCACACACGCCAGGGCTATTACAGGCAGAGCACACGCCTTCTACATGCGGTGTATGCGTGGTGATCCCTGTTGTTCCTTTCCATCCTTCCTCCAGATCAAGCAGAGCCTGGACAGGCTGATGGCCAAGAAGAGAGAGCTGCTGGATAAGTGGCAGAGGCACTGGGAGTGGCTGCAGCAGAGTAAGTGATGCGGGGGTTCCTAATCACGCTGCCAGGGGCCAATTCCCATTTCCATTCAGTTTATCTTTTATGCAACTCAGCTTCTCAAAATATCCTATTTAATCTCCCTCCCTGATAAAGAATAAGGCAAACAGTACCCCCCCCCCCCCCCCCCCAACGATTAGCTAATTAGGGTTGCCATGGAAATCTTTACAGCTCCCACACTCTAGTTTTATGCCCCCTCTGATGAATGCGGGGGAGACACCAGAGCAGAATGTATGAGTCTTTATCTGTATAAAGCTTTAAGCTATGTCAACAAGGAGCTTAGGGCTCAATTCACACCGACCGCTCCATATAAGGGCTAACGGTTCAGTGTTCTTGCGGGGTACTAGCTCCATGAACGGGTTAATGGGTTATAGTGAGTGCCACCTCCATGAAAGGGTTAATGGGTCAGTGCTATAGCAGAATGACAGCTCCGTGAAAGGGTTAATGGGTCAGTGTTATAGCTGAGTGCTAGGTCCATGAAAGGGTTAATGGGTCAGTGTTATAGCTGAGTGCCAGCTCCATGAAAGGGTTAATGGGTCAGTGTTATAGCTGAGTGCCACCTCCATGAAAGGGTTAATGGGTCAGTGTTATAGCTGAGTGCCAGTTCCATGAAAGGGTTAATGGGTCAGTGTTATAGGGAGTGCCAGTTTCATGAAAGGGTTAATGGGTCAGTGTTATAGGGAGTGCCACCTCCATGAAAGGGTTAATGGTTCAGTGTTATAGCTGAGTGCCAGTTCCATGAAAGGGTTAATGGGTCAGTGTTATAGGGAGTGCCAGTTTCATGAAAGGGTTAATGGGTCAGTGTTATAGGGAGTGCCACCTCCATGAAAGGGTTAATGGTTCAGTGTTATAGCTGAGTGCCAGTTCCATGAAAGGGTTAATGGGTCAGTGTTATAGCGAGTGCCACCTCCATCAAAGGGTTAATGGGTCAGTGTTATAGCGGAGTGCCAGTTCCATGAAAGGGTTAATGGTTCAGTGTTATAGGGAGTGCCAGTTCCATGAAAGGGTTAATGGGTCAGTGTTATAGCTGAGTGCTAGGTCCATGAAAGGGTTAATGGGTCAGTGTTATAGCTGAGTGCTAGGTCCATGAAAGGGTTAATGGGTCAGTGTTATAGCTGAGTGCCAGCTCCATGAATGGGTTAATGGGTCAGTGTTATAGCTGAGTGCCACCTCCATGAAAGGGTTAATGGGTCAGTGTTATAGCTGAGTGCCAGTTCCATGAAAGGGTTAATGGGTCAGTATTATAGCTGAGTGCTAGGTCCATGAAAGGGTTAATGGGTCAGTGTTATAGCTGAGTGCCAGCTCCATGAATGGGTTAATGGGTCAGTGTTATAGCTGAGTGCCACCTCCATGAAAGGGTTAATGGGTCAGTGTTATAGCTGAGTGCCAGCTCCATGCAAGGGTTAAAGGGCCAGTGTTATAGGTGAGTGCCACCTCCATGAAAGAGTTAATGGGTCAGTGTTATAGGGAGTGCCACCTCCATGAAAGGGTTAATGGGCCAGTGTTATAGCTGAGTGCCACCTCCATGCAAGGGTTAATGGGTCAGTGTTATAGGTGAGTGCCACCTCCATGAAAGAGTTAATGGGCCAGTGTTCTAGCGAGTGCCACCTCCATGAAAGGGTTAATGGGCCAGTGTTCAAGCGAGTGCCACCTCCATGAAAGGGTTAATGGGCCAGTGTTCTAGCGAGTGCCACCTCCATGAAAGAGTTAATGGGCCAGTGTTATACCTGAGTGTTAGCTCACTGAAAGGGTTAATGGGTCAGTGTTATAGCTGAGTGCCAGTTCCATGAAAGGGTTAATGGGTCAGTGTTATAGCTGAGTGCGAGTTCCATGAAAGGGTTAATGGGTCAGTGTTATAGCTGAGTGCCATTTCCATGAAAGGGTTAATGGGTCAGTGTTATAGCTGAGTGCGAGTTCCATGAAAGGGTTAATGGGTCAGTGTTATAGCTGAGTGCCATTTCCATGAAAGGGTTAATGGGTCAGTGTTATAGCTGAGTGCTAGCTCCATGAAAGGGTTAATGGGTCAGTGTTATAGCTGAGTGCCACTTCCATGAAAGGGTTAATGGGTCAGTGTTATAGCTGAGTGCCACTTCCATGAAAGGGTTAATGGGTCAGTGTTATAGCTGAGTGCCAGTTCCATGAAAGGGTTAATGGGCCAGTGTTATAGCAGAGTGCCACCTCCATGAAAGGGTTAATGGGCCAGTGTTATAAGGAGTGCCAGTTCCATGAAAGGGTTAATGGGTCAGTGTTATAGCTGAGTGCCACTTCCATGAAAGGGTTAATGGGTCAGTGTTATAGCTGAGTGCCAGTTCCATGAAAGGGTTAATGGGCCAGTGTTATAGCAGAGTGCCACCTCCATGAAAGGGTTAATGGGTCAGTGTTATAGGGAGTGCCAGTTCCATGAAAGGGTTAATGGGCCAGTGTTATAGCAGAGTGCCACCTCCATGAAAGGGTTAATGGGTCAGTGTTATAGGTGAGTGCCACCTCCATGAAAGGGTTAATGGGCCAGTGTTATAGCGAGTGCCACCTCCATGAAAGGGTTAATGGGCCAGTGTTATACCTGAGTGCCAGCTCCCTGAAAGGGTTAAGGGTCAGGGTTATAGCCGAGTGCTAGCTCTATGAAAGGGTTAATGGTTTATTGGTGCAGCAGAGTGCAGGGGTTAATAGTCAGCGTTATAACTGAGGGCCAGTACCATGAAAGGGTTAATCCTATATGTTAATATACAGTATATATTTTCCCGTTCCCTAAAGGGTGAGCACTAGTGGTCTTATACAGACTGGACACAGACACATCTGGGGACACAGCTGTCACTCATCCTGCAAAGATATTCTCTTGAAGATGACATTGGCTGTGAGGGAAAGGGATCTTCCTGTTATGTCATAGTGCCGCTGTAGCGATGTAGGGAATATGTTGCTGTGACGGTCACATTGATGTCAGACCCTGTTAGATACAATGATATGTTATTGCACCTTGAGCTAATGTTCTGCTAGGAGATATAGTTGGTATAACAAGTGGCATAGACCAGATTGCTTTATGTAACAAGTCACCAAGATTGCGGTACTGTTCTTCTACCTCTGTAGGGTGCCGAAGTAATGGCCTGGAATTCGTATGGTTATTTCCATGTGTCACTGCAGCATGTATTGTTGGAGCTGCGCTTTTCTGTGTGATTAGGGCTTTCTACCCACTTAGTTCTTTTCTTCCTTTCTCTTTTCATAGCTGGATAGAATCCTCATGTATGGCTCTTGTGTCACGTTTTCCGTTCACTGCTGCGATCCCTCCTGCTCCGCTCGTGAGCACATCCCCCATAGGTTATTATGGGGGATGCAAAGCTGCCCGATGTATCAGCAGTGCGTTCCGGGGTTACTGCCGTTCTTACATGGTGGTAGCCCATTGTAGCCGGCGGGGCAATGCGATCAGCCGGTGGTCAGCGATAACCACACATGCACAGACCCTCGGCACCCAGGGAAGCAGAGTGCAGGCACATGCTACTTTTGTATTGAGGAAGGCTTGGCTTTTCTTTTCAGTGTCGACAATAGTAACTGATTCCTCAACACTCCCAAATCAGTACTAACTTTGAACAGTAGATGGCAGTAGTACTCTAAATTTGCAGCAGAATCCAGTGATTCCCAGGCTTATTTCAATCACAGCACCCTAGAGCGGTGGGTCCCAAACTGTGTGCCTAGGCTCCCTGGGCACTGGCGTAACTAAGCTACCGCAGCCCCCGCCGTGGCGGGGAGGCGCAGAGTAACTATGGGCGCCGGGGGGGCTGCGGTGCTATAGTTACCCGCTGCGCTGCTGCCCGGACGCATCTTCGGTCACTGTCCCGTCACTCGCTCCCGGCGCTGGCTCCTGCTGATAATGAAAAGTGACACTTAGAAAATGGCTGCCCCCGTATTGCAGACAGTTTTGGCAGCCATTTTCTAAGAGTCACTTTTCATTATCAGCAGGAGCCGGCGCCGGGATCGAGTGACGGGACAGTCACAGTGACCACAGATGCGGCCGGGCAGCAGCGCAGCAGCAGAGACTGGAGCAGCGGAGCTGAGGGAGACTGGAGCTGCAGATGCGGCTCTGTTAGGTATGGGGGCGCCAAAATTTTTTTGGCGGGGGGGCGCAACTTATATAGTTACGCCACTGTCCCTGGGGTGCCTCAGGACACTTGCAGGGGGATCTTGGGTTGATGGATCAGGATCAATTCATATTATTAATGGACAATGTAACAGACAAAAGCAGCACGGATGGCTGCCAATAATAACATATGTGGACAAACGGAAGCAAATCCTGTCCCTCACCAGATAACTGTGACATATAAACACAATGCACTTCATTTAATATTTTTTTCTGAATTTCCCAATAAGAAGCATTTGGCCTATGGGGTGCCTTTAAAACATTTTAAAGCTCTAAGGTGCTGTGATTCAAAAAAGTTTGGGAATCATTGCCCTTGAGCAGTGGTTACCAAACTTTTTGAATCAAGGTTCTCTATAATATCAGAAATTTTGTCATGGCACCCCTAGGCCAAAATTTTTTTATGGAGTAATTAAGAAAAATATATCAAATTAAGTAAATTGTGTTTATATGACATCCATAGGGCCAGTTATATGGACATAACAGAAACAAACTCTGTCACTCACCACATATTTTATGATTGGAAGCCACCAGCACTGGTTTTGCCTATTACATTGACCATAAATCATTTTGAATTGGTCCTGGACCACCAAGCAAGGGCACCCCTGCAGGTGTTTCCGAGGCACCCCAGGGTCCCACGGCACACAGTTTGGGAACCACTGCCCTAGAGTATCAGCATTTTTTTCAAGGCATTCCTATGATAAAAGTTTGGTAATATATAGTTTAAATGAAGTAGATTGTCCCTACCTGCCATCCTTCGGTTCAGTTATGTGGTGATGTACAGCTGTGCTCCTAAGTGTTGTGATTGGCAGCTGCTAGCATTGGATTTGCCTTCCACTTTGACCAGGAATGTTTTGATTGGGTCCTGGACCACCAGTTGGAGGCGTGGCTGTGCCTAGGCGCACAGTTTGGACATTGGTATGAACTGTATATTTGTATTAATTTACATGGGGCGAGATTCATAGTTACTGTTTTCTAGTAGAACAGACACGGAAATGTGGTCTATTTTTGTAAATGTTTGATATCATATCTAATCTGATCTATGTTAGGCACTGGGGGGATCAGCGCTGTTGCAGATGCTGTGGTACAATCATTATCACATCTATGTTATGTTTATCAACTATTAACGGTATACTGTCTTTAGGTGGACACTATTACGGTCTACATACATTGGGTCAGCTGACCTTAGGTTGACAGAGACAAAATGTCGACGTACCTAAGGTCAACAGGGTCAAAATGTTGACAGAAGTGTTTGGTCGACATTGGGAAGGTCGACAGTCAAACGGTTGACATCGGGTTTTCATGTTTTTTTCACACGGACATGTGCCGACAGGCGGTATTTCATGCCCTACCATCCACTAGGGCATGGAGGGGAAATATAATAGTGCCCAAAGCATGGCACTCCATCGATGGCAAGCATAACTTAATAGTTTTTTTTTCCTTCTCCCCCAAGAGGCCAGGACACAGATTATAGCTCCGCCCTGACACCTATGAATTCCCACCCCCAGTTTATGATTGGCACAGGCCAATCAGTCAGAAATAGATGACCATCGATAGGTAAACCCATTGATTGCATAGTATACCACCATCGATGGGCAGTTACACTATTGGCTATGGAAACAATGCCCATCCCTACCTCCAGGTGTAGGCATTGTCGGTCGAGAGCGAGGCTACAGGATGTGGGGCCACCCAGAAATGGGCCCTTCATTAAAGCCTGTGCTAGCCAGTAGGCTTTCCCTACAGGACACTTATTGTCATTGTCTCTCACCCTACAGTGCTTGAAGTCCACCAGTTTGCCCAAGAAGCTGGAGTCGCTGAAGCCTGGCTAACCGCCCAGGAACCCATAGTAAAGAGCCCGGAGCTGGGCAACAGTGTGGACGAGGTGGAGCAGCTCATCCGACGACATGAGGCCTTCCGCAAAACAGCAGCTGTCTGGGAGGAGAGATTCAGCTCACTGAGGCGCCTGACTACAGTAAGAACTCCATTACGCTGGTCACTAAGAGGTGGTCTACCATGTTTCAGTATTGTACAATGTGCTGCTCTCTCTTTCTTTGCAAGTTGGAGAAGCTGAAAGCAGAGCAGAGCAAGCAGCCCGCAACCCCGCTGCTCGGCCGAAAGGTTTTCCCAGACACTACAGACGTTTCTTCTCGTCCATCACCCATTGTACCTCAGACAATCCATGAAAAGTCAGAGACTAGAGCAGAGCAGAAAGATTCCCTGTCCATCCCGAATGGGGTCCAGCTGGACAGCCATAGAACAAGAGGAGAAAAAGGAGACACAAGAGTGGGTTACGTGCGGCAGGAGATGAAGCCGGAACGACTGCAACCAAAGATAGACCATGTGGAGGCCAGGGTGACGGAGAAACCGCTGCCATCTCAGGAAGGATCCCGGGCAGAGCGATCAGAAATTAAAGTGGCACAGGGTATGGCAACCTTGGCTGTAGATAAGGTGGACAGTAAATTGACTCGGCATGCGGCTCGGAGAGAGCGGCACGATCGGAGGCTGGAGCGCCAGGAGTCCAGTGAGCATGAGGTTGCCAAGCCAGAGCTACCAGAGGAAAAGAGAAGGAAGGATAGGCATGAGAAGAGGCTGGAGAGACAAGGGTCTAGTGAGCAAGAAACTCCAAAACAGGAGCAGCCAGAAAGGAGGAGGGACAGGCACGAGAGAAGGGCTGAGAAACAAGAGGTCATCGAGCAAGACGCACCAAGGAATGAACCGGACTCCAAACCAGGAGGGTAAGAACTTACTACAGGTGCAAGGTCTGTGTGTAAGGAGCAGGGGAGAGACCACGGCAAAATGATGTCTGTGCGTAAGGAGCAGTGAAGAGACCGTGGGCAAAGTGATGTCTGTGTGTAAGGAGCAGGGGAGAGACCGCGGGCAAAATTATGTCTGTATGTAAGGAGCAGTGAAGAGACTGCGGGCAAAGTGATACCTGTGCGTAAGTAGCAGGGGAGAGACCACAGGCAAAGTGATACATGTGTGTAAGGAGCAGGGGATAGACCGCGGGCAAAGTAATGTCTGTGTGTAAGGGGCAGGGGAGAGGTCGCTGGCAAAGTAATGTCTGTGTGTAAGGAGCAGGGGAGAGGCCGCGGGCAAAGTAATGTCTGTGTGTAAGGAGCAGGGGAGAGGCAGCGGGCAAAGTAATGTCTGTGTGTAAGGAGCAGGGGAGAGGCCGTGGAACAGATTATGGGGGAAATTTACTAAGGTAAAATCGTATAAAAAAATTGTATTCGTACAGCAAAATACTATTTTTTTATACGTATTCGTATTTTCAGGATTTACTACGACATCAATAAAATACGCCTCTTTTTAACATGAAAACAACGTACTTTAGTAATTTACTAACAATTCGTATTTGTAAAAAAATACGAATATGAATCATGAACGTATACGAATCGTAAAAAAAAAATACGCAAAAAAAAATACACCTTGATTTGGAAGTGTATTTCACATCTTAGAATTTTAAACATGAGGAAAAAAATCAGAAAATAACCCCCAGCTGATCAAAATCACAAACGTGTGACTTATAAAAGGCCACTAAGCACACATACACACTTCTCAGCTTCAAACATGGCACAAGGTTTGCATTCTCAGACCATTTCAGTGTGGGCTATGAGATTCCATTAAATCTTGGCCCAAGTATGTGGAAAAAAAAAAGCATTTTCTGAAATCACACCACATCGCACTGTTTTAAATTGCATTTTTCCCCGCTAATTTGCATATTTAATGAGATGTGAATTTGTGACAAAAGAGTGCAATATGGTGCGTTTTTAGTCATGAAATTGTGCGAATTTGCAGAAATGTGGGATTTTGTGTAAAAAAAAATAAAGGTTATAAAGAAAATGGCGTGGGGTCCCCCCCCCTGCTGAGAATAACCAGCCGCGTGCTAATTCAGCTGGACCTGGTTCCAAAAATCCGGGGAACAAAAAGTGTAGGGGTTGTGAACCATGCCCGGCCCTGGGGCTGGTTATGCCCATGGGGGGGACCCCACGCTGTTTTTTTAAATTATTTATTTATTTTTACACTGCAGCCTGCACGGATCTGACTGATCCATGCAGGCTAGAACCAATACAAATTTGTATTTCAAAATACAATTTGTATTTTAAAATACAAATTTGTATTTTAAAATACAAATTTGTATTTAAAAATACGGATTTGTATTTAAAATACGAATTGGTATCGGAAAAAATATGAATCAATACGCCATCGGATAATACGAATTAGTCAAATACGACTGATTAGTGAATTATCCTCCGGAATACGAATGAAAATACGACTACACCAGTTTATTTATGGCATCAGGGAGAAGGTGAAAGATTTTCTCTGTTGCCTATTTATTAGGAAGGAAGAAAGGTTTGTGTTGTGAGGTCTCTGTGTTAGGAGACTAAAATTAATTGTTGGTCTGATTATATCTTTCTGTAGAAAGGCGACACTTGCGGACATTGTAGAGCAGCTGCAGGAGAAGGAAGCATCGCAGAACAACCCTGAAGTATGTACTCTTAGTATCTGTGTCCAGCACATTGATACACTGTTATATTGTCTGTCCTGCGGCGGCAGCTTCTCACTCCTGCACTATCCCCATTGCAGAGCCGCGACTCTCCTGCGCGATTACCCAATGGTGTTGATAAACTTCAAGAAAGAACGACAAGACCTGACCGGCCAAGAGCGCGAGACAGACCCAAGCCAAGGAGAAGACCTCGACCCAAAGACCCAAACCAACCACCGGGTGAGGCACGGAGATCCCGCTCAGCTCCGGCACAGGGCAGCGCACCTCCGCCTCCACCACCCACCCACACAGTACAACAGGAAGGATACCTATTCAGGAAACATGAACTGGATGGTCCCAGCAAAAAGGCCTCAAACAGGTACATGCAAGCAGCACTGGCATGCACAATGCTCTACTGAGGAAACAGCTATGAATTGGTGTATATATAGCAGTGATGCAACTCCAGTCCTCCACTGTCACCACAGTGTTTTCTGGCTTCCTTTAATTAACCTTGCACAGGCGAGCGGATCGGTTTTGCTGGGTCAGTAGTTATCTCACCTGCTTCCATAGTCCCTCAAAACATGACGTAGTGGAGAACTTGAAGGATAAAGTTGACAACCAGCAGATTTCAGAGGCAATTCAATAAGAACTAGATTTGTAAAACTTGTTGGAAGTAGACTATACATTTCCATCGTGGGTAGTTTAAATGTTAATAAACTAGTAGCCAACATGTATACCACCAGCTGCTGTGGAGCTACACGTCCCAGCATTCCCTGACACAATTTTGCTATTAAATCATGCTAAAACTGGCAGGGCATGATGGGATGTGTAGGTCCACAGCAACTAAAAGGCTGCATGTTGAATACTCCCATTCTAGAGCAAGACCTGTATAATAGGTTTCATACTAGATAATACCAACCCTTTTTGTTTCCCCACAGGTCCTGGGTAAACCTGTACTGCGTGCTAAATAAAGGGGACTTAGGAGTCTATAAAGACGCAAAGAGCCAGAGTTCAGGGGCGACACACGGAGGGGAACCCCTGCTGAACCTCAACAAAGCTTCCTGCGAGGTGGCCAATGAGTACAAGAAAAAGAAGTTTGTCTTCAAGCTCAGGTAAGTGCTCTACCTGTAATAATAAAAGCCAGGATGTTTGGGGATCGCTAGCGCATGTAAAGATATATATGTCCCCTCCTGCAGGTCGACAGATGGAAGAGAATTCCTCTTTCAAGCAAAAGATGAGGTACATCATCGCTTTACTCCAAATTCACTAACATGCCCTGAGTGGGAACTCATTCCATCACTAATCACCTACAGATTGCATGACATTCTCTGCCTAGGCTTAAAAGAGATCCAGAACTATATATGGAACGATTTGCATACCTTAAAGGAGGCCTGGCCAATGTGTGTCTCCCCAGCGGTTGTGAAATTACACATCCCAGCATGCCCTGCCACAGTTTTAGAATTACCGAATAGCAATACTGTGGCAGGGTATGCTGGGATGTGTAGTTTAACAGCAGCTGGAGAGCCATAGGCTGGCCAGGGCCTGCCTTAGAGGAACTTAATATTCCAGACACTGTGGGCCTGATTCAGACTTGTTCGCTAGTCATTTAAGTCAGGTAAACGCTGCCCGGTCATTCCTGGCCAAGTACTAGCAATCACCTTAAAGACCAGGCAGTGGTCCAATCTCTAGAACCAAATGACTTTGCAGATAGTCTTCCATACTTATGGTCCGGTGGCTTCTGGATGTAGACCTTATTAGGTGTGTGATCTAGGACTGACTGGTTGGTTACAGAGTTATAGTGGAAAGTCACCGGCAGTAGATCACAAATGTCTATATACGCAAAGAAGTGGAATGTTTTTAGACTCATTCGCACTAGTAACCCACCATTCACCCATTCATTGTCCAACCAATTTATGTCCTCTAAGAAGCTGCTACTACAGGATGCCCTACTGGGGCTTCACAGTCTGCTATTGGGCGATCCCTTAATGTTCTACACATGATACTTGTACCGCCACTTCTCCTTTAATGGACGTATCCTTTGTTGTCACAGGAGGAGATGAAGAACTGGATTACTGCTATAGGCACCAGTGTCTCCGAACATGGCGAGATGGCCAAATGGAGCCAGACCCTCCTCACTACCTCCTCCACAGATGAAGGCAACATAAAGCGAGAGTCTGATCGTAGATCCAGCGCGGGGGGGCGTAAGAAGTGAAGGGGAGCAAGGAGCTACTTACAATGCCCTTACGTCCACCTCCAGGCTGAGCCAGGAGGTGATCAAACACCTGAAGAGCTAGTCCTTCCAGACCTTCTGCAGGTGGCCCAAGGAGCCTTCTGATACATTTGAAAACTGAATCTTGATGTCTATGCATTTCCTGAACATAGTTTTCCTACCCAAAAAACTGTGTTTAACAATTTTATCCTGAAACTTCCATCCTAATTCATTCCTTTGGCTCCTTCCGGGCCATGCGGGTGTAATGTATCTAGCTCTATTAGAGTCTGGTCAACATGCATATATATGGCCCAAACTGTATAACCGTGTAGCAAGTGGCCTATATGTCATTAGCAGAACGTACTTGAGAATCGGGTTCTCACAGACCCAGGGGAGCTCTGGGACACACGTCGTCTGGTTAAGTAGAAGAACCTTCAAAAAAAAAAGCCTGAATTCCTTTTTTTTCCCTCTAAGATCAGGATCATGTGAGGCCGTGTGAGAGCAAAGACGTTCTCCGCGAGGAAGAGAAGACGAGAGCTCTAGATTTGTATGTGCTGTGACAGTAATAAGGCAAGGGACACGTCAGAACAATTCACCCTATTCTATATTTCAGTGGTTTCTAGAAAAATTGTGGGTTTTTGGGGAAAACTGGAGTCTTGTAACCAAGGACAGTGACCGTTGTTGGAATGGTCATCGTTTTAATGAGTTGGATTATATATGAGGATAATTACAGTACAGCTATGCAGCCATATGAGCCACTAATGTGTTCCTCGTTTCAGTACTAAAACACTGGCCCAGCAACCGCTAACCTCTATCGCTTGAGGGTCCCATCTCTGGAATCCACGTCACAAGCTTATGGCTTTCAGTGTTCCATGTCCCCAGCTCAAACCACTTCAGGGCTAAGATAGATAGATATACAAAATACTAGTGGAGAGATTGATTTTCCTGATGTTTTTAACTAAGCACATTTATTACAGAAGTTTACCTAAATAGTACCCAAACTTTTTACGGGCTGAACCGAAATCTACGCGAGTGCAGCCCCTGTTTGACGATGGACTAGTGATGTCACCAGTCCCTCGCGATTTCAAAGGCTAAATGACAGTTCAGCTCACATAATGACTGCTTCCACTGTGTGCTGTGACGGGTACCAGGAAACCAGGAAGCACATAGGAGCCACAAAAATGCCTTTTTTTTTTTTTTTTTAATAAGATATTTTTTTTTTTTTTTTTTTTTTTTTTAGAAAAACTGCAGCATTCAGTATAGTGTTTCCACAACACCTATAGAACATGGAATCCCTTCTACTAAACCACAAGTGTCTCTGCCAGGACTGATCCATTAATTTCTGCAAAGAACACCAGTTGTATATTCTGTGAATTATCTTATTGTAATCCCCTGTGCCCATACAGGAACACAGCCAGGTCTGGTAACTGGGGCAGGGAAATGTGAGTGCCGAGCGCTACACACGTAAAGCATGACAGCATGCCGGAGGAGGCAGCCATTATATGACAGACGTAAGCACTCCTACCATCTTTCTAAAACCTCGTAATAACAGGCCACGTACTGATACCTACAATTTACCTGTCCCCTACACAGCGGAGGCAGCCATTTTGTGAGCTGCGCCAACATTCATGGGAAGGCTGCATTATTATTATTGTGCCTTTGTGAATTGACGGCTGAACCAATTATTTGTGTTAATAAAATCCTCCACTGCGTAAGTTGCAGATGGGACGTCTATCCCTGCACGTGCAAAATTCCCATCCTCCGTCTGCAACGCTGCATGCGTCAGACACCGCTGCAAGCGCTCACAACCCCCATTTATTTCTAGCTTAGGTGAAAGGGGACTTTCTATATAATATAAATGATATTCTTCTAAATAAAGCTAGAGATTTATCAAAGCTTGGAGAGGGAGATAAAAGTAGAGAAAGAAAAATAACCAACCAATCAGCTCCTGTCTTGTTTCAAATCCAGTTTGTAACTTAGTAGTTAGAAGCTGATTGGCTGGTACTGTATCCCCCTCCCAGTTTTAATAAATCCTCAAAGGTTCCTTACCAGTAATAGTACTTTGGTGTTGGGTCTGCTGCTCACTGTGGGGGTTATTTTGGTTCACTCTTTCTGACAAATTCCTTCTTAGATAGACAAAACCATGTGCACTGCAGGGGGGCAGATGTAAAATGTGCAGAGAGAGTTAGATTTGGGTGAGTTATTTTGTTTCTGTGCAGGGTAAATTTGGACTGATTTATTTTTACACTACAATATAGATCTCACTTTGACGTAAAACCCCACCCAAATCTAATTATCTCTGCACAAGTAACATCTGCCCCACCTGCAGTGCACATGGTTTTGCCCATCTAAGAAGGAATTTGTCAGAAAGAGTGAACCAAAATAACCCCCTGTATTTGGCAATCACCTTTGGTAGTGCTGGCCAATTTGCAGCAAGGGAGATATGAGAGCAGGTACCCACAAGAGGTCAACCACGTTGTCATTCATAATGCTCAGAATGTCAGGCATGGGTTATTTAGCCGACATAGGGTCGACAGCCACCATTGGTCAACATGCCATATGTTGACACATGAAAGTTTAACATGCCTTGGGTCGACAAGGTAGATTGGTTGACACAAGCAGTAGGCCGACATGGACAAGGTCGCCTTGAGGTTTTCACTTTTTTGGTGTCTATGATGACATACATTGACACGGTGTAAGTGTGCGCTATGCTTGGCACACTATTTTAATCTAACTCTATGACCACTTGGATTGTGAAGAATGAAAAACCACCTGTTTTGTAAAAAAAAAATAATGCCTATTGACATATTGCATGTGTCAACCTTTTCCATGTGTCGACCAATAGTAGTTGACATATTGACTGTTGACCTTTTTAATGTCGACCAACCGACCGCATCCCCAGAATGACGACAGGTGAAAGGTCAGTATTAGGGTTAGTGTTAGGCAGTGGGGGAAGGGCTGGTGGTTAGGGTTAGGCAGTAAGGCTAGGGAAGAGAAGTCCACGATGGGTCACCACAGACAATGTGCCAACATTTCATCACACTCATTATGTCTGTTGACAGATCATCACAACCAGATATTAGTCAGCAGCACTTCGGTCTCGGTTGCTGTTTGGGCGCTCTGCTGAAATGTAAAACAGAGTAGTGGCAATACGTGATTGTTCTGCTGCTAGAACCCTGCGTGGCGGGCCAACACCAAACTTCTATCCGTGGTAATTTAGTACAATTGATTTTAAACATGGAAATGACCCTACATTATATTTAAGCATAACCAAGGAAACATGCATTACTGAGCAACCCTGGCCAGTTACAGTCCTTACTAGTCTGTCCTCTTCCAGAAAAGTGGCTTATTTTAGTGATCATGTACCAGTATGATAAACAACTCTTACTACTAGAAGAAATGTAGGTGCGGTACATAAAGGCAGCCATATTGGCTGAGGTACAAAGCATGCTGGTAATTTTTGATGATCTCCCTTGTGACATACAGAATGGAGATTTTTATGCCTAATTGGGAAAACACAGCAATGTCCCGTACCAGCTGTGAGACAGACAGAGAGCACAGAAGCTATCGGGGGTCTAAATGACCAGCATCACAGAGCGGCCACAATGTGGGCAAGGTTAATTAAAGAGACTGCATGCCATAGGTGATAAAGGAACGTTAATGCATGAGTGGGCAATGTCCTCTCCCATTGGATTTGTTCCTGCTGATGTAAATGGTTTTCTAAGAAGGATTTAAAAAAAAAAAAAGTGGAAAATGTAAATTTTATTTTATCGGATATTCAGCTATTACAAAAAGATACAGATATTGTAAACAAGTATGTTCCCATGGGGCTCAGTCCAACAGGTTAAATAAAATGCAGTTTTCAGAAGTTTTACAAGCGATGTCTGAATTTATAATTGTCTGAGGAATAAAAAATGGAAGACGTTGTAGGTCTGTGGGGTTTCTCTTTCTTGGCTACTGATCACGACATTTCTGGCAATAAAGTACACACAGTGGAACCGTACAGTGCGATAAGGTATAGGTGAGTTCTATAGCCACTATCGGACACACTGGAGTTATCTCACTCAACGTGCGAACAGTCAGGTTCTCCCACAAAGAGTAGCCTGAAGTCCATAAACAGTTCACATTGCAGTCTCTTCCCTTTTCTCCAACAGTAGATTATCGTTTTCAATGTGGTTAGTCACCGAATGGTAGTCATGAGTCTTGGAGGTCAGCCTGAGAGAGGTCCGTGGGTTCCGAAGTGACCGAAAACCAGTCCATATGGCTCTCACCTCCTTCAGAAGATCTTGCTTAATACTTTCACTGACGAAGATATTAATGAAAGGGTCCAATGCACTGCTGAGGCTGGTCAGGCAGAAGGTGATTCGATAAGCCGGGCGCACTTTATACTCTAAATCACAGGTGCACATGTTCCGGTCACTAATGTAGGAGCGGATGAAGAGGACAATATGGTACGGAAGGTAGCAAATGACAAAGATGGCTGTCATAATCAACAAGAGCCCAATGATCTTGCGTTTCTGTTCTTTTTCCAAGCCTCTACTCCGGTGAATCACTCGGACGACAGAACAGTAGGAGACCACTAGCAGTACCAAAGGGATGAGGAAGACCACAAAGATTCGGAAATAGTTGACACGAGCCATCCATTGCTCCATTGGATACTTTTCATAGCAAAGCTTGACATTCTGAGTGGAGTTGAAGAGCTCATCCTGCCCAAGGAACACGGCGTGAGTCCCTAAAATGATCAGCCAGACCACAATGCAGACTACCATAGCGCCTCTCATTGTCCGTAACACCTTGGCGTGGAATGGGAAGACCGTGGCTACAAAGCGATCAGCAGCTATGCAGCTAAGGAAAGCGATTGTCGTGTAGAGGTTGGCATTGAAGAAAAAACCCACAATCTTGCAACTGAGGGCACCAAACATCCAGTCGTCTTTAGCCGTGTAGATCATCCACACCGGCAGAGTGAATACGTACATGAGGTCCGAGGCGCATAAATTGGCCAGATATACCCCGAGCACATTGCCTCGCTTCACGTGTTGGTAGATAACACCAATTGCCGCCAAGTTCCCGAACAGTCCAAAAAAAAAGACCAGTCCGTAGATAATGGGGAAGAGCGTGGCCTCATATGTTGCAGCATAGCCCCAGTCTTTATTACAAGCCATGGAAGAATCGTTCTGGGCTCGCAACCTAATGACAAAATAAAAACACAGTTACTGGCACATAACAGCTGGATGTGTAATACAGGCGAGTGTATAACAGGAAGAAATGGACTGTGCGTACCAAACCACAGACAGCGGTTGTTGCTATTGAATAAACGCATCTCTGCCACCACTTGTACTGGATGACATCTATATATCAGACTGAACACAACAACACTTTGAGAAGTACTACAACTCCAGTTGTCCTACTTTGTATATTAATCTCAGCAATTTCTATCACACTTCAGCTATATATATATATATATGTAATAAACGGGTAAAGAAACAGCGGGTACAGTGCCTTAGGAAGTAAAACACGAAATGTAATATATAAGCTCAGTCATATACACAACTTGTTGGAATAAGTGCATCTGATGCCTACGCACACTGGAGGACGCTATTGGGTGAGCTGCACCGATATTCATGAAGCTACAAGTTATCATTTCACTGAAGTGTGAGGTTTGCTATCCAGTCACAAAACAAATAGGCAATTCACAAACTATTTATTCCAGTCTGTGCAAACGTGAGTTACCCTTTCACACGAGAAAATGCAGGGACATACCCAGGAATTCGGTACCACGATCGTGTTGGGCATTACCGGGTTGGCCCCTTTCACAGCAGCCTAGATTCCCGGGTCTAGTGCTGGTGTGAATCGGCCCCGGGCCAAAAATCCCAGGACTTAGTCTAGGCATTTCAACCCTGCTAGCTATGTACGTATGTATATCCCTGCATATTCTAGTGTGAAAGGGGTATTAGTCTGATCCTACCAGGCATCTGTGACAGACAGGCTGATCGAGGTCAGCGGTGACATCACACACCTCCCTGGGCATGCCTGCCTTTTTTCGGATACTCCCAGAAAACATCAGGTGTCCGCCCTCCAAACACCAGCTTCCTGTCAGTGAAACTGCGAGTGGATCGCAATGACGCGCTGTACACTATTTCGGTCACTGCTGAGGCGTGCTTCCATCATGCATAGTCACATCGATAATCGCTGAAACTGAATTCACACATCAGCAATCAAATCTGAATCAGGCACAAAGACCGCTAGGCTAGCAGAAGCAATAAGCCTATCTCAGATTAGCTACAGCCCACTGTGCCTTATGTCAGAACAGTTCCTTACTGGTTCCACAACACTGGCTCCTTTCATCATTGTGGCTCACAGCTATGCTAGGTCTGTAAAAGATTTACATTTTTATGAACATAATAATAGGTTTAAACTACGTACACAAGCACTTGGATTTAATGCTAAAATGATCCCTATCTGAGCATATGTTTGCAGAGCAACCCATGAAATGGCAAGATAGTATTTGCATAGCACAGTTGCTTATTTGGACACTAGAGGGCAGTGGTGCTCAGCTAAAAACACATACATGGATTTGGTCAAAAACACATTTTGGTAAATCCGGTAGATTGGCTGGATCCCATGGAACCAGTCATTGTAATCCATTGACTACTCACATATAGATTGCAGTTCCTGACCGACTGCGCTTCAGAACTTTAGTGTTATGTAGGGTACACACCAGGACGACCCGCTCACGATGCACATCGTGAGCGGGTCGTCAGTGTCTTGTCCGACCCACTCACGGTGACGCGGCGGGGCACGACCCGCTCACGATGTGCACCGTGAGCGGGTCCGATCCGATGGCGACCCGCACCCGGCTGTATGGTCGTCATTGAGATCCTACCTGCAGCAGGTAGGATCTCAATAACGACCGACCCGCGGGACCGCGGATCGGTATCGGTCCACACCAGGACAGAAAAGGGCCCAATCACCACACAATCTACATCCAATTGGTCGGAATTGGATCTAGATTGAGGGGATCGGGCCCTAGTCGTCCTGGTGTGTACCCAGCATTACTGTCCAACTCAAACCTGACTTTTATTTGGCCAATGGTTCAGGCTCATGTACTGTGTATACACCTACAACAGCAGAAGTGCAGTTGTGTGACAATATTGTTTTCCAAATACCCCAACAATAATAAAGTCCTTATTTGTCTTATTGGGTATATAACTGCATTGGGTATATCGTATATTGGGTATATCTTATAGTCTTATTGGGTATATAACTGCATTGTATACTGCACCACATAGCCACACACTAGACACGTTTATTTAAATTTCTTTCTAGTTATTAAACAATTCCTATGCGTCTTCATTTGCACCACATGTAAAGACAGATTACGCCCCGAACAAGTAAAAAGTCAATAAGCAGCTTTACCGTAGAATTCTAACAATATAGAAACTAGTCAGCTCAGACTCAATCACAGTATATATTGTGACAAGGCATCACATACACTGGATAAAATGAAGTATTGGTCTTTATTTTGTAGCTTACCAGGTAATCAGCATAGGCAAGGACGGTTACAGCACACAGGTGTCACAGCATAGTCCAAACTCTTCAGACAGCTCCAGCAGTCCCTACCGTATCCCACACCCCAGGCCTATCAGTTGGACAGCTGTTACACCATCAGGAGCAATGACGCTCTGCCCTGGAAACACTTATATCAGGAAAGCACAGGTGCTACTAATCAGCCCAACCCTGATCACATTCGTTTCCTGCTGCTGCTTTAAAACCTGGGCCGGATCCTCCACATTATCTTCATGTGGAAGTATGCTCTCCCTGCCACAATATAAATATCTCTATATTGTAGTAAGGCTCACAGTACTATCATTTCAAACTGGGACACTCGTGGATTACACAGGTTCTGTGACTGATTAAAAGCAGACTTGAAGTCAGCCAGCCACAGAACCTGTGTAATTCATGAGTGTCCTGATTAAAAGGAATAAAATGCGAAGCCTAATTATGATCAGTCATTTAACAGATTGTATTGCCCTGGGGACCAGTGGTGTAGCTAGGTGCCACGGCGCCCGGAGTAAGGGCATGTTTTGTGCCCCCCCCCCCAATTTGTAGTAGGTGAGGCTCCTGCGCAGTGAAAAGGGGCATGGCCTAACATTATACCACACACCATAAAGCTCATTGCACATTTTAGCGAACTTTGTAATACCATTTACACATAAAGCCACATGCTCTACTGCCAATTACACATAAGGCCACACATGATGCCCATTGCATGCTATATAACAAACCGTAATTTAGGCTCCTAAACATCAGCTGATTGCTGTACATGGTTTATTACAGGCTTTTGAAAATATCTGCCAAGTGCTGCTGCTTGATTACTACTTTTCACATATCAAATATTACCAGAGGGCACGCCTGTGAGTGTGACATGATGACGTCACTTGCAGTACTCGTGACACAGAAGGAAGCAAAGGCCAATTAAAGCTTTAGGGAGCACAGACAGGGTTAGTCATACAGGCATACACACAGCATGCATACGCATCATACATACACAACACACAGCATACATACACACCCATACAAACACACACACACACAGTACACACTCTGCATACATACACACACACACACACACACACAAAGCACTGCATATATACAAACAATACACACACATACACACTGCATATATATATATATATATATATATATATATATATATATATATATAAACATGTCTGTCTCCCTTCCCCCCTGTGATAATGTACACAGTCCCACTGCTTGTGCTGTGTAGCACTCTCACCCTCTGCCACACAGGTCATTCAAGACACCAGCCCCTTCCTCTGGTGATCGGGCTCTGCTGGGAGAGCTGCTGGTGCTGTAGGAGGCCCGGGTCGGCAGCAGGCAGAGACGAGAGTATGAGGCAGAGAATCTGCCCACGCGCTCTCCCGGATCTCACACTCACGGTGCAGGGAAGTGCAGGGCTGGCGGCACCCTGCATGTCACCCGGGCCCCAGCACAGCGGTGAGTGGGCGGGTGAGCAGGCAGGGCTGGCGGCGCCCTGCTTGTTACCTGGCATAGTGTGTGAGCAGGGAGGCGCAAGCGGCTGGGGGAACAGGCAGGGCTGGCAGGTGATGCAGGCACGTCTCCGGCGCCATTTGATCTTCCGGCGCCCGGAGCTGGTGCTCCGCCAGCGCCACCCTCGCTACGCCCCTGCTGGGCACCAACAGCCCATCCACATACATGAGCCCAATTGTCTCAGGCCCAGAGGCTACTATCAGGATTGAAGACCAAAAAACGACATCAGGCAATGGATGAAACTGCACACAGAAGTGTCACTGATCAGCACTAGAGTGCTGGGGAGAATGGAGGAATGGTAGCAGCAGAGTATCCAGGACATTGGCTCTTAATCTGATTGAGTCGGATGGCTGCGTGTTCGGTCGGATGATGTTTTGTGTTTGCGCATGTGCAGAGGCATTTCTGCGCATGTGCGAACTCTGTGCACTTCCGAATATGGCGTGAATTCCATATAGAAAACAATCGGTCGGAACAATCTGAATAGGGGGTGGAGAGGGGTGTGAAGGGCTGTTTGGACTCATTACCAGATGGGGGAGTTGTTCACATGAAACATCCACTCGCGGTCCGTTCGTTCGGCGTTTTAGCGCATTCTGACGGTGTGAGCGATCCGTACGGTAGGTGGGACTAAGAACACTCGGTGGCCGTCCGAAAATACGCCTCCATCTCAGTCAACTAGAATAAGGGCCATTGTCCGGTCATTTTAAAGTTAAAATTTTTTTTTTTAAGAATTAGATATAATACGACGCTTGTCTGATGAAGAAAAGCAAGAAAAAAAAAAAGTTTTTTTTTTTTTATTGCCTTTATTTCTTAACCTAGCCTCCCTTGAGGGTGACACACTTGGTCCAACGGGTTTCCAACTTGTTAATAGCGTGTCTCAAATCCTGGAAAATACTCATTGACTCATTCTTCCCAGCAAGACAGAATTTGACATTTTGAAACAGGAAGCGGTTTCTCATGACCAATCTTAAGGTGCCCTCACACTAGAATGATTTTTTTGCCGATTGGCTGATTTCTGATAAATCGTCTGATGTTTACCGATAATCAGATAAAAATCATCCGATATCGGTCCGAAGCGTGCTCCCGTTGATCTTTTGCTAAATCTTCTGATCATAAAGGCCAACTTATTGTCCAACAAGTTGGACCTGATTGACTCGAGATTTATCCTATGTGCAGGAGGATCAATCTCTTGGTTATACCCAATGGCACGAGATTGTGCATTGGGTCCTAAGGCCCCCATACAATAGTCCGACTTGTCCTATGGACAAGTTGAACCTGATTTCCCCTGCAGCAGGGGACACACGATTAGGCACTTGATGTGCCAAGTTTTGCATATGATAAATCGCATGGATTTATCATATGAAGCCCCCGGGGAGCTGCAGGAGGAGGGAGCTGTGCGGGGGACGTCAGCGGGCGGGGTATGCCGGCTTATAGAGAGCCAGGCAGAGGGAGCAAGGGGAGGCTGCATAGGGAGCCGGGCAGGAAGCTATTGCGGTGACAGTGGGAGCAGGGCGCCGGGCAGGGAGAACTTGAAGGCGCTGGCTGCCGGGCAGCGGCGGGAGCCTGGAGAAGCAGGGCACTTAAAAAAAAAAAAAACCACCCATACAGATGACTAGGAAGCCATTGATTGGCCTAGACCTCTCTCATCCAATCAGCGATTGGCTGATCGGAAGGGGATCGCATCCAAAGGGCAGCGAAATGGCCCAAAACACGTCCGATTTACATACAATCGCTCGAGATTGTATCTAAATTATCTTGTTTTAGGTCATATCGTCCTGGTGTGTACCCCACATTACATGCTGCACGAAAGATCAGAAGATTTAACAAAAGATCCATAGGAACGCACACGGGATCTTAAGAAAAATCTTTGGTAAAGATGTGCGCTTGCCTGAAATCTTTAGTTCAGGATGGACAAAAGATTTCAATACTAATTTATGCGCACATGTTACGATCGCAGATCTTTCTAGTGTGTGGGCACCTGCACTGATAAACCGCTCACTTCAAAATGAGCGATTTATTACAGATATGCAATGTAATAAATATTCAATCTAGTCACCGAAATGGAGATTACATGCTACTTACATGAAAGACAAGTTCTATGCGCTCTGGTCACCTTGTAATAACCACGTAGAATGACCTGGGTCGCTGACACCTCTACCTATACCTCCAAGTCATACTGTACTGGCACGTTCTACAGCCTTGGTCACATAGGGGAGTCGATGTATGAAGCAGTGATAAGGGAGGAGAAGTGTCCCAAGGCAACCAATCAGCACTGAAGTAATATCTATAATTTGCATAATATAAAATTATACAGAGCAGCTGATTGGTTGCTTTATACATCTACTACCGCATAGTTCCCTGAAGAAATATTTCATAAGTCCACAGTTTATTTTTTATGGGTGTTTGCGAAGCTTTACGGGATACAACACCCTCCTTTCCCCTCAGTTCACTCCCTTCTCTGCACCTCACCCCACCGCTGCATTTTCTTCGCATATCTGAAGATGATGTCATCTCAACTAAAGGTAGTAACTCTTCCCCTATGGGATTTAATACGAAATAGAGCGTAATACATATGATGGGGGCAGTCTTGTGAATCCAAATACCAAGTTGTAAGAAAACATTTGTCTTCCTTACTGCAGTTATGACTTGTCATTTGTAGGGTTTGCTGGTTGTTGTGGTGCAGGGGTAGTCACACACACACACACACACACACACACACACAGTAAAAGCTGAAAGCGTGTTATCCAGCTGGTCAGTAATGAGAATACAGACATTCTATCGCTGATGAAGAGAATATCTATGTGGAGTTTCTATGTTCTGACATTGTTTGCATGGGTCTCCTCCTACTCTCCAGAAAGTAACCTGGACCTGGTATGGGCTATCAGCGTGGTATTCATTTCTAATACCACATCTCTAACAAACATTATACAGGGTCCTGGCTATCCTAGGTGCCCACCCTACCTGAATGCCCAACTGCACTGCACCTCTTGCTCTTCCCTAGTAAGGTTATTCCCACTTTCAAGCTAGCAGCCGCTGCTCAGCAAGAGGACTATAGACCGTGAATGAGAGACATTATGTGAATCATTAAAGCTGCCATAGGTTTGCCTCATGGCAGTGCCAGCACTGTATACAGTAGGTCTATCATCCTTTTTTGAATGGCCAAAAATTGCGGCAGACGTATTAAGCCTGGTGAAGAGATAAAGTGGAAGGCGATAATGCACCAGTCAATCAGCTGTGTTTGAAAATTTACAGCTGGGAGTTGATTGGCTGGTACATACCTTCCAACTTTTGCAGCTCAGCAGTCGGGACGCTGCTGCTGCGTGCCGAAGGCGCACCAAAATTTTCGGGGGATGTGGCCTAATTTCTGGGCGTGGCCTATACGCGCGGCTCTCCCGCGAGGCCACGCCCCCATTTTGCCGCTATGGGGGCATGACCCAGAGGCTCTGTGAGCCTCTAGCCATGCCCCCAGCCCATTGGCTGCGGGAATAGGCGCTGTGCGCATGCGCACAGCGTTTATTCCCCGCTGCTTAGCAGCTGACAGGGGGGACTCCCAACAGCCCCCCCACACCGCGGGACACTGCCGCCCGCGGGTGGGACAGCGGGACAGGCCCTGACAATCGGGACTGTTGGGAGGTATGCTGGTGCGTTATTACCTTCCACTTTATCTCTCCAACAGGCTTAATACAGTATTTCAAATGTTGGATAACAATTTAATGTAACTCTTTTGTTGTTTCAGTGCTTAGAGGGAGATACATTTATCCAGGGCTGCCACTAGATTTATATTTAGTCGTGTGTGTGTGTGTGTGTGTGTCCCACACGCTGCCCCAGCTGAATCCCACTGGTCCCCATGTGCAGTCTTCTCCTCCACCTCCGGAGGCTGGTGGCCATTTAAAATATGGCACTGACTTGTAAGCCAATCAGAGCGGCTCACTAGATGGTGCTGCATTTTAAATGGTACCCAGTGTCCGAGGTGAAGGAGAAGCCTGTGCTATGGAAACAGTTGGCTTCAGCAGGAGCAGTTCAGCGGAGGCAGTCAGGGGGTGCGGTGGGTGGAATGAGTGTCCTGGGCCCTTACCGCTCTGTCAGCACAGCCCTGCATTTACCAAGCACTTTAAAGCTTGATACAGCTGGCCCTAAGAGTGATAATCAGCCAGCCAATCAGTTCCTAACTGCCGTGTTACAGGCTTGAATTGGTGATAGTTAGGCGCTTTGGTACTTGTGTATTTTGGCGGCGCCCATCGCATCGCATACCATAAGGCATACGATGGTATGCAATGCGACGCGATATTGTACAATGCCATGCAATTTTAAAATTGTATGATATTGTATATGGCATACAATGCCATACAATGCGATGCGATTAAACATTGTATAAGCACCCTAATGGGTGCTTACAATGTTAAATGCACCCCCCCCCCCCCGCCACCCCCCCACTATAAACGTGAACCCGAAGCGTGGCGAGCGCAGCGTGCCCGCGAGGGGCGGCGGTATGCGTCCTCCGACCTTTTCATACCCCCACATATCCACGTCGGCGTGGAGTTGAGAATAGAAAGTGTGGTGAGCCACCGAGCCCGAAGCGTGGCGAGCGGACGCTGATACCTGTGAAGGTATCCGCGTCCGCTCGCCACGCTTCGGGCTCGGTGGCTCGCTACGCTCGCCACACTTTCTATTCTCAACTCCACGACGCGTACCACCGGCGCTTGCCACGCTTCGGGTTCACGTTTATAGTGGGGGGGTGGCGTGGGGGTGCATTTACCATTGTAAGCACCCATTACGGTGCTTAAAAGCACCCTTTAGGGTGCTTATACAATCTTTCATCGTATAGGGGGCAAAAATCGCATTGCATCGCATCGTATGCCATCGGGTGCATGGCATACGATGCGATTAAAACATCGCGCAATGTAAATCGGGGGCGCCGCTATAATACACAAGTACCGGCGCTTTCTCCATTTTATTACCATCAAATCATTGTTCTAGATTTTTTATTTTTTTTTACTCATTTGACAGGAATTCCTCATCTGGTCAAAAATAAATAAGACAGTTGTGTAGGACAACAATATGAAAGCCATGCACCTGTTCGAGAGGTAACAATTGGGGGCGAGAGTTACCGGTTTATACAACCAGAGCTCACACTCCCACTTCCAGACTTCACACCAAATAAAGACCTCAATGTAAAGGTTGACAGATTAAACTTCCTGCTGTACAGAGCCACTTGTTTGTACACCTGCTACAGTGCTGGAGGACTGGGCCAGGTGGGTGTCATCCTGTGTCATATCCTGTATGCCACGTGCACTACAGGAATTACATCTGCAACACAATACCATTATCTTATAAACAACATGGCGATAAAAACTGCAAAGTCGCTGCCTGTTTATCATTTCTGCAGCCAGAACCACAAAGTGTAATAATCCTAGAAGGTAAAAACCAGTGTTTTGCATTAAAAAGGATTGCCCCTTTAAATCCCACGGCCAGCAAGCCAACGGCAGTAGCTTTGAAAAGTGACTACTTCATAGTTATACCCCAGTATTTCATTTTCTGGGAACATAGCAAAGCACTCCATGGCATCACTAGTTCCACGCATAGCGTAGTTAGTGGCCATTATTTTTAAGGACGTCATGGGGGCCCTAGGAGAAAACCCTATTTTTCTGTGCTGGCCTACAAAAAATTGTACAAATTGGGCATTTCCAGATGGGGAATGTATGGAGTCAACACAGGATCAAGGACCATTCCAACTGATCAGACACATGGGGGTGTGGGACACTGGGCCGCAACGGCAAGCAATTACTCACATGAGCCAACAACACAGCTGATGGAGGGACCAGATGACCGACTAAGTCACTCTGATGCTTCTTCAGCAATTTGTTCTGGACCTCCGCTCAGGTTACTCCGTTTTCTGTGGTGGTTGATGAAGAAGGGGGGGGGGGGGGGGGAATCCATTAGATATGGTCATTTGCCATGGGCTTAGTGATCCACCAGGGCTATTCAATTGGTCCCAGAAATTAGCCTGCAGACTGCAGTTATTAGAAATTTATTTTTGCATCTGACCAGATGCAAAGCAAAAAAATCCCAGATATATACCCTGTCTTTCGCTGCTGCACGGTGTTGTCACATAGGTCCGGGACTTTATCACGGATTCTATGGAGAGAATTAAATTGAAAGCATGCAAGCAGATGGGGACAAAAAGAGCCATTCAATTGTGGCTCCTGTCAAGCATGATCGGCCGCCGGCACTGGCATTCAGCTCACTCCTCCCGACATTTACTAGCACGATATGCAGGATAAAAAAAGATCATTTGAATATCGCCCCACTATCTCTAGACAGGCGATCCATCACCATCTAAGGTGGACATACACTGCTGCGATGTCAAAACACATCCGATTTGTCCATTTTTCATCCAATACGTCGGATGAAAACAAGCCAAAATCGGACATGTGTATGGGGACTCAACAATTGAATTGCCCCTTTATGTTAATGCCTGAAAACAAGTTGAACAGGTGAGAAAAAGGGGTCTCTAATTGAATACCCCCCCCATTAACCCCTTCCCGACATTTGACGTACATATACGTCATGGCCGGGATGTACTTCCCGACACATGGCGTACATGTACGTCATGACTTCAAAGTGCCACCGCGTCTACAGACGCGGTGACAGAGGGACGATGTCTGCTGTCCCTGACAGCAGACATCTTCCCTCATTGCCCAGGGGGGGCAGCGATACCCCCCCCCCGTTCGGCGATCGCTGTGATTGGCTGTTCAATGTGAACAGCCAATTACAGCGTTTTCTGTGTGACACAGGGATCGGTGGTGATTGGTGCTGTAAAGTACAGCACCAATCACCACTGGGTGTAAGGGTGACACTGGTGTCACCCCACCTCACCCCACCTGCCCCCAAAAGGCTGTGATTGGTCCGTCGGACCAATCACAGCCATTTCACCACATAGAAAATACCAGAGACAGCTCTGCAGCCGCCATTCCGGTCAGGAGCAGCGTGCAGAGCGGTCTCTGTGGCCATCTGTGCCCTATACTGACCTGATCGTTGGTGGCATCCGTGCTACCAGCTCCTGGTGTGACTTCCTTGTGACTTCCTTGTGTTGTTGCTGCTGCTGCTGCTGCAGCAGCGTCATTGTGGCAGAGATTTAAATTGTGTGCTATAATTTTGTGCTATAATTTTGTATCTGCTCCCCCCTGCTGCCCCCCTTTTGTGCTGATCACTATAAACTAAGTGATCAGCACCTTTTTTGGGGTCCAGGGTTTTTTTTTTATATATATACCCTGTCAGGTTGCACCCACAGTTGTGTGCCTGCTGCCCCTCACTGCTAATCAGTGTTGCATCACTGATCTGCAGTTTTTTTTTTTTTGGAGAGTGCAGTGGGGTTTTGTTTTTACACCCACGTTGCTTTTGTGGGTGTCCTGTGGCCGCTGAGCGCTGATCAGTGACGTACATCACTGAACAGCATTTTTGGCACAGGGTTGATATAATTTTTTTTCTGCAGTTTTTTTTAATTGTTTTTTTTTTTTTTGGAGAGTGCTGTGGTTTATTTTTTTTAAATTGTTTTTACACCCACGTTGCTTTTGTGGGTGTCCTGTGGCCGCTGAGCGCTGATCAGTGACGTACATCACTGAACAGCATTTTTGGCACAGGGTTGATATAATTTTTTTTCTGCAGTTTTTTTTCTGCAGTTTTTTTTTTTTTGGAGAGTGCTGTGGTTTTTTTTTTTTTAATTGTTTTTACACCCACGGTGCTTTTACACCCACAGCGTCCTGTGGCCGCTGAGCGCTGATCAGTGACGTACATCACTGAACAGCATTTTTGGCACAGTGTTGATATAATTTTTTTTCAGCAGTTTTTTTAAATTGTTTTTTTTTTGGAGAGTGCTGTGTTTTTTTTTAAATTGTTTTTACACCCACGGTGCTTTTGTGGGTGTCCTATGCCCGCTGAGCGCTGATCAGTGACGGACGTTACTGACCAACATCTGTGCTCAATTTTTGGCGCAGGAGCTTTTTTTTTTTTCTTTTAAACTTACACGTGTTAAAGCACTACATACACACTACATACCCCCCGTGTTGAAATAAAGTTTGTACCCCCCCCCCTACACTATACACTACACTTAAAAATAATAAAAATGTCCCAATCATCGCAAAGACTGTTTTCAGCGGAGGAGGCATATGCCCTTATTGCCTCTGACACTGACACAGCCAGTGATGAAAGCGATGAATTTATCGCATTGGTTTTAACCTCCTCTTCCTCCTCTAGTGATGAGGGACCCCCTCAAAGACGCCCCCGTAGAGCAGCTGAGACCCCCCCCCCAATGATTGATCTCGTATGGACCCCACCACCAGACAATTTTGAGCCCCAGGTTCCTGAGTTTTTGGCCAACCCAGGAATCCAATTTGATACTACAGGCCTCAAAGAAATTGACTTTTTCAAAGTCTTTTTCTCTGATGATTTTATAAATTTAATGGTGGACCAAAGTAATTTATATGCCCAGCAGTTTATTGCCCAAAACCCCACGTCATCATTTGCTAGGTGGACCCCTGTAGATGCAGTAGAGATGATGACGTTTTGGGGTCTGGTGTTACATATGGGCATAGTTAAAAAGCCAGAAATTAGGCAATATTGGAGTACAGATGTTCTGTACAGCACCCCACTTCATCGTATGGCCATGACCCGGACTCGTTTTGAGACAATCCTTTAATTTTTGCATTACAACGATAATGCACAGTGCCCACCCAGAGATGATCCCACCTTTGACCGGCTATTCAAAGTCAGGCCGGTCATTGATCATTTCAGCGCCAAATTTGCTGAGATGTACATCCCCCAAAAATTCATTTGTGTGGACGAGTCACTTATACATTTTAAAGGAAGGGTTAAATTCCGCCAGTACCTTCCCAATAAGAGGGCAAGGTATGGCATAAAAATGTATAAGCTGTGCGAAAGTACCTCAGGGTACACCCACAGGTTTAGGGTATATGAAGGGAAGGACACAAGAATTGAACCGCCAGAATGCCCCCCCTCCCTCGTAGGTGTTAGTGGAAAGATTGTCTGGGATTTAGTGCACCCCTTCTGGATAAGGGTTATCACCTCTATGTGGATAACTTTTACACCAGCATCCCCCTGTTTAAGGCCCTTGGTTCAAGAGGTACAGCAGCTTGCGGTACTGTGCGCAAGAACCAAAGAGGCCTCCCAAAAACGCACGTTGCCCAATTACTGAGAAAGGGTGAAAGCAGGGGAATATGCACCGAAAATATGTTGTTGGTCAAATATAAGGACAAGAGGGATGTCCTTATACTGACAACAATTCACGGAGACAGTACCACCTCCGTCCCTGTACGAGGTACCAGTACCCACACCTCAAAACCTATTTGTATCCTAGATTACAATAAGTACATGGGCGGAGTGGATCTTTCAGATCAGGTACTGAAGCCGTACAGTGCCCTGCGGAAAACAAAAATATGGTACAAGAAGCTGGCCGTGTATATCATCCAGATGGCACTGTATAACGCTTACGTACTATTCCGTTCTACCAGCCAGACGGGGACATTTATGCACTTTCAAGAGGAAGTCATAAAGGGCCTAATATTTGGGAACCAGCAGGCAGAGGGCCCCAGTACTTCTAGTACTGGCCCCAGTACTTCTAGTACTGGCTCCCGTATTGTATCAGGGCAGCAAACGAAATCCCCTCCACTGGAAAAAAGGGCAGGACACAAAAAAGGTGCAAAGTTTGCTATAAAAAGGGAATACGAAAGCAAACTATTTTCCACTGTGAAACTTGCCCCGACAAACCCGGCCTATGTATGAAGGAGTGCTTTAAAATATACCACACATCTATGGATTATTAGGTTCATCATTTCACCGTGCTTCGGGGGTATTGCTAATGCGACATAGCACCCACCAATCATTCCACCAGAATCTGTGCTGCAAAATCCAAATATCACTCCTTCCCTTCTGAGTCCTGCCATGCACCCAAATGGTATTTTTTGGTCACATATGAGGCATTGCCGTACTCGGGAGAAATTGGGGCACAGATTTTGGGGTGCTTTGTCTCCTTCATTCCTTGTGAAAATGAAAAATTTTGAGCCAGAACTGCATTTTTGGGTAAAAAAATGTAATTTTTCATTTTCACAGCCCAGTTGTACCACAATTGGTGAAACCCCTGGGGGTTTGAAATGTACACTATACCCCTAGATGAATTCCCTGAGAGGTGTAGTTTGCAAAATGGGGTCACTTGTGGGGGGGTTCCACTGTATTGGTGCTTCAGGGGTCTTGCTAATGCAACATAGCACCCACCATTCATTCCACCAGAATGTGTGCTGCAAAATCCAAATATCACTCCTTCCCTTCTGAGTCCTGCCATTTTTGGTCACATATGAGGCATTGCCGTACTCGGGAGAAATTGGGGCACAGATTTTGGGGTGCTTTGTCTCCTTCATTCCTTGTGAAAATGAAAAATTTTGAGCCAGAACTGCATTTTTGTGTAAAAAAAATGTAATTTTTCATTTTCACAGCCCAGTTGTACCACAATTGGTGAAACCCCTGGGGGTTTGAAATGTGCACTATACCCCTAGATGAATTCCCTGAGGGGTGTAGTTTGCAAAATGGGGTCACTTGTGGGGGGGTTCCACTGTATTGGTGCTTCGGGGGTCTTGCTAATGCGACATAGCACCCACCATTCATTCCACCAGAATCTGTGCTGCAAAATCCAAAAATCACTCCTTCCCTTCTGAGTCCTGCCATGCACCCAAATGGTATTTTTTTGTCACATATGAGGCATTGCCGTACTCGGGAGAAATTGGGGCACAGATTTTGGGGTGCTTTGTCTCCTTCATTCCTTGTGAAAATGAAAAATTTTGAGCCAGAACTGCATTTTTGTGTAAAAAATGTAATTTTTCATTTTCACAGCCCAGTTGTACCACAATTGGTGAAACCCCTGGGGGTTTGAAATGTACACTATACCCCTAGATGAATTCCCTGAGGGGTGTAGTTTGCAAAATGGGGTCACTTGTGGGGGGGTTCCTAACTTTTAGCATCTTATGGTGCCTAGAAACCTACATGGTGCCTAAAAAATAATCTCATAAAAAGGAGGCTCCAAAATCAAGTAGGTGCTCCTTCTATTATGAAGCCTGTGGTTTGGTCAACGTGCACACTAGGGCCACATATAGGATATTTATGAAAACAAAAGAATTGGGGGAATCAATTTTTAGTCACATTTCTCTAGTAAAATCTACTGTGTTCCTTAAAAAAATGTATTAAAATTGAAAATCTGCAAAAAAAATTAAATTTTGAAATTTCACCTACACTTTGTTTTAATTCCTGTGAAAAACCTAAAGGGTTAACAAACTTCCAAAATGCTGTTTTGAATACTGTGAGGGGTGCAGTTTTTGAAATGGCATCATTTATGGGGGTGTCTCACATACAAGTCCCTCAAAGTCACATCAGAACTGAACTGGTCCCTAAAAAAATCAGTGTTTGAAATTTTCTTGAAAATTTTAGAATTTGCTATTCATATTTTAAGCCTCCTAGTGTCCAAAAAAATTAAAAGGAGGTTGAAATAATGATGGAAACATAAAGTAGACATATGTTCTATGTTAGTTATTAACTATTTTGAGTGGTATGATTATTTGTCTCACAAGCAGAAAATTTAACATTTTGAAAAATTGCTAAATTTTCCATTTTTTTACGACATTTTGGTATTTTTCACAAAAAAACACAGACTGTATCGACCAAAATTTACCACTAACTTGAAGTACAATGTGTCACGAGAAAACAATCTCAAAATCACTGGGATAAGTAAAAGCAAAAAAAAGTTATCCCCACTTAAGTGATACATGTCAGATTTGAAAAAAAGGGCTCTGTCAGGAAGGCAAAAACAGGCTGTGTCGGTAAGGGGTTAAATGAATAAGGATAACTAAATTGAGCCCTTAATGTGCTTTTCTCGTGAATCAAGGAGTGTGGTTTGTATTTCCTGTGGGGGACCTTGCGTGTGTTTTTAATACTATTACTAGTGCTAATTTTTTGCACTGGGTGCTAGTAGACTTCGGGCCAGTCTTGGATGGAATTTTGCTAGATCATATTTTGTCCCAAGTTCCCATGTTTAAAATCTCCTAAACAGACCGTCATACACAGCTCTTTATTTAGCAGGAACGGGTCTGCCCCGCAGAGACTCAGGGGCGCCCACATTGCCTTTCTGAGGACACTCCACAGAATTACAATCTACACATACTACTCTGTTGGGGTGTTGGAGTTAATGAAGACATTAAAATATAAAAGCAAGGATCCATTTTATTATTACGTTAGGACCGTTTTTATCTTTTATGTGGCGCCATCATGTGTCTATAGCGCTGTACAGGGAGAAATTACAGTGAAACAGGCAACTGAATACAAAATAAAAGTACAAACCGATGGTACATGGTGAGAAAATAAGTAAGATAACAAAGTGATTTACAGTTAAGCAGTAACACTGAAAAACCCTATGCCAGTGATTTTCAACCTTTTTACCTTGCGGCACACTAAATAAGATTTTAAAATTGCCAAGGCACACCATGAGATCCCCACAGGGCAAAACACATTGGCCCCCACATGAAAAAAACAAACCTATTGGCCCCCATATAAAAAACAATCACACTGGTCCCCACAGGTAACACAAATAAAATACATTGGGCCTTTAAATTAAAAGAAGAGACCAGTAAATAACAGTTGAACTGGTGGTGGCTGTAAACTGGTTTGGGCATCTCTAGATCTGGGGGCACACTTGAGAACAGCTCAAGGCACACTAGTGTGCCACGGCACAGTGGTTGAAAAACACTGCCCTATGCCCTTGTGTGGGCGATCAGAAGGCTTCAGAGTTGCTGATTGGGAGCACACTAGAGATAGTTCAAGCAGAGAACCAGTGGGCGGAGGGATGGGGAACCGTTGGCCTTCGAGCTATTTTTTGAACTATGCATCCCAGCATGCCCTGCAACAGTTTCAGCATGGACAAATATCAAAACTGTTGCAGGGCATGCTGGGATGTATAGTTCTACAACAGCTTGAGGACCAAAAGGTTCCCCATCTCTGGTTTACAGATTGATCCTCTTTACTTCCGGAACATTTCCATTTTTCTCTTAGAATACTGCTCAGTTTAGCTTCATAAATCGCAGTACAAATTTGTTCTCAAAATGGGCAATACCATGTGCACTGCAGGTGTGGCAGATGTAACATGTATAGAGTTAGATTTGGGCGAGTTATTTTGTTTCTGTGCAGGGTAAATAGTACTGCTTTACTTTTACAATTTAGATCTCAGTTTCAATGCACCCCACCCAAATGTAACTATCTCTGCACGTGACACCTGCCCCACCTGCAGTGCACATGGTTTTTCCCATTCTGAGAACAAATTTGTACTGCGATTAGATCTGAATAAGGGTCTATATCCAGAGTCACCAATTGGAGTGGGTATCCTTTGCGACCCATGCTCCATGTCATTACAAGATATACCTGTACCACTACCACAGATGCTTCCTCTATTGATCCATTTAGATACATGACAACACAAAGTGCCACACAGCTGGGTGGTTTTGTGTTTATACGCCAGCTTGAAATATCAAAATATATTGTAATGTTTATTTTATACAAGTTCTCACAGCTGGATAAGAAATGGAGATGAAAATTGGCACGGTTATCAAGCAGCGTAAAGAGTGGTGAAGTTGCCCATGAGAACAGCTTCTACCTATTATTTCATAGACTGTGAATGCTATCTTGAACCCTCTTGATTGCTACAGTATGTTCAATTTCTCCACCCTTTACACTGCTTGATACATCTCAGTATGGAGCTCAGTGGTTTGGTAACACAATTAGGCCCTTATTCTGGTTCGCTTGCAAAGGCAAATTCCTTGTCAAATGAACAAAACATGCTGCACTGCAGGTGGGGCAGATGTAATATGTGCAGAGAGTTAGATTTGGGTGATTTATTTTGTTTCTGTGCAGAGAAAATACTGACTGCTTTATTTTTACACTGCAATATAGATCTCACTTTGAAGTAAAACCCCACCCAAATCTAATTCTCTCTGCACAAGTTACATCTGCCCCCCATCTGCAGTGCACATGGTTTTGTGCATTTGTGAGTGAACCAGAATAACCCCCACAATTAAGCCGTTCTCATGGGGCCTACACACGTAGCAATCTAGTGAGATCGCTTAGAAAATGCCAATACATCGCTCCATGTGTAGGGGACATAGCGATAGTGATGTGCAGCCCCGCACATCGGTATTGCCCCGGCGAATAACATTCAGCATGCTGGATAAATCAAGTTACACCGTGTTCACACTGCCAGTGTGAACAACACAGGTTTTACCTGGCATTGATATACTGGGACTGCAGCGCAGGACCCCTGTTCTCACTGCTAAAGCAGATTCCCGGGTGAAGCAGTTCTACCCGGTAATTTGCCTTTTGACATTTTTTTTCCAGTGTGAACGGGACAACCCGTGTCAGCATACCCGGGTCTCCAACCCAGGCATTTCAACACAATTTGAACCGCCGTTAAAAGGCAAGTTACCGGGTCGACATGCTTGATCTGGGAATTGCATAGCAGTGAGAATGGGGTATTAATCGCCGGGGGTTAAGGCCAGTGTTGTGTTGCTGTGTGCTGAGAGTTCTGGCATCACTCAGAGCACTCATCTCCCCATCTCGCTATGTTTGTAGGCCCCTTTAGACAAGAGTGGTCCTTGTAATGACCTTAATAAACAAACAAAAAAGCCAGGAAGTGTCCTCGGACACCGGCTAGACCCTCCAAGCTCTCGCGTCCTGTAGAGATCAACTTTTTGATCATTGGACACATACTGTAAGTAATCCAGAAATTAATACAAAAATGAGTTTAGGTCAGAGGTGTAGGAGACAATGTCCCCAACCTACATAATACTGATCCTTTATACAGAGCTCATAATATCTCAATGAAAAAAATAAACGAACAGTAAAAACAAAAAAGGACACATTAGACATTGTACACAATTAAATAACACAGAAATATCTATATACAAATTCCAATACATGTGTGGCTACAGGAGAGGCAATCCAGGCAATTAGCCCATTTCCTGCATGGTAAGGTCCAGTGTATCTGGGATCTCGTATTGTAAATACAAAACAGAACAATCAATAAAAGGTAGTCACTCCCAGGCAGAGGAGTAGGGCAGCCATTCCTCATAGCTACTAATACTCCACATTCTATCTGGCCACAGTAGTTTCCATGAGATAAAGCTCCAGTTCACTCCGTGATAAATATCCACCATTGGCTACAAAAGACCTCCAGGTGTGATGTCCAAGCTCAATGCCCACATTTCTGGGCATCATTTTCCAAAGTCAGAAGATGAAGACATCACTGCCACTGTGGACTGTAAAGAAGGCTCCTCCCCTCCCAATTTGTAAAGAGCAGGTGGTCCAGGTGATGCCTATAACCGGGTCTGAATGTTGCTTTGGTGTGCGTCCAAGACGCCGTTGTCGTTCTTGGCTACCTCCTCACACGCAAAGTTAAGGAAGCTCGTTTTGCTCTTCTTTATTTTCCCCCTGTGTTGCAAACAAAACCAGATGGCTCTTAGCCCCACCAACAGGTCCTGCTTCACTCCTTCACAAACAAAGATGTTCAGGAAAGGATCAAGGGCACTACTGATGCTAGTGAGGACAAAGGAGATGCGGAATGCTGGGCGGATGAGCTTCTCAGTCTCACAGTTGCAGTAATTTGAGTCACTCACATAGGAAAGGATAAAGAGTAGCACATGGTAAGGGAGGTAGCAGATGATAAATATGGTGGTCAGGGTGAGAAGGAGACCAGTAATCCTCCTCTTATGTTCACGTTCCAGGCTGGGTACACTGTGAATAACTCGGATGATAGAGCAGTAGGAAAAGACAAAGAAAACAAGCGGTATGAGAAAAACCACAAAGATTCGGAAATAATTGAGGTGAGCCATCCACTGCTCCATGGGATACTTCTCATAACAGAGCTCCACGTTCTGGCTAGAGGTGAACAGATCATCTCTGCTCAAGAAGTAACAGTGAGATGCGAGGATGACCAGCCACACCACCAAACAAGTCACCAAGGCCTTCCTCATGCTCCGAAAGGACCGTGATCGTAGCGGAAAGACTGTGGCAATACAGCGGTCTGTGGCTATACAACTGAGGAAGGCAATAGTGGTGTAGAGATTGGCGTTGAAGAAGAAGCCCACAATCTTACAGCTGAGAGTACCAAAGAGCCAGTCCTCCTTGGCGGTGTAGACTATCCATATGGGGAGAGTGAAAATGTACATGAGGTCAGAGATGCAAAGGTTGGCCAGATAGACACCCAAGATGTTCTTCTTCCTGATTAGCTGGACAATAACTCCGGCCGCCGTCAGGTTGCCCAGTAGCCCGACAACGAAGACGATGCTGTAGATGATAGGGAAGAGGATGGCTTCATAATGTTCTTGAAACGGGCACGACTGGGTTTCGTTACACATAGTCGCACTGCAGGTTCAGTCCAGAGGTGTATCCTAGCAAACGACAGCAAAAACAATCAGATCGGTCCCGTTCAGCCACCAATACTCCAACCCTTGTGGAATATTTATACAAAACACACACACACACACACACACTATATACCAGATACTGTCTGCTGATCTGTGGGGAATCCAGGGAGAGAAATGGAACCTAAATGAGGATTACAACAATCTCTTAGAACAACATGGATGTATGCGGTGGAAAAGCTGAGAGAACAAATGTCAGGCTCTAATCAGATCGGTATATGGGTACCAGACATGGCAGTATTCAGACTCTTATTTCATAAATTAGAATTAAAAGTTAATGAGCTGAAGGAAAACAGGGTAACAACATATGTACCATGTGACACTGGCCAAGGATAGGTATCCCTTGTGTTCTTTTCAACACCAAAATGTACACTATACACCACGGAAGGCTGAACCAGTCCTTGAGATCTACCAACGGTCCACATTTTCCAGATCACCGAGCTACTGCACATTTGTAGTCATTACTAACTGTCACATTTTTCAAACCTGCTGCATTCATTCCTACTATAGATCCACAGGTTGCCTGAAAAACATGAACTGTTGGTAGATCTTGGACAGGTTTGGCCACCCTTGCTTTACAAAAAAGCCTGAATGCCTAGAGAAAGCACCAATAAGCTTGTTTAATTTTTTTAAACGCATCCTATAACATGACTGTTAGGAGCCTATTGGTTGGTACTTTGTCTCCTACCACTTTATCTCTGCCAGCTTCTTAAATCTCTGTGTGTGTATTTTATCTGCAGGTATCCATTGGAGATTGTTGATGTCGCTAACAAAAACATTACGTGGGCTATTATATTCAGCTTAATCGGGACTCAAAAAAGTGCATTTTTTTTTACATGTGGATGAAAGGAAGAAGAAATCAAAATAAGTCTGATAACAAAGAATCCATATAAGTAGCTTAAAGGAAAACGCTCCCATTCCACAGAGATTCCGCAACGCCTGAAACAAAGGTTCCCACAAGCGCGACACTACAGATAACTCATTGTAGTAACACCACAGTCCAATAACAATCCTCTGTCAGAGACAATACCAGCCAGTCTCTGCAATGGACTTTATGGCTTTGTCTCACAGAGAGAGTAAACAGATGATAGTCCGCTTCATTGAGTCCTAAATGATCTGGAATTTTCCAACCTGAGCATAAAGCCCCTTTAAGTGCCTCATTTCCTTACTTGCTATCAGCTGCAGTGCCCAGTCCAGGGCCACCGTGACCACACAAATAGTCAAGTACTGACTTGCATCAGTATGTAGGTGTATAATTTACAGAGGTAGACTCCACTTGAGTGCAATATATAAATACCTCAAACAGAATGCTGGCTGCAGGATTCAGCGTGACATTTCTACTTCCTAGATGACAAGGAAGCAATGGAGAAATCCCTAGAAGGAGTATGGTGATCAGTACAGCAGGGACGCTGACCTTGCCCCCTTCTTACTGCATAGTTAAAAACAAGTATCTGACTAATCATCTACATAGGTACGAGACTGTCAATTATGGGATTTACAAAGTTTTAGAGGTGGAATATTAAAAAGCAAAAACTCCAGATTTTCCGGTTCCGTCATATGGAATAACATTGGCGGCAATTTCCAGGAAGCTATTTAGAATTTTGTGAAATTTGAGCCCTAGGGGCTGATTCGGTATCAATTGCCGTCCTTTACCATATGATGTATCCTATGCGACCCCCAGCAAGTGCTGCCAGATCTGATCCTTCTGATCTTATTGAATCCGATGCGCACGGTACCACGCATCCGACCAGAATCCTGAGTTAATACGATTTGGGGACTTTTCACCCGATTTCTCGGCCTGATCCTTCGGAATCGGCTGAAAAGGGGGCGTTTAGTTTGTTCAGAGGGGATACAGTCATTGGGTCACCAGCATGTTGGTCGATAGTCATTAGGTCGACATGCAGGAATGACGACAGGGTCATTAGGCTGACATGGGTTAGGTCGACATGTCAAAAGGTCGACATGGTATTTTTCACATTTTTTTCGAGCTGACATATGCCGACAGGCGGTACTTCATGCCCTACCATCCACTAGGGCGTGGTGGGAGAATAAAATAGTGTGCCGAGCGTAGAGTGACACCGTGCCCGAAGCATGGCGAGCGCAGCAAAATAAGGATCAAAAAGGGTTGAAATTACCTGTAGGGTAAAGGGGCAGACTAGATGGGCCAAATGGTTCTTATCTGCTGTCAAATTCTATGTTTCTATGTGAGGGGACGCGGTGCTACATTTCAGTGTCCATGTCGACTGTGTCCACATTCAGGACAAAAAAATAAGTGAAAAACCCCACATCGACCTTTTGACTGTAGACCTAACCCATGTCGAACTAACCCATGTCGACCTAGACTCATGTCAACCAACAGTGTGGTGTCCTAATAATCCATACCCATTCAGCCATTGCCAGAGCAGCGATATAATTCAACCAAAAAGGTTCAAAGCTTAGTTTACTGAATATCTCCCAAAAGTGCAATGGAATAAACTGATACTATAAAAATATATCTAGCTCTGTTGTATAACTAACCTTTATAGTGTCTAGGACCATTCAACTATGAGCCATCTGTGTGGTGCCACATGTGTGGTGACGGGGTACAGAACACAGAAGATTTCACCACAAAGGCCTAAAAGGGTCACTTGTCAGTGCAATAATGAGTGTTCAGCCATGTACAAAACCCCATTCTCTCATCACCCGAGAGGGGGAGTCTGGGGGGAGGGTGTAAATTCCTCTTGCAGAACCCTGATCACGATGGTGTTCAGCTACATATGCCTCTGTGTTGTACCGTAGCCCATTGCTACACCTCAGCTTTAAACCATGTAGTGCAGTCAGATATCTGGTTTATTATTAGGTTTTTGTGTCCCCCCCCCCCCCCTACGGGCTACATTGCCCTTTGCACCAGTTATCAAATAAGCTCTAAGAAGTGATCCTATATATTTCAGGGACGGAGAACCTTTGGCACTCCAGCTGTTTTTGAACTACACATCCCAGCATGCCCTGCATCAGTTTTAGCATGGCCAAATAGCAAAACCATAGCAGGGCATGCTGGGATATGTTGTTCAACAACAGCTGGAGGGCGAAAAATTAGACATCCCTGACATATAATTAAAGCCCAATGCTGCTACTCACTTGTATGGTGCACCATCCAGAGGTGAATTTGGTATTAAGCACGTCCCTGGGGGAGGCACCTGGATGCTTGCTAAGCAGGGTAATATGGCTTCAGGGTGGCAGTGTTCCGTTACTATTTGTACCGACCACCACCAACAGTGGGGTAAAAAGTATGGATGGTGAAGTGGTTAGCATTACTGCCTCACAGCACTGAGAACATGGGTTTGATTTCCAACATACTGTAGCCCTACTGTGTAGAGTTTGTATATTCTCCTTGTACTTGCATGTGTTTCCCCTGGGTACTACGGTTTCCTCACACATTCCAAAAATAGACTGGTAGGTTAAATGACTCACAATAAAAATGAAACCTAGTGTGCATGAGAGCACATGTGTAGACTAGAGGGGCCAAGTGTTCTTATCTGCCGTCAAATTCTATGTTTCTCTGCTAGAATCCTGGCTATATATGGAACATATTACCCAGTTGGAATGCTGGGACTTCTTATATATAAAACAGCGAGTTATCTCTATTGGATTTTATCATATTGTATACTAGCATTTATAATACAATTTGAAATGCAGTGTGGTGACTTCTACTCAGAATAAATGTTTAATGTGTTTTTTTTATTAGCAATTAAAATTTTGAATTTTTAACTAACCATCTTGTAAATCATTCAGCCAGCGCGGGCACATATTCCTATTTTTTCTTAACTTCTTTAAAAATAAAAAAAAATGTCTAGTGTGTACAATCAATATCCCTAAGGGCGGGATGTATCAACATACATCGCCGCCCTTCGCACGGCAGGGCACGGCACGGCAGGGCTGCGGTAACGGAGACCCCCGCGATACCTGTGATGTGGGCTGCGGGGTTCTCCGTCACCTCCCGGCGGCTGCCAGCGTCCCCCTGCGTCTCCTCCTCCCCCCTGAAGCCGGATGTCCTCCCGGCTGTGACACCAGGGGGAGGAGGAGGTTAAAGGAGGACGGGAGGGGGGGGGGGGGGGGGCGGCGCGCGGAAGGCGTACGCCGAAAGAAGCCCATAGGCTTCTATAGGGTATCGCCACCCTCTGGGTGGCGAGACCCTGGCCAGCGAAAACGGGGCGAACCGGTGATGATACATAGGAAAATGCGGAAAAACGGGGGTTTTACCGCATTTTCCCTTTAGTACATCCCGCTATAATTCTGCACGCTCCCACACATCATTAACAAACCACCCCGCCCCCCCCTCACCCCATCTGCTGAACATGCAGATAGACTTTATAACTCACAGAAAGCTGATCGCTGTGATCGATTATCGAACCATTGTGTATGCATACGATTCACAGTATGCATGCGTGTCATCAAACAACGAAAAAAAAATCTATTTTTTTATTGGCTACCTGCCCGCAGTTTGACTGACAGAACGTCCTGGTTTGAGAGGTGGTAACCTGACATGCCCAGGGAAGATGTGCAAAGTCAGCTCTGGCCATGATCAGCCTGTTTCTATCGCAGAGGTGTGGAAGGGTCAGGGTTACACACAGACTGCACACACTGGAAAAATGGTGAGCGAGTTGTGATGGGATTCGCAACTGTGCGAAGATCGCCAATATTTTTCTCAAGCCATTCGCACACTTCCACGAGGCGGGATTACACTCTGGCAGGGTGGCAGCTATCTGACTGAATAACCCCCAATATCGTATGACCAGCAGCACCACCACCGATATATTCAACTATATCGACGGTGTCCCTAGTCGTCTAATGTGTGTGGGCTTTAGGAACAGAAGAGTGTCGGATGCAGGAGAAGCTTGGGTCGGAGGATAATGTAACTGTGCATGTAGAAGACTTTTCTTGTGCTGTATTCAGTGGCTAAAAGGAACTTATCTAGGCTTCCATCATTATGTGATGGACATCAACAGAATGCATCAACATTCTACTATAATGCAGCTTAGATTACAGTGTATATGTGCATTTGTCACTATGATACCAAACACTGGCTCTTAAACGCTCTGACCTGAGCATCTAAATTGCTTTAATAGTCTTCCAGCCCACTTCCCCAATTCTAACCACAGCCCAGACTTATTAACTGTAAAGATCTAAAAACTCTTTCAAGTCTCTACTAGAAGAAAACAAAACACAGAAGATCTGTCTGTACCTAGAATCAGTGCGGTGGCTTTCATGTACACAAGGTGGGGACTTCACAACACAAATCATTGTACCGAAATAGTTCAGTGTCTGAAGTGCCCGGGTTTACTCATAACAAAATCAGTCACGGATTTTAATGGGCATCCAGTGTGAGTTTGTGTAACTTCGAGACAGTCTGAGGTAGCATATATACTCCGATCATTTTTAAGCTTATGATTGCATTCCATCTCTTACTACCGAGAATACGTTTATTATTGCTATGCTTTACAATGGTAACAGAATATGTTGGCAGTAATGGGGCGTACACACTGAGCTATTTGAGGGCATTTTCCAAGCGATCTCACTAGATCGCTTGAATGCCCCTACATCGCTCCGTGTGTAGGGGCCATAGCGATGCGCGGCACTATCGCCCGGCGATTAATATCCAACATGCTGGATAAATCTATAATCGCCGGAGTCAGGGCCAGTGTTCTTACCGGAGAACACTGGCCCTTGACAGATCGCTCGGCAAACAGCGCTGACACATCGCTGCATGCTGAGCAATAGCACTGAAGCGTTCTGCGCGAACAAGCATCGCCCAGAACACTTTAGCATCTCCACTTGTGTAGGCCACATAATATAAATAGATAGATAGAATATAGGATAATAGAAAATTGATGTAAAACTATACTGTAGATGTGTGTGTGGTTGCCTATATTAAAAATAAAACCCTGAGCCCACATAGACAGCTATATAATTCCAGTGCGTGACTCTAGAATGTAACAGCAATAATATATTTGGAATTTTAAAAAAAAGGAAAAAGTTATATAATTTTTTTTTGCAGGATATCTCTGAAAACATCCATTTTTGGGGGCTACCCGAGTATAACCTAGATGCAAGGATGTTACTACCATAGGTGCAAGGGGTGCAGCTGCTATGGGGCCAGGAGCTGTTGTATGTTTTACATACATTTATCACCCTCGGTTGCTAAATAGGGGGCCCATACAAACTTTTGCTATGGGGCCTACGGATATCTAGGTGTATGCCTCTGCCTAGAGGCATACACAGGGGACCGCAGCAGGAATCAGAACACCACCATCATTATCATTCGCTATTGTAGCCTACGGGCTGCACATTGCAATGTTTTCCCGTGCGCAGTCAGGTGACTGATCATCAGCGTTCACGTTACACAACATACTGACCCTATCCCTGGATGTGATTGGTCATACATCCCTGTGTCACTTCATTTCTTACTGCCGTGAAAATACATAATCATCAGGACCAAGTAACGATAATTAATACAATGATTGCGTTGCCAGGGAAAGCGGAGTGTCCCAATACTGCTAGGTACCACCCATCTGCCATCTAGCTTGCTACAATAAAGTCTGCTACAACCACTGAAACACTAACAACATGCACACCACAATACACAGACACACAAGCAAGCACTCTTTATAGAAATTCATAGCTAAATTATAGACACACACACACACACACACACACACACACACACACACACACACAGTGCCTTACCTTGCAGGTAGCTTTCAATGGTTTAGATAAAGTGACAAGTCCCAGTTCCCAGCACTGCTCTTATATGTGCTTGACTCATCTCAGCTTGCCACAAATAACCAAAGGGGGCAGGAGTGATACCAGGGATGTGCAAGGTCTGTCCTATCACATCCTAATGTCCCCCTCCCTCCCAGGGGCCGGCAGACAATTATCAGCCACCTCTCACTTCACACTACTCCATAGAAAATACAGACTATTTATTAACAGTGTTGATTCACACATTAGGTTGTTTTTCTTTGGTTTATAAATGCTCGAGCATGGGGACATGGGCTGTTCTAGAGCCCTGTGGGGTAAAGGACGGTGAAGTACACTACGGGTGGTTCTCACTAAACGATCCTAGTAACTCCTAGCAGAGAGCATTCATCATTTCTGAGGTAAAAAGTTATCAGTTTCATTTAAACATCTTTTAAACGCTATTTATTAGCGGCATATGTTCCCTGCGCTCATTAAAAATAACGCTCTCCAACTGACAATCTGAAGTGTCCTCACACACAACTGCTGCAATTGTGCAATTCTCAGCGTGCCAGGAACTGTGCCAGGAACTTGTATGCTTCACAAGACTGCATTCATTTGTTATGCGATACTTGTATATCTGTTTGTGAGCGAGTCAATCTGTAGGTGAAGTGCAATGGTGCAGCGTCCGCAACTTCTTTTTTTTTTTTTTTTTTAACACACTTAAGGTGCCCATACACGTACCAATTACCCGGTACTTTTTGTGCTAAAATAGCATCGCATCCCATGCACAACATATGCACAATGATGCTATTTTAGCACAAAAAGTACCGGGTAATTGGTACGTGTATGGGCACCTTGTGTTTTGTCATGCTTAGTATACAGAATCAAACGCAGGCGCACACAGATATACAAGTGTCGCATCTCCAGGTATTTGTGCAGTCTCGGGACGTGGTATTGTCACATCACAATTAAAGACACACATGTCAGTGAAAAATATGCTAGACCACAATGGCCCTTATTCTGGTTCATTCGCTTGGATGCAAACTCGCACAGAGCAATGTTTAGGGCAAGCAGGTGTGAGCGAAATCGGTGAGAAGTCTGGTCGCTGAGTGCATGCTCCCATCCTTGCGAGCGGGGGGGGGGGGGGCTGGTGGGGGGGTGCTGGGCTGGGGCATTAGCATTTGTGTACACCCTGTGTTACATGGGTGTTCCGATTAAAACGCTGTGCGTACATATGCTAATGCAGTTGTGACGCACGTGCGGAGGCTTATACGTACGAGCGGTCTGGGCTACCCTTACATATGCGGACGCCATCGCCATCATTCGATGGTCGGCGACCATGGAAAGATGGGGGAGGTTCCCACTGGATGTTTATGTAAAACGTGCAAATGGGTGGTTCGGGCTAACCATTCGCAAGACGGGGTTTGGTTAATTCGCAAGAGTGCGTGCACGCGTCCGAGCGAATGAACCAGAATAATGGCCTAGGTGCGGCACACTCACATCATGCGTCTCTCTGAGTAAGGACCAAAATGTTTTGACCAGTGTCAGTCCGTTTATGGTATTTGTCCATGAGGAGACTGGATCACACCTGGATGTGGAGCTTCACTGCGAGAGCAGAAATTGCATACAGTTACGACACAGCAATGTCGCTCGCCTCCCGCAACACTTACCTCCCATACTGCAGAGTGACTAGCCCCCTCACTGTTGCCCCACTAAACCCTACGTCCCACAGCCTTCATCCCACCGGGACCTGATGTGTCTGTATTAAAAGAGGTTCCGGACCATAGGTTGCTGGAAAATGGGGTGGTGTACCTGTATATTTGTAGGCTTACACTTTTCTCCATTGTGCATAAATCCATCTTTATTTCTGTTAAATCAAGATTTTCATGCAGGGTAAAACTACTCTTTATGCATTGTTATGTATTGGAATAAAAAGGTGTAACATGTGAGTTCAAAAGTAGTCATCATTCAACAAATACAGCCATTTACTAAGATTGGAGTTCTATTGAAGAGGGAATGTTGCTATGGGCAACGAATAAGATCCTATTATTTTCTGGAAGGTGCTATAAAGAAGAAGAATTAGGATGCTGAGGTCCAGCTGGGGGCATGGAACGGCAAATTGCAATCCCCAGTGGGATGCCGACAGGAGTGTGGCCGCAATAAGGCAAATCATAGGGGGGATTTTACTAAGTTGGGAGTTCCGTTTCACAGGGATGTTGCTATGGGTAACCCATCCGATACTATCTATCATTTTCTAGAAGGTGCTAATTAAATAAGAAGTCGATTCCTATTGGTTGCCCATAGCAAGCAACAGCCCAATGTGAAATAGAACTGTAATGTTAGTACATTTCACCGATGGCGCCTTTTGCACGGCCTTTACACCACCATGTTTTTCTTGAAGATGCAGGTTGTAAGTAATGTCTTGTACTAACTGAAGTGGAGGCGGCGCCTGCCCATGTAAATCAGCTCCGTCCTGAGCACACAGTGCAGACTGTGGAGACACACACGGATGACCTGCCTTTGTGGCATATATATGATTATTGCAGCCAGTTACCTTTTCACAAACATCTGCAAAGATAACACAATGCAGGAAGGGGCTGCACACCACAGGAGAACCATTACTATGATTATTGTGGTCCTTTCTGTGTAGAACAACAACATATTCCACAGTGCTGCACAATACAATGCAGACTTGGGCAGTTAACTCATTCACAATTACCTCACAACTTTACAGCTAGCACTATATATAGACAGTATAGAGACATTTACCTCTTTACCCACCCGTAGAACATGCTTGCCTACCCTCCCGAAATGGCCGCGGGAGCAGGACTGCCACCAGAAATTGTGGAGCCCGGGACTGACAAAATAGGCAGTGCCCCCTTTCCACTTCTTGAACCCCGAGCTTGCCTGGTGAGACCTCCGGTGTTGGCCGCACTGGTCAACCTCTACATTTATTTAACAGTTTCTTACTGGTATATAGCGCGCACACATATTCTGCAGTGCTTTTCAACATTGCTTCAAATTTTACCCTGGCCCGGGAGGCTGCCAAAATTGGGTCCCAATCCCGGCCCCTCGGGAAGGTGGGCAACCCTCACGCATTCTTCCCGATGCCCCCGCACCCCCCTTCAACAAATGCCGGAATTTGAACTGTCCGGGGGAGGGGGCTAAAATGCTGAAAATCGCATTATTCAAGCCCCGCCCCTTCTTCCCAGATCTGCAAATCAGTGTTTTGTGGAATGGAGTCAGGGCTTAAGGCCCCCATACACTATACGATTTTGGGACGATTTCATCCGATTTCGGCACTTTGGGCCGATAACCGGATGAAATCGCCCCAAAATCGCAGGTGTGTGATATATGATCCGATCCGATGCGCGGCCCCGTGCGCATCGGACCGGATCAGGGAGGTCGGACGGTCAGCACATAAGATCATCCGACCTCCCTGTATGCTATGCATATGCCTGCCCACCTGTCAGGCATATGCAGACACCGGGGGCAGGGGCGAATTTGGTGGTCAGGCCGCCCCAGGCCGCCCCACAATCTCTTAACTGCCATATTACAGTCAGTTAGGAGCTGATTGGCTGGTACATAATCTCTGTCAATTTCATCTCCCTCCAAGGCTTGGTAAATCAATCCCTAGGGTATGAAATATCTCCCAGTATGAATGCATAGACACATACTTGCCTACTTTCAAAGTCTCCTCTCTGGAAGAAGCCCTGTCAGCAGCACTTCAATGGGTGGGGCCTGGTGTAGATGTCATCAAGCCCCGCCCCCAGTAGAGAAAAATCCCGCTACTCGCCTGTCCTCGCGAAGGGGCTAAATTCTCACTATTTGCCTATTTAGCCCCACCCCTCCCCTGAAAAAGCCACAAATCGCAGTAATTTAACGCTGCGGCCGGTGAGAGGCGGAATCCGAGACGATTGCCCACCTTTCGGTGGGGCCCGGAGGAGGACCCGATTTCCAGGGCTAGGCAACCCTGCATAGACATTACTTGTACCCCTTTCACACCGCAGCTATAACACGGTATATTGCTGTTTAAGCGTTTCAAACCGGTTCTAGCTGCAGTGTGAAAGCGCCACTGTGAATTTACTGTGTACAAAAAAAAAAAGCCGTTTCATTGTGCAGTGTTGGTTATAGATAAAACGATCTAAAGAAAGGAGTGATAACGATTTTATGTTAATTGTTTTTTTTGGACTTCTAATGTCAAATAAATAGAATATACTTAAACCAGGTTACCACTACACTAATCATACTGGTCTACTTTTGAAAACTAGTTTCAGGGAGATTATAGTTGGTAGTAGAATTCTGCAAAGCGCCACTTTGAGGGGGTGTGTCATGCTCCTCCCAAAGGGCGTGTCTAGTTCCATATATGGAGAGATTGGGAAAAGATATTGGGAATGTGGCACCTAGAAGTGTGGGTGTGTACTCCTACATCTGAGAGGAATCTTGTAAAATGACTTATATCCAAATGTAGATGAGCCCCAAAGCAGTTAGTAAGAGCTACTATACTTGGTAAAGTGCTGGGAAATGGCGCTGATGATTCAATGTACCTGTAAATGTATCTGTCTCTCATTCTTTTTTACCACCAAAATGTAACAGTGTAATGTGGGCTAGGTGACATGAGGGAGATTGCAAGACTAATGAGGGAGATTGCTGTTATTTCAGGGAGTCTCCTGCAGAATGCAGGTGGGTAGGCAACTTTGACACTAATAAAACAACATGGAAGGGTTGTGTGCAAGGATTGTCCATAAATGTTATTTTAGCCTCCGAGAGTAGGCCATTAGCGCTGTTCTAATTCTAATATTTTATTATATGGAGGTTTTTATTGAGAGAACCGTGTAGAACAGCTGCTGTTTGCTCTGTCTGAGTGACCCGGCACCTACGGTAGTAGGTTCCACCTTGCTTTATCTGGTATACACTGGAAGATCATACTCAGCCAGACAGCTGTTCCGCCAGACAGATCGACAAATCTTGGTTTGTCACATTGTCAGTACGAGTACGCACAAAGCAATTTGGTGTACAATAACCAAACTGACTGGGCAAACGCTGTGTGGTGCCGGCCTGTGGTCCCAGCAAGTGAGGGATAAATCTGCCAATTTGGGTACAGTGCCAAGTGCAGGCTCAGCAGAGACAGCCGCCAGGTACCTGGGGCTCAGGCTGCATGTAGGAAATGCTGATATTTCCCACAGAGAGGCATGCCACGCAGATAACGGGTTTCCATAGCACGTTCTATCAGGGTAAACCGTGTACACAGCTTTACACAAGACAAATACAGATATCTATAATAACAACACATCACGCTGTAAGGCACTGAGAGGGAGCATGACGGAACCAGACATAAAAAGGAGACATACACTCTTCTTATTCACTATGGATTGGCTGGAGGCATCTCTCCACAAAGAATCCATGACTTCAGGCCTATTTCAATGTTGGGATAAGTACATCCAGAGCCTACCTCTTAGAACAAAAACGGCAATCCAGGCATGCTTCCAGTCTACCTCATGGTATAACCTACAGCTCCTCCAAAATAAAACCCCTGTCGCTATTTAGGTGTAATAATCCACGTACCTTTCCTATATGTACTCCTCTCCTCTCTTTCCCACTCACCTTATTCTTCTCTCCTTTCTATCTCTTGCTGGATGGCCGGATCGGTCCATGGATGGATTGATGGCTTGGAACTCGGAGCAGGCTATTAGTTAGTTGTTTACTTGTTTATTATTGCTTAATGTTAAATTTTTGTTTTGTTCTTTTATTTTGTTTTCTGACCAGTCTTTCATATTACTGATTATTTTTGGTAACTCCCAGTCTCTAAATGGCCAATACTGCCTACATCTTATGTACAGTGTTGCTGATCGCATATCAATGCTCAACCACCATTATACTATAACCAGAGTTGCCATGTTAAGCCTCCTTTTTATTTTATGGATATTTTATGGTTATTATTCATATATGTTTGTGGAAAATTAGAAAATTGTGGATTGCTCCTCATTTAATACCTTTACGTCTGTTATCTCCTTCTGTTTGTAACAACTGCAATATGTGAGGATCAATAAAACATATTTAAAAAAAAAAAAAAAAGGAGACCTACACAAACGGGCCACTTGCCGGAAGTAAGAATGTGATGGCCGTCACAGCAGACGTTACACAGAACTTACGGACCGACTCGCACTGCCTCAGATATGCAGCGGACAGCGTTCAGTTAAGACGCCGCCCTGTGAAATCCCATCTAGCGAATGAATGTGCCCGCTGTGCAAATAGATGTGTAGGGAGGCGGATCTATTCACAGCCGTGGGAATATGTCCAAACCCCGTCGCAAGCCGCTCACCAGCGAATTATTTTTACACTGGGTCAAAAGTGAGGTCCATCAAAACAACAACGAAAAGCATAGAAACAAATGTCAACATGTTGATGTCATTAAAGGTCGGTATTTTGACCATCTCTGTCAATTGACCATGTCGGTAGAATGAATGTCGGTACATTGACAGTGTCAGTATTTTGACCGTGTGTCAATGGGTGTCAGTATAATGATTGTCGGTCAAACATGTCAGGAAATCATACTGAACCCCTTCCAGAAACATAGAACATTCCAAAGGGGTATTTATGGGTTTCCCAGGCAACTTATTGCCAATACCAAAAGCTGTATATTGGCCCTTATTCTGGTTCACTCGCAAAGGCAAATTCCTTCTCAAATGGAAAAAATCCATGCACTGCAGGGGGACAGATGTAACATGTGCAGAGAGAGTTAGATTTGGGTGGGGGTTTTACTTCAAAGTGAGATCTGCAAAAATAAAGCAGCCAGTATTTTCCCTGCACAGAAACAAAATAACTCACCCAAATCTAATTCTCTCTGCACATTTTACATCTGCCCCACCTGCAGTGCACATGGTTTTGTCTATTTGAAATGGAATTTGCCTTTGCAAGTGAACCAGAATAAGGGCCATAGTCAGTACAGACTTCTGTGTTTTCTGTTATAATAAGAAGTTGCCCATAATGGAATCACTATGTTTGTGTGCAAGGCTGACATTACTAGTTTATATCGCCAATCACCACGCTCACTATTGTAATCACCAGACACAGCATTAGCATAGCCTGATAAATGTACTCAGCGCTGTACCCTATTCAGTATTATATGTATTAGGGAAACCATACGAGCACTAAGTGATTTATCTGTTTAGTGCCAGTCTCTAAAACAATTGCGTTTGTTGCCTGAAGAACACAGCAGGTTTCACTGTAAAATGGATTTATCTGCAGCTTGGCTGGGAAAGATCAGAAGATATGTGGTCCCCTCTGCATATTGTTCTGCTGACAAGCTGATGTTTCATTGTCATTGTCTCCCTCTGACACCTCTCCACCTCTCTGATCGTTCCATTGTCTGGGATTGCCTGCAATTACCATTGTGTATTCTGACTTTAGTTACAGAAACCCCCTGGCCATAGGTTTTCTTCTCTGCAGAGCCCGGCATTGGAGAACTTTCGTCTTTCTGTACAGAGTAA
>NC_139225.1:128911803-129019303 GCF_055691185.1 Crinia signifera
TAACTACATAGGAAGAGGGGGGCTAGACAATATAAACTACATAGGAGGGGGGGGGCTAGACAATATAAACTACATAGGAGGGGGGGGGCTAGACAATATAAACTACATAGCAAGGGGGGGCTAGACAATATAAACTACATAGCAAGGGTAGGGCTAGACAATATAAACTACATAGGAGGGGGGCTAGACAATATAAACTACATAGGAGGGGGGGCTAGACAATATAAACTACATAGGAAGGGGGGCTAGACAATATATAAACTACATAGGAGGGGGGCTAGACAATATAAATTACATAGCAAGGGGGGCTAGACAATATAAACTACATAGGAAGAGGGGGGCTAGACAATATAAACTACATAGGAGGGGGGGGGGCTAGACAATATAAACTACATAGGAGGGGGGGGGCTAGACAATATAAACTACATAGGAGGGGGGGCTAGACAATAAATATAAACTAGGTCCTGGAATGCTGAGCCTAATTCTGGTGTTGCAGACCGGTTCATATAATCAGCCAAATGTAATTATCGTACAAAAATACACCAAATAGATCAACAACAAATACTTCTCTGTGGTTACATTGCTTCTGCAGAAGGAAACCGTCACCTTGTATCAATATAAACTATATAGGAAGAAGGGGGGTCCTAGATAATATAAACTACATAGGAAAAGGGGGGGAGGCTAGACAATATAAACTACATAGGAAGGGGGGGAGGCTAGACAATATAAACTACATAGCAAGGGAGGGCTAGACAATATAAACTACATAGGAAGGGGGGGCTAGACAATATAAACTACATAGGAAGGGGGGGAGGCTAGACAATATAAACTACAAAGCAAGGGAGGGCTAGACAATATAAACTACATAGGAGGGGGGGCTAGACAATATAAACTACATAGGAGGGGGGGGGGGCTAGACAATATAAACTACATAGGAAGGGGAAGGCAGGCTAGACAATATAAACTACATAGGAGGGGGGGGCTAGACAATATAAACTACAAAGCAAGGGAGGGCTAGACAATATAAACTACATAGGAGGGGGGGCTAGACAATATAAACTACATAGGAGGGGGGGGGGGCTAGACAATATAAACTACATAGGAAGGGGAAGGCAGGCTAGACAATATAAACTACATAGGGGGGGGGGGGCTAGACAATATAAACTACATAGGAGGGGGGGGGCTAGACAATATAAACTACATAGGAGGGGGGGGGGGCTAGACAATATAAACTACATAGCAAGGGGGGGCTAGACAATATAAACTACATAGCAAGGGTAGGGCTAGACAATATAAACTACATAGGAGGGGGGGGCTAGACAATATAAACTACATAGGAAGGGGGGGCTAGACAATATATAAACTACATAGGAGGGGGGCTAGACAATATAAATTACATAGCAAGGGGGGCTAGACAATATAAACTACATAGGAAGAGGGGGGCTAGACAATATAAACTACATAGGAGGGGGGGGGGGGGGCTAGACAATATAAACTACATAGGAGGGGGGGCTAGACAATAAATATAAACTAGGTCCTGGAATGCTGAGCCTAATTCTGGTGTTGCAGACCGGTTCATATAATCAGCCAAATGTAATTATCGTACAAAAATACACCAAATAGATCAACAACAAATACTTCTCTGTGGTCACATTGCTTCTGCAGAAGGAAACCGTCACCTTGTATCAATATAAACTATATAGGAAGAAGGGGGGTCCTAGATAATATAAACTACATAGGAAAAGGGGGGGAGGCTAGACAATATAAACTACATAGGAAGGGGGGGAGGCTAGACAATATAAACTACATAGCAAGGGAGGGCTAGACAATATAAACTACATAGGAGGGGGGGCTAGACAATATAAACTACATAGGAGGGGGGGGGGGCTAGACAATATAAACTACATAGGAAGGGGAAGGCAGGCTAGACAATATAAACTACATAGGAGGGGGGGGCTAGACAATATAAACTACATAGCAAGGGGGGGCTAGACAATATAAACTACATAGGAAGGGGGGGAGGCTAGACAATATAAACTACATAGGAGGGGGAGCTAGACAATATAAACTACATAGGAGGGGGGGGCTAGACAATATAAACTACATAGGAAGGGGAAGGCAGGCTAGACAATATAAACTACATAGGAGGGGGGGGCTAGACAATATAAATTACATAGGAGGGGGGGGCTAGACAATATAAACTACATAGGAAGGGGGGGAGGCTAGACAATATAAACTACATAGGAGGGGGAGCTAGACAATATAAACTACATAGGAGGGGGGGGGGCTAGACAATATAAACTACATAGGAAGGGGGGGAGGCTAGACAATATAAACTACATAGCAAGGGTAGGGCTAGACAATATAAACTACATAGGAGGGGGGGCTAGACAATATAAACTACATAGGAGGGGGGGGGCTAGACAATATAAACTACATAGCAAGGGTAGGGCTAGACAATATAAACTACATAGGAGGGGGGGCTAGACAATATAAACTACATAGGAGGGGGGGCTAGACAATATAAACTACATAGGAAGGGGGGCTAGACAATATATAAACTACATAGGAGGGGGGCTAGACAATATAAATTACATAGCAAGGGGGGCTAGACAATATAAACTACATAGGAGGGGGGGGGCTAGACAATATAAACTACATAGGAGGGGGGGGCTAGACAATATAAACTACATAGGAAGAGGGGGGCTAGACAATATAAACTACATAGGAGGGGGGGGGCTAGACAATATAAACTACATAGGAGGGGGAGCTAGACAATATAAACTACATAGGAGGGGGGGGGGCTAGACAATATAAACTACATAGGAGGGGGGGCTAGACAATATAAACTACATAGCAAGGGGGGAGGCTAGACAATATAAACTACATAGGAGGGGGGGCTAGACAATATAAATTACATAGCAAGGGGGGGCTAGACAATATAAATTACTAGAGACAGGATTATATGCATTTGCATATTTGCATATGCATTTGCATATTTTGCCCATTCTCACTGGTTATTGCATATTTTACCTAAAATCTAGTGATAGTGCATATTTTAGGCCCTGCCCCCTTCCCAACCATGAGTCACAGCACTGCTTTGCCCTGCTGCTGCTGGCCAGGTAGTGGTAGAGTGTGCAGGCTGGGGCAATATGTGTGCAGTGTGGGGAACCTTGGCTGTACGATGTCTGACACTGCTCTAGGCTGCCATTCCATGTTGATAAAAGTCTGTCGGGGCGGATGCCATTACGAAGCTCCTGAACCTTTGCCTGCCCCTGGTCTGGGACTTTACACCAAGAGACAGACTTCTGCAGCAGAGGAGGCAGGCAGAAGGGTTGTGACCACGCGGCGTGGAGGAAATGCTGTGTCATAGTGAGTATGCGGCGCAGGAAGGAAGCCTTCCACTGCGCCGCCCTCACACGCTATGCTGACATTTGATCCATCGGCGCTGGAGATGAGGGTCTGTGTAGTTGATGCAAGAAGAGCTTTGGACACTGCACTCTGTTGTAGCAACCAGGAAGAAAAAAAATCCCGTGTACAGCACTAGACATCTGCCGATGGTGTGGGCCTTTTTTTGAGGTTTATTTGTAACTAATTTTATGCTGATTTCTAAATTAATAAGTTAAAAATTACTTTTTTTATTATTTAATGTAGCATATTTTAACACTTTTCATGCATATTTTAAGTATTTTTCATGCATATTTGCATGCATATTTCAAGCTTTTTATGTTGCATATAATCCTGTCTCTATAAATTACATAGCAAGGGGGGGCTAGACAATATAAACTACATAGGAGGGGGGCTAGATAAAATATACTATGTCAGAATAGTAGGCTTTTGTTTGCTAGATTTTTTCTGTTTTCTTTTCCTTCTTCTCGTTTCTTGTTCATCTTATTTTCCTTCTACTTGTCCTCATGGCCTTTCTCATGTTGCTGCAGAAAAGGAACAGTAGTTTGGATTAGTTCTGTACTTGAAACTATTGGCCTGATTCAGTAGGGCTCGTTCGCTGTTTGGCGAGCCTTGGAGCGCCGCCTGGCCCAACGTCCACCCCCCACCCCCGCCACCACTGAAACCCCTCAGTAACATACAAGGGGATGTATGCAAACACATCCCCTTGCATGCAGCCAAAGGGGAGAGAATTTGAAAGGGGAGATTAATTTTTCTCCCCTTCGGGAGAGTAAAAGTCAGTCTAAACAGACTTTTATTTCCTTCGGTGTCCGAGAGGGCGGGCGCTGATGTCATGTGATGATAGTCGCTCGCCCCCAACAGTTATCAGTCTGCCTGCGTTCCCAGGGGCAAAAGGTCAATGTGAGTTTTTCATGTTTTTTTGTCACAGAAGGAGAATATACTGTAAGTGTGGGAGCTTAGCGAGGCACCGAGCTTGAAGCATGGCAAGCAAAGCGAGAAATGTGAGGGTACGTGTTACACTAATTGGGTGTCCAGTCCATGTCAACAACTGAAGACCCCAAAAATGTGAAAAACTCATGTCTACCTTTTTCACGTCGATCTTTTGACCCCTATTGCATGTAGACCTTTTGGTATCTACCTGTTGACTTTCTATCCACTAATCAACGCCCCTGTAAAGTCAGAAAAGGATTTCGGAGCAATACCCCCTAGCTGCCAGTAGGTATCACTCTGTACTTATGGGTATAGGGGAGAGTAATCAAAGCTTGGAGAGAGATAAACTTTAGAGTGATAAAATACAAAACCATTAGTACAATATCTCCTTCAACAACATCTTTTGTACAGGCAGCCACTCTACTACCGTCAGCAACTGGTGTGGGCATTATGTATAGGCACCACTACTACTGTCAGCAGCTGGTATGGGCATATGTACAGGCAGCGCTAATAGTTTTGGCAACTGGTGTGGGCGTATGTATAGTCAGCGCTACTGCTGTCGGCATCTGTTGTGGGTATATGTATAGGCAGCACTACTACTGTCAGCAACTGGTGTTGGCATATGTACAGGCAGCGCTACTAGTGTCGAAAACTGACGTGGGCATATGTATAGTCAGCGCTACTGCTGTCGGCATCTGTTGTGGGTACATGTATATGCAGCACTACTACTGTCAGCAACTGGTGTTAGCATATGTATAGGCAGCGTTACAACTGTCGGCAACAGGTGTGGGCATTACGTTTAAGCACCGCTACTACTGTTGGCAATTGGTGTGGACGTTATGTATAGGCATCACAACTACTGTTGGCAACTGGTGTGGGCGTTACGTATAAGCAGCACTACTCCTGTGGGCATTACGTATAAATTGCGCTACTACTGTCAGAAACTTGTGTGGGCGTTACTTGTGTGTATATATATGTGTGTGTGTGTGTATGGGTTTGGTGGATGGGGGCGCAAAACATGCCCTTGCTCCGGGCACCATGGCACCTAGCTACACCGCTGTGCTGTACATAGCATACAAAACATATACATTGCATACACACACACACATCATTTACACACACAACATACACACAGAGTATACAAGCACACATCATGTACACACAGCATACCAGTGACGCACGCAGGGGGGGTTTCTGAGGACCCAGAATATAACACACTCACTGCCTAGCTCCCCCTACTGTCAGCCAGCACAGCGGTAGCCAGTCTCTTTATAAAAAGAGCCAGCTGCCGCGCACTGCTGTGTTATCGGGCAGCAGAAACGATAGCTCGGCGGGGAGGTGGGGTTTCTTAGTACTCGGAACCCCCCCAGCGTGCGCAAGTGAGTACCTTGTGTCCTTTGCAGGGTCCTCCTCCATGCTTATGTCCATGCTCGCCATGCTTATCTCCGTGCTCGCCATGCTTATCTCCGTGCTCGCCATGCTTATCTCCGTGCTCACCATGCTTAGCTCCGTGCTCCCCATGCTTATCTCCGTGCTCACCATGCTTAGCTCCGTGCTCCCCATGCTTATGTCCAGCATTTTCTGGGGAGAGATCAGTGAGGTTCAGGAAAGAGATGGGGAGTCGGCTGTGTATACACAAGATGCAGCTATACCCACAATATAGTGTGACCACCCTCCTAAGATGGCACTGGCATTCACAACTAGGTTTCCCCCACATGATTGGTCACCTCTCCTAGTACCGGGCTCAAATGATCTATAAGTGGCCCTAACTGTAACACTGATAACTGGTTGTACACATACTACCATTTGTATTGCTTAGGGCCAGATGCACTAAGCTTCAAAATTGATAAAATGGAGAATGATAACAACCAACCAATCATCCATCTCCTGCCTGACATTTTTCAAACACAGTCTGTGACATGGCAGGTAGGAGCTGATTGGCTGGCGGTTTATCACTCTCCATTTTATCACTTTTGAAGCTTAGTGCATCTGGCCCTTAAGACTAGATAAGATTTTATTATATCTGTACCTATTCTTATTATTTGCAGTGACACAAATGATGTGAGTCAAATTTGTCATGTTTTGTGATTCTGTCAATGTGGTTTGTGACTGGCAACTGCTGGAGAAACACCTTCAGCTAATACTGAATCAGTGTTAACCCTTTGAGTGACAACGTTGCTGTATATCCGCTTAAAATGCCAACATCGCTCAGAGCGACGGTTCATTTAGTATAAATAAATACAAATACAGCCAAGTCAATTAATTAAAGTTTAGTTAAAAACTGCACCCCAAAAAAAAAACAACAAAAAAAAAAACAGTCGTTGTGAGCAACGGCATATTCTTTTTTATATAATTTTTTTTTTTTTTTAATTGAAGCATCAGGTGCCAGGTTCACATACAAGTCATTACGTAATACAATAATACAATAGTTACAATTCCAGGTTTACAGGACAACAAGATAGTAGAAATACTTGTACAAAAAATCTAATTCTATAAGGCAAGTAATTGCCCTGCTGATCCAAAAACCTTGAGGTTTTTAAAATAATTGGTGCCTCGCCCCGTGCCCGCCGCAACCCACACCCATGAAACATTTTGGTATTTTCCCCCAAATTACAAATGGATTGGAGGATAACGCTGGCATTTTTACCGGTTATTTTGAGGATCTCGCACAGCTATGTTGGCCCTGAAAGGGTTAATAAAAAAGGGTTGCTTGCCAATTTTCACACCTATTTTGACAAATTCCCTTGGCGCTCAAAGGGTTAAACATTGCATAATGAAATAGATACGTATATTGAGCACTTGTATTGGATAGACCAAGGGTGAAATGTAATAGGATGAGAGATTCAGAAAGTGAGAGATTTGGTAAGAAATCGCCAGGTTTTTTAAAGCGGCAACCATTTACAATTCAACATCAAACTGGTTTTGCAGTGTAAATGATTGCCGCTTTAAAACAACAAGAGATTTCTTACCAAATCTTTCACTTTCTGAATCTCTCATCCGATTAAATCTCACCACTGGTGTGTGTCGTAAATGTGTCTCACAAAGAAAAAGGGACTTTTTTTTTTAATGAAAAAAAAAAATATTACAAAAAATAAAAAATAAAAAATAAAAATGAAACAAAATAAAAGTGATAAATAAATGTTATAGTAAAAATAACATTAGGTTTGACCGTGTGGTCAAATCGGTGATTGCATAATGATCTAGCATCAAGTAACAAGCTACCTTTGTTCTGGGCCCTCTCCCGGCATGGGGTTTAAATTATACCCCTTTTACACCGCCGAAAAATCCAGATCAGCGGCGGGTCAGACTCGGATCATCGGCGGTGTAAATGGGGTATATCCGTGTCCATATACACGAGTCCTCTACCCAGGTCCTGAACTGGGTAGAACCCGGATAGGACAGTGTAAAGGCCGGTGTAAATGGTCCCGCTGCGGGTTCAGGCACCCGCAGCGGGTCCACAGCGTGCATCGCTGGGGAAGCTGTCCCCAGGTGCTCCGGGAGGAGGGGGGTCCCTGTGGCTGCTGAGGGGAGGGGGGGGGGGGGTACCTGTCAGCCTGAGGTCAGAGCCGGAGGGGATGATGTGCGCCACTGCCGCTGCTGCCTTACCTCCCCCCGCAGCCGTGAAGTTCTTGCGGCAAATGGACAGTAAGCATTGGGGGTCCCTCCGGCGCATGGTAACTAGTACTAGTTCCCATGCACCGGAGGGACCCCCGCCACTGACTGTCCATTTGCCGCAGGAACTTCGCGGCTGCGGGGGGAGGTACAGCAGCAGCGGCGGCGGCGCACATCATCCCCTCCGGCTCCGACCTCAGGCTGACAGGTACCCCCCCTCCCCTCAGCAGCCGCAGGGACCCCCCTCCTCCCAGCACCCGGGGACAGCTTCCCCCCTCTACCCCCTCAGAATTTTTATTTAAGTAGTAGTAGTAGTATATATATATATATATATATATATATATGTATATGTATATATATATATATATATATATATATATATATATGTGTGTGTGTGTGTGTGTTGCCTCCTAGCAACAAGCAATTTCACCCCCCTTGGCAACGAGCAAGCATTTTTAACGACATCCACAAGGAAAGGCAGGGCTGACCCAGGTTCAGTGTAAATGGTGCAGACCCAGGTCCGACCCAGGTCGAAGTGCTGTGTAATACCCCTTTCATACTCGCAAGAATATCCTGGGTTTTTGAGCATCCCGCGGGTCGTGGCCATGCCCATTTAGCGGAAGATCGCACCCACCCACAATGTAGCTCCTCTTCCTCCAGTAAAGCAATATCAGAGGCCCGTCCACCCATACTCTGACTGGGAGCCGAGCACAAAGTAGCCCCTTGCCAGCGATTAGCCCCTGTCAGTCGGGATCCCGACTGTCACGCATTTGAAGAGTCGGGATTCCAATGTTAATATACTGACCGTTGGGATCCCGACTGTCGTGCATTTGAAGAGTCAGGATTCCAATGTTGATATACCGATCGTTGGGATCCCGACTGTTGGGCCGGCATCTGGCACCCAATAAAAATAAAATGTTTCATAACAAGGCCATGTAGGCCAGTGGCTGATAATGATTAACGGGCTGGGCCAGTTTCAGACTGGGGCATGAAGGTCCCACCAGGGAATGCAGTGATAGGGGCTCATTTTTAAGGGTGTGGTCAATCTTCAGAGGGGGTGTGGCCACCTCTGTGGCAAAGCATTAGAGTAAATAGTATTTTTTGGTAAATACTGTTAGGGTATGCACTATAATGAACAACAGCAATGCATTGTACAAAACACCATAGTGCAGTGGTTCCCAAACTGTGCGCCTAGGCTCCCTGGGGTGCCTCGGAGCACTTGCAGGGGTACCTCCGGTTGGTGGTCCAGAACCAATTCCAATTATTTATGGTCAATGAAAAAGGCTAAACCAGAGCTTGTGGCTTCCAATTATAAATTATGTGGGTAAACAGAAGTGAATCCTGCTCCTCACCACATAACTGGACCTAAGGATAACATTTAATCACAACTTATTTAATTTAATTTTTTTTCTGAAATTCTCAGTAACAACTTTTAGCTTAGGAATGCTGTGAAAAACATTCTTACACTGTAGGGCAGGCATGTCCAACGTTGGCCCTCCAGATGTTTTGAAACTACACATCCCAGCATGCTTTGCAATAGTTTTAGCATTCTCTAATAGCAAAACTGTGGCAAAGCATGCTGGGATGTGTAGTTTCAAAACATTTGGAGGTCCAACGTTGGACATGCCTGCTGTAGGGTGTCGTGATCCAAAAAGTTTGGGAACCACTGCCATAGAAAATAACATATATATAATGTGTACTTCAAGTGGACAGTCTGGAACCTGATCCCTAGAGAAAGAGGTGGTCTCAGATTGTGGAACCCACTGGGAGTTTCCCCTATTCCCCTGGGTGCCAGTTCAACCCTAGGCTAGGCCTATTGTAATAAGTGGGGGAAGGGGTGACCAGTCCTGTGTGGTTGTGGTTAGTGCCATATGGGTGCTTGCACACCTTACACTATCAGTTATTGGACCTCTCTATTTATGTAACAGTAAAAAAATTGCATAATCCTGTAAGAAAAATAGAACTACAATTTGATAACTACATAATAATAATAGGATGTTAATCACCGCCCTGTCCACACTGCAGCCAGAATGTGTTGGTTTAGTAAAGCTGCTGTACTGTAATTAGTACACCCCCCTCCCCTCCCGGCGCCACTGTTTACCCTGTTTTACAAGGGAGGGGCTGGGAAACACCAACTTGCCTCCGGGCACCTGGGAAGAATTTACACCTTCTGTTCTATGGTCTTGAAAGGACAGTCTAATTAGTAGCACACAGATATGACCATTGGACATATATATTAAAAAAAGTCAAGATACACATGATAAAAATGTAAACATCCATATGTCCTGTTATCTCATATGATAAAGAATAAAAATATGTGGATGAATATTATCAGAGTGTAACGGTGCTAGGGACTATCTATCTGCAGCAACCTCGGCCCCTTGGAGCTCTCCATGCACAGTTTGCTGTGTGTCATCTGTCATATACACAGGGACGGCCACAGAGTGCTCTGCAGAGACTTAGGGGCCCATTTATCAAACCATATTTGCGGCTAAATCCCCGAAAACACCCGTTTTCGGGATTTAGCCGCAAATATTAAGTATCTCCTAAATGTATGAAAGGGGGATCGCAGCAGGGATCTCCGTTCCCTGCTGCGATCCCCCCTGCACCGCCACCGGCCGCATCCCCCATAGGTTTCTATGGGGGATGCGAAGCTGCCCGATGTATTAACATCGGGCAGCCCGGCATCGCACCCCTGGGCTATCGCCATTCTGATATGACGATAGCCCATTGTAGCCTATGGCTACGGGATCGCACTGCCGAGCGGGGCAGTGCGGTCACAGGGGTTGGCGGGGGTCAGCGCATAACCGCGCATGCGCAGACCCCCCGGCATCCGGGTAAGGGCTTCACAGGGACAGGCTCCTATCGGAGCCCTGTCCCTGCGCCCTTCTAATGATACATCCCGGCGGTGTACTTCAACACCGCAATGCGATGTCCGGCGATGCCACTGCGCCGGCATCGCACTGTATTGATAAATGCGCCCCAAAAGCTGCTGTAGGGAGCAGTCTGGTCCATAGTTCCAGAATCTGTACCGTTCTAGTCATGCTACATTTATTCTCTCTGTCCGAGTGCAGCAGCTGCGGGTCAGGAGGGGGCTGTTCATTTCTCTGCACCATTTACCATAATTCATACATGGGGACATGAGCATAAGTGCCGGTTCTGTGGGTGCTCAAGGGCCCGAGCACCCACGGAAATTGATGAGCACCTACGGGACCGAGTCCCACTGCTGGGCCGCCATATTAACTTGCTGATTTGCTGGTGCAGCACACACATCACCGGACCCGCCACCTGGGAAACAGTATGCCGGGAAGAGTGTATTCTGTCTGCGGAGTACCTGCACTGTGGGAGCATCTATGTACCTGCACTGTCGGGGCATTTATGTACCTGCACTGTCGGGGCATTTATGTACCTGCACTGCGGCGGCATTTATGTACCTGCACTGCGGCGGCATTTATGTTCCTGCACTGCGGGGGCATTTATGTACCTGCACTGTGGGGGCAATTATGTACCTGCACTGTCGGGGCATTTATGTACCTGCACTGCGGCGGCATTTATGTACCTGCACTGCGGCGGCATTTATGTTCCTGCACTGCGGGGGCATTTATGTACCTGCACTGTGGGGGCATTTGTGTATGTGGAACTCTGTTGCCATAATATGAATATTGGAGACAACTGTGCTCCATAATATAAATTGGTATAATTTTGTGGCCACACCCCTTCCCCATGAAGCCACTCCTCTATATTTTTGGCTTGAGCACCCACCAGCAAAAACATAAATCGGCACCTATGGACATGAGAGTCCCCAAGTGTCACAAGTCACTGAAGGGAGCTGGTCCCATCTGGCGTTACAAGCCCAGACTTTAACATGTATGTTAGCAGCCCCAGGGCAGACAAGGGGGCTCGCAACTTACATAGTCCCTGTGACGCCGACCCGCAGAATAACCCCCCCCCCCAGCCATGGGAGGGGATGTGTTAGGAAGACAGATACCCTTGCATGTGCCCACGGCAGGAGAAATCACTCGATGGTCAGCGACTTTAACATGACGATGTTTGTACACACTCAGACCATCAGGGCAGATGCCGAATTCGGTTGAATAGGTGTGAACCAGAATTGGCCCCTAAGTACCTCCAGGCCTGTTGGGAAATATAGGATTCACATATCATGGAATCTGACCAGCTGGATCATGCAGGATCCCTCTTCCTACCTGTATGTGAGTCCATGTTGTGTGATGAGGAGTAGCGTCAGCCGGGCGTTGGGGTCCTGTGATGAGAAGTGATGATGGGTCCGGAGAGATCGGATGTACCTGTATTTATGCCCTGCTGTAATAAGGTGTGGCAGCTGTCGGGCAGGCTACGCACAGCTAGGTGTGTCCTGCAATGTGATCCATTGCCTCCAGCATATCCACACACAGATCATGTATTGTGTGTGTTTGTCTTGTTTCAGCCAGGCAAAATATTTTGGCTGCAGGGAGGGACCATGTGGTGTTCTCTCAATGGCTCACAAGACTCTGCCCAGTGAACATCCTTATGATGCAGATTTTCACACACGTGAGGGGAACTTCAATTGTTTATTGCACTGGCAGCCACTAGATGGCACCCAACAGAGCATTTCATTAGTTCCTTAGGGCCTTATTCTAGTTCACTCTTTCTGACAAAATCCTTCTTAGATGGACAAAACCATGTGCACTGCAGGTGGGGCAGATGTTACTTGTGCAGCGAGAATTAGATTTGGGTGGGGTTTTACGTCAAAGTGAGATCAACTTTGCAGTGTAAAAATAAAGAAAGAACCATAGGCGCCAATGTACACAAAAACTAACAACACTTTAATGAACAATACAATTATTTGCATGCATGCAGGAATGACATATAAAATATATCTAAAATAGGACCAATATGCATTTATAGAGTAAAATTGACCGTCATGAATAATGTGCTTAGATCAATCCTGAATGTTTGCACAATTTAAACAGATTAGCTGTCCGTCCCAGAGATACATGTGTGTCCACAAGGTTTAAGCGTAAATCCTCCCAATAGATTTGTTAGGAGTTATTGGTGAATACACACACAGGCTCCGGACTTGGAGGCTCATTTATCAAGTAACATTTGCAGCTAAATCCCCGAAAACACCCGTTTTCGGGGGTTAACCGCAAAATATTATGTATCACTGAAATGTATTAAAGGGGACCGCAGCAGGAATCTCCGATCCCTACTGCGATCCCCCCCTGCAGCGCTGCCGGCCGCATCCCCCATAGGTTTCTATGGGGGATGCGAAGCTGCCCGATGTATCAACATCGGGCAGCCTGGCATCGCACCCCTGGGCTATCGCCATTCTGATATGGCGATAGCCCATTGTAGAGAAGGAATCAGTGTATAGAGGGCGCTGGATTCTTGTTGACCCAATGTAGTAGCTGTCCAATGGCTCATACAGATTTATGAGGAAAAAACAAACAAAGAATGACAGCAATCAATAGGGGTCTGTGTATGGGTAATAGACAGAAAGTTTAAGGGACACAGTAGAAAGGGCTCCCAAGGGGGTATCGTACCCTCACTCACACGAAACAGTGCGTGTACATCCACATCAAGGTATCTTTAAGGTTTTTCAGAGAGAACACCTCCGTGTGTGGGGATGAATTCGAAACAGGTGCGTACCGTACTCACATATATACAGGTGATGGTACTCCTATCAAGGTATCTTTGGGTCCCAGTTGGTTAATAGGATTTTCAATGATTACCTCCAATTTTCTCAGTATGTGGTAGGAAAGAAAACAGAATTCTCTCTCAATATGGATATATAAAAGTGTACTGGATAGTGATAAAAGAGGGGTCTGTATACAAAAAGAACTCCCAGGGGAATATCGTACCCGCACTCACACAAAGCAATGCGTGAACATCCACATCAAGGTATCTTTGATTTCAACAGAGCACCTCCGTGTAGGAAATGGGTTTGTAACAGGCGCGTACCTTACTCACATGTGTACTAGTGATGGTACTCCTATCAGGGTATCTTTGGGTCCCAGTTAATAAGTAGGATCTTCAATAATTATCTCCAAAGTCCCCGGTATATCATAAAAGGAGACAAGGTTCTCTCTCAGTACAAATATTTATTGGATATGATATAACAAAGGTGGTGTGCATAAATACAAAATGCACCAAACGTGTGCAAAAAAAGGCAAGGGGAAACAATACCTGAAAGGCAATGTATGGCCATCCACTGTCAGCCAGGTAGTTCCCAGGTGGTACAGATGATATAGATGCACAGCTCCTCTCCACCAACGCGTTTCGACAGATTCCCTGTCTTTTTCAAGGCCTTGAATATATATGTGAGTACGGTACGCACCTGTTTCGAATTCATCCCCACACACGGAGGTGTTCTCCAAATTACTGTGAAACACCTAAACATAATAATAATAATAATAAAAATAATAATAATAATAATAAATAATAAATTATAAAGTTGTCTTTTTATTTTTCCTTTATAGTAAAAAACAAATGAGTAAAAAATAATAAAAATGTATAGATTATAAAGAAAAGAAGTTTGTATATCTCTGAAGAATATGGGGGAAATTTACTAACAAAAATTTGTGAAAAAAAATCGTATTTTCATATGAAAATACGATTTTTTGGGGGGCTTATATGTATTTTTGGCATTTACTATGCCAAAAATACGAATTTTCATATTCATATACAAATACGAATGAATACACCCAGGGGCGGATTGGGGACTAAAAGTGGCCCTGGAAAATTTCTGGAAGTGGCCCCATGTGGACGGCAACAAATTAATTATGGCCGTTCTCATACATACACCTGGTCCCTGTAGGGTTACCACCTTTGTGTTGAGAGATTCCCGGACAGTGGCACGCCCCAGCCCCTCCCCTTGACACACCCATTTTTTTAACCTTCGCTTCAATTCCTTTCTTTTTTGCACACTGATTTTGCACACATGTTACATCACACACTGTAATGCCCATTACACTTTAAGCCACACACCGTGATGCCCATTACATGTTACACCATACACCGCAGTGAACATTACGCGTTATGCCACACATCGTGATGCTCATTACACATTATGCCACACACCATTATGCCCATTACTCGTTAAGATGCCAGGACTCAAATTTTTTGTAAAGCAGGGTTAACAAGGACAGTGCGCGCCGAAGGCGCGCGCAAAAAAAATTCTATGTAATGCCGATTACACGTACACGTCACACATACATTACATAGTATACCACATGCCGGGAGCAGTAATGAAGTAATGACCAGGATATAGCAGATGACTGGGGAATACGCAGATAGTGGGTGACTGCCTGGGGAAGCTGGGGTGACTGGAGAGGCTATGGTGACAGGGAGATAGCAGGGGACAGGGGAAGCTGGTGTGACAGGGAGATAGCAGGTATGTATGTGTGTGATATATATATATCACCCCCCGCTCTGCCGCTCTCATACATACATACAGCCTGCCGCTCTCATACATGCATACATACAGCCTGCCGCTCTCATACATACATACACCCTGCCGCTCTCATACATACATACACCCTGCCGTTCTCATACATACATGACCCTGTCGCTCTCATATATACATACATACACCCTGCCGCTCTCATACATACATACACCCTGCCGCTCTCATACATACATACACCCTGCCGCTCTCATACATACATACACCCTGCCGCTCTCATACATACACACGATACATACATACACCCTGCCGCTCTCATACATACATACACCCTGCCGCTCTCATACATACATACACCCGGTCCCTGCCGCTCTCATACATACATACACCCAGTCTCTGCCGCTCTCATACATACATACATACATACATACACCCTGCCACTCTCATACATACATACACACAGTCTCTGCCGCTCTCATACATACATAGATACATACACCCTGCCGCTCTCATACATACATACATACATACACCCTGCCGCTCTCATACATACATACATACACCCTGCCGCTCTCATACATACATACATACTGCCACTCTCATACATAGATACATACACCCTGCTGCTCTCATACATACATACATACACCCTGCCACTCTCATACATACATACATCCTGCCACTCTCAAACATACATACACCCTGACGCTCTCATACATACATACATACACCCTGACGCTCTCATACATACACCCTGACGCTCTCATACATACATACACCCTGCCGCTCTCATACATACACATACACCCTGCCGCTCTCATACATACATCCTGCCGCTCTCATACATACATCCTGCCGCTCTCATACATACATACATACATACATCCTGCCACTCTCATACATACATACATCCTGCCGCTCTCATACATAGGGGGACATTTACCAAAATGGATTCGTAGAAAAAAGGTGTATTCGTAGGGAGAAATACACCTTTTTTTTACGAATTTGTATTTTCGGGATTTACAATCCCAAAAATACAAAAATTCGTAGTCCTAAAGATGGAACATTCGTATTTGTATTTACAAATACGAATGTCTACACCATCGATAGAATACGACAGAAATCACCATTCAAAAGAATGGTGGTTTCTGATTTACTAAGCAGCCGTACTGATAATACGGCTGCTTAGTGGTGTAAAACACCCACGCAAATACGACAGGAAAATAGAACACCATTTTCATGTCGTATTTGCGTTTTAGCCTGCACGGATCAGTCAGATCCGTGCAGGCTACAGTGTAAAAAAATAGAAAAATTAAATAAATAAAAAAAAAAACGGCAGACAGAGCCTGGAGCCGGTAATTAAAAATCAGGGAACCCGACAAATAGGGGTTCCCCGATTTTTAACAACCAGCCCCAGGCTCCTGCTCTGGGGCTGGTTCCCAAAATACGGGGGACAAAATGACTAGGGGTCCCCCGTATTTTAAGAACCAGCCCCAGGCAAAACCAGCCAGCAGGGTAATGCCACAGCCGGGGGGAGACTTTTTATGCAAGTCCCCCCGGCCAAAGCATTAACACTACCGACCAGTCAGCCTGGCCAGGGGCCCTGGGGGAGTGGGGACCCCCCCAATAAAGGGGTCCCCCCCCTCCAGGACTTACCTGACCAGGCTGAAGCCTGGTGCTGTCCCCGGTGACCCTGGGCTGTGGTCACCGGGCTGATCTTGGTGTAAAAAATAGAATAAAAACCATTGTCTTTTACTGGTGAACTATGAGTCCCAGCAAGCCTCCCCCGCAAGCTGGGACTTGGAGAACCACAAGTCCCAGCCTGCGGGGCATTAAAGGGCCCGCTGGGTCTTGTAGTGCCACAGTAAAAGAAAGAGTTAAATAAACACACTGACACACGTGAAAAATAAAAGTTTAATACATACATAACACATACATACTGATACTTACGAGAAAGTCGGCTCCTGATTGGCCCGCTAGGCGGCCAATAGAATTCAGTCTGAGGAGAGGCGCCGAATATGAAACTTCAGCATCTCTCCTCAGCGCGATGCACAGACAGCGCAGACAGCGGGGACCGGCGACAGCAGGAAGATTACCTGGACTACGTCGGATCAAGAGAAGACTTCTTCAGCGCAGGACCAGGTGAGTAGGATTTCCTTCCACAGCTCCAACATGGATTTCTTCGGACCCGGACACCGCCATGGACCTGGAGGACGACACGGACCGTCGACATGGACCTGGAGGACGACGCAGACAGCCGACATGGACGACACAGGACATCAGGACCAGGGCTACCTACGGGATCAAGAAAGGTAAGTATCAGTATGTATGTGTTATGTATGTATTAAACTTTTATTTTTCACGTGTGTCAGTGTGTTTATTTAACTCTTTCTTTTACTGTGGCACTACAAGACCCAGCGGGCCCTTTAATGCCCCGCAGGCTGGGACTTGTGGTTCTCCAAGTCCCAGCTTGCGGGGGAGGCTTGCTGGGACTCATAGTTCACCAGTAAAAGACAATGGTTTTTATTCTATTTTTTACACCAAGATCAGCCCGGTGACCACAGCCCAGGGTCACCGGGGACAGCACCAGGCTTCAGCCTGGTCAGGTAAGTCCTGGAGGGGGGGGACCCCTTTATTGGGGGGGTCCCCACTCCCCCAGGGCCCCTGGCCAGGCTGACTGGTCGGTAGTGTTAATGCTTTGGCCGGGGGGACTTGCATAAAAAGTCTCCCCCCGGCTGTGGCATTAGCCTGCTGGCTGGTTTTGCCTGGGGCTGGTTCTTAAAATACGGGGGACCCCTAGTCATTTTGTCCCCCGTATTTTGGGAACCAGCCCCAGAGCAGGAGCCTGGGGCTGGTTGTTAAAAATCGGGGAACCCCTATTTGTCGGGCTCCCTGATTTTTAATTACCGGCCCCGGCTCCTTCAGCCTGGTGCTGGTTTCGGCTGTGGGGGGGACCCCACGCCGGTTTTTTTTTTTATTTATTTATTTTTCTATTTTTTTTACACACCGCAGCCTGCACGGATCTGACTTGATCCGTGCAGACTGCTAGAAATAATTCGTATTAGCAGCCGTATATACGGCCGCTAATACGAATCATTACACCATCGGAGGGTTACAAAGCAGTCGTATCTGACTGCTTTGTAAATCCCCCTCCGGAACACGACTTTGCATACGACTTAAACAGTCGTATGCAGTCGTAGGGAAACAACCAATACGAAAAACTAGGTTTTTCATATTGGTAAATTTCCCCCATACATACATACATACATACATACATACATACATACATCCTGCCGCTCTCATACATACATACACCCCGCCACTCTCATACATACATACATACATACATACACCCTGCCGCTCTCATACATACATACACCCTGCTGCTCTCATACATACATACATACACCTTGCCGCTCTCATACATACATACACCCTGCCGCTCTCATACATACATACTGTACATACATACACCCTGCCGCTCTCATACATACATACACCCTGCCGCTCTCATACATAGATACATACACCCTGCCGCTCTCATACATACATTCTGCCGCTCTCATACATACATACATCCTGCCGCTCTCATACATACATACATACATCCTGCCGCTCTCATACATACATACATACATACATCCTGCCGCTCTCATACATACATACATCCTGCCGCTCTCATACATACATACATCCTGCCGCTCTCATACATACATACATCCTGCCACTCTCATATTATTATTATTATAATTTTATTTATAAGGCGCCACAAGTGTTTCGCAGCGCCGTACAAAGGAACAATACAGGGAAACAAAACTTGGCATAACATTGAATAAATAACAAAAATACAGTACAAATAAAGAGCGCCACAGATCAATACACATTACAGCTTGGATATAAGTAGTGAGGACTCAATCAACATACAACTAGAGGCTTGAGGCCAATGATGGAGATGAGTATGCAGACGAAGATGGTCACTGAGTGTTGGAGTAAAGGAGAGCTGTGAGTGAAATGTGAAGAGAAGTGGGCTTTGACAACAGGAGGGAAGAGGGCCCTACTCGGAGGAGCTTACAATCTAGTAGGAAGGGGAGACAGACAGATTACAAGAGGTGCAAGCGAGGGGGTGGTGGTTAGATAGCAGGAAACAGGCAAGGGGTCGGAGAACCAGCTGGTTTATGCAGTGGAAGGGTACGCTTTGATGAATAGGTGAGTTTTCAGTGCCCGTTTGAAGCTTTGCAAGGTCGGGGAGAGTCTAATGGAGCGAGGGAGTGCGTTCCACTGAAGGGGTGCAGCACGGGCAAAGTCCTGTACTCTAGCATGGGAAGCAGTGATCAGGGTGGAGGAGAGACGACAGTCGTCAGCTGACCGTAGAGGGCGGGAGGGTGTATGAATGGAGATGAGGTTAGAGATATATGGAGCAATGGAATTAGAGATGGCCCTGTATGTGAGTGTGAGGTGTTTGAAGAGGATTCTGTAGGGGAATGGAAGCCAGTGCAGATTTTGTTGAAGGGGAGTAGCAGAATTAGAGCGGCGGGAGAGGAAGATAAGCCTGGCTGCAGCATTGAGGACAGATTGGAGAGGAGCTAGTTGGGATTGAGCGAGGCCGGTGAGGAGAGCATTACAGTAGTCAAGCCGTGAGATGACCAATGAGTGGATGATCAGCTTAGTTGCACTCTGTGAGACAAAGGGCCTGATGCGAGCAATGTTGCGTAACTGGAACCGGCAAGAATGGGCCAGCGTTTGGATGTGGGGTGCAAAGGAGAGGGAGGAGTCAAGAGTGACACCCAGGCAGCAGAGTTGGGGAACAGGGGAGATGATGGTGTTGTTAACAGTGATAGAGATATTAGTAGGGGGCATAGCTCTGGGTGGGGGAAAGATAATAAGTTCGGTTTTGTCCATATTCAGCTTCAGAAATCGCTCAGACATCCAGGTAGAGATGGCAGCGAGGCAGTTGGAAACTTGAGAGAAAACAGTGGGGGACAGATCAGGAGAGGAGAGGTAGATTTGGGTGTCATCTGCATAGAGGTGATATTGGAAGCCAAAGGAGTTAATGAGTGCACCCAGAGAGGAGGTGTACAGAGAGAACAGAATGGGGCCAAGGACGGAACCCTGAGGGACCCCGACAGGAAGGATAGAAGGTGGTGAGGTAGAGCCAGAGGCAGAGACTGAGAAGAAACGGTTGAAGAGGTAAGAGGAAAACCAGTTGAAGACTGTGCCAGAGAGGCCAATGTTTTGGAGTGTGTGGAGGAGGAGAGGGTGATCCACAGTGTCAAAGGCAGCAGATAGGTCCAAAAGGATAAGCAGGGAGAAGTGACCCTTGGATTTGGCTGACAGCAGGTCATTGGTGACTTTCACTAGGGCAGTCTCAGTGGAATGAAGTGGGCGAAAGCCAGATTGAAGGGGATCTAGGATGGAGTGGTCAGACAGGTAGCTGGTGAGACGCCTGTAAACCAACCGTTCTAGTATTTTAGAGGCAAATGGGAGAAGAGAGATAGGGCGGTAGCTTGTGGGAGATAAAGGGTCCAGGTTAGGTTTTTTAAGAATAGGCGAGACCAGAGCGTGTTTGAAGGGTGAGGGAAAGATGCCAGTAGAAAGAGATAGGTTAAAGAGGTGAGCAAGGTGGGAGCAGCCAGTGGGGGAGAGGGAACTGAGGAGACGGGAGGGGAGAGGGTCCAAGGGACAGGTAGAGGGGGGAGAGGATGAGATGGGGAACTCTGTCTCTCTCTCTGAGCCAATCTTGGGCGGCTTAGGCACCTTCTTCTGATATAAATTCAATCTCAAAGGCTTCAGAAGAGACACATGGAAAGAATTCGATATCTTCAAGGAAGAAGAGAGCTGTAGTCTGTAGGCCACCGGATTAATCACTTGAGTGATTGGGTACGGCCCGATGAACCGGGGAGCCAGCTTCATGGAGGGTAACCGAAGGCGTATATGGCGGGTAGACAGCCATACTCGATCTCCAACCTTCAATCTAGGAGCCGCTCTTCTTTTTCTGTCCGCCATCCTTTTATATCGAGCGGATGCTTTGAGGAGGGCGGTATGAACGTCTGACCAGATTTTTGCAAACCGTTGTAGAGAAGAAGCAGCTGCAGGGACATCGGACAACGATAAATCTGAGAACTCTGGAGATCGGGGATGTTTGCCAAAGACAGTAAAAAAGGGAGTGGTGCCGGAGGATGAATGATAGGAATTGTTGTGCGCAAATTCCGCCCAAGGCAGAAGGTCGACCCAGTCGTCTTGAGAGGATGAGACAAACAAACGAATGAAGGCTTCCAAGTCCTGGTTGACATGTTCTGTCTGTCTGTTGGTCTGTGGGTGGAAAGCAGTGGAGAACTTGAGCTTGACTTGTACAGCGGAACAGAGGGCCCTCCAAAACTTTGCGACGAACTGTACTCCACGGTCGGATATAATCTCTTTGGGCAACCCATGGAGTTTGAAGATGGTGGAAATGAAGAGCTGAGCCAAAACTGGAGCGGATGGGAGGCTTTTCAATGGGAAGAAGTGCACCATTTTAGAAAACCGGTCAACTACCACCCAGATTACCGTATGCCCTTTGGAGGGAGGAAGTTCGCAGATAAAGTCCATAGACAGGTGGGACCATGGTTCTGTTGGTATGGCTAGAGGTAGAAGAGGACCGGCAGGGGACGTTCTGGAGGACTTATGCTGAGCGCATTTTACACAGGAGGCAACAAAGCTCGTTACATCGCGACGAATGGTAGGCCACCAGTATGAACGTAACAGGAACATTAAGGTCTTCTGTGCCCCTGTATGCCCTGCAAAACGGGAAGCGTGTGCCCAGGACAGCACTCTCTTGCGGAGATTGAGAGGAACGAAGGTCTTGCCTGGTGGGGGTGAAGGCTGGACTGTTACTTGAGCAAAGACCAGCGGGTCAAGGATTGGTCGAGGCGGAGTCTCAAGGTCTGCTGGGGTTTCGAAAGAGCGTGAAAGAGCATCGGCCTTGGCATTCATCGTCCCGGGTCGGAATCTGATTTGAAAATTGAAACGTTCGAAGAAGATGGCCCAGCGGGCTTAACGAGCTGTAAGACATTAGGCGTGCTTGAGGAAAGAGAGATTCTTATGGTCGGAATATACAGTGATTTTATGTCGTGCCCCCTCCAGGAGGTACCGCCACTCCTCCAATGCTGATTTGACTGCCAGTAACTCCTGCTCCCCAATGGGGTAATTCTTCTCCGCGGGAAGAAACTTCTTGGAGAAGAAGGCACATGGATGAAGTTCCTGGTCCTCCCCTCTCTGCGACAAGATTGCCCCTACCCCTTCTGAGGATGCGTCCACCTCGAGAATGAAGGGCTTGTCTAGGTTTGGCAGGAGAAGGATTGGGGCGGAGATAAAAGCATTCTTTAGTTGCTGGAAGGCTTGAGAGGCCTCAGGTGACCACTGACTTGGATCTGACCCCTTACGGGTTAGAGCAGTAAGAGGTGCAGCAAGGGTGGAGAAGTTCCGGATGAAGCGACGATAATAATTTGAAAAGCCCAGGAACCTCTGGATGCCTTTGAGCGTGGTGGGGGCTGTCCAGTCTAAGATGGCTTTTACTTTTTCTGGATCCATCTCTATCCCAGTGCTGGAGAGGATGTGGCCGAGGAATGGGATGGAGGTGACCTCAAAGACGCACTTGTCTAGCTTACAGTATAGTTTATTTTGGCGAAGACGCCGTAGGACTTCAGATACTGTTTGACGATGGAGATGGAGGTTAGACGAGAAGATGAGGATGTCATCGAGATACACCACAATGGAATGATACAGCAAATCTCGAAATATGTCGTTTACAAATTGTTGGAAGACGGCTGGAGCGTTACAAAGACCAAATGGCATCACGAGGTATTCGTAGTGGCCGTCGCGGGTGTTGAAAGCCGTCTTCCACTCATCTCCAGAACGGATCCGAATCAAGTTGTACGCCCCTCTTAGATCCAGTTTAGTAAAGATAGAAGCCCCTCGGATTTTGTCAAAAAGTTCGGTGATAAGGGGTAAAGGATAGCGGTTCTTGATCGCGATATCGTTCAGACCCCTGTAGTCGATACACGGCCGGAGAGTTCCATCTTTTTTTTACGAAGAAAAACCCCGCTCCGGCTGGCGAAGTAGATGGGCGAATGAACCCTTTATTCAAGTTCTCACGAATGTAGTCAGACATAACCTTGGTTTCGGGTAGAGACAAGGGGTAGATGCGGCCCCGAGGTGGAAACTTCCCAGGCATCAACTCAATCGGACAGTCCCAGGGTATCGGCAAGGGTATCGGCACCTCCCTTGCTGAAGACGTCAGAAAAAGAAGAATATGGTGTGGGTATCGACAAGGGTGAAGCTGGTGAAGACGAAAGACTGGGGCCTCCCTCTTCTTGAGGATTAGTTTGATGGAGTGGAATGACACGAGGCATGCAAGTAGTTAGGCAGTTCGTATCCCAGGCTTTGATCTCCATACTGGACCAATCAATATGAGGATTGTGTTTAGCAAGCCATGGTAGGCCCAGGACTACCTGGTGTGACGACTGAGGAAGGACCAAAAACTCTAGAGTCTCTTGATGTAAAGCACCCACGAGAACCGTCACAGGATTGGTTTGAAGAGTGATTTGCCCACTGCTGATGCGACTCCCATCTACTGCCGTGAGGACCAAGGGATGGACCAAAGGTTGCACCGCCAAGGAATGTTGAAAGACGAAAGAAGAAGAAAGGAAGTTTCCAGCCGCTCCGGAATCTAGTAAGGCCTGAATCTTGATTTTCCCCTGAGGGCACACAAGGGTAACCGGAATGGTGGAAACAGTTGAGGAGGGAGATGGAAGCAGGACTCCTAACCTGGCCTCCCTCGGGGAGGTTAGGAGCGGTCGTTTCCCGGACGCAGTGGACAGGAAGACAGCAGATGAGCGGAAGAACCGCAGTACATGCAAAGATTCTCACGACGTCTACGGGACTTTTCTTCAAAGGAAAGCCGAGAGCGGTTGATCTGCATGGGTTCGTCTGGAGGTGTGGTTGTGGAGGGACCTGGTCTAGGAACGTTGATGGTGAGACGAGGGCGGAGACGATCGGAGCGATTTCTCTCTAGTTGATGCTCCTGCATCCGTAGATCTACTTTGTTGCACAAGGAGATGAGTTCAGCCAAAGTAGCAGGAGAGTCATGGGTAGTTAATTCGTCCTTGATACGACCTGCCAGCCCATTCCAGAAGGCGGAGACGAGAGCCTCTTCGTTCCATTTTAATTCCGAAGCCAGAGTCTGGAACTGCACAGCATATTGTCCCACTGAACGACTACCCTGGCGAATCCTCAGGATCTCAGTAGCGGCAGAAGACACTCTGCCAGGTTCGTCGAAGATGCGACGGAAAGAGGTAATGAAAGCTTCATAGTCATTGAGCAGGGGATCAGCACGTTCCCAGAGAGGGGACACCCAGTCCAAAGCTGACCCTGCCAGGAGAGACACAATATAAGCCACTTTGCCTTGGAGGTAGGAAAGTGAGATGACTGTAAGGTGAAATGCACATCGCATTGGTTCAGAAACCCACGGCATCCTTTCGGTGAACCATCATATTTGCTGGGGGTTGGTAATTGCATGTGATGAGGAACTACAGGTCCAGGTGTAGGGACAGGAACTGGAACCTCTGGTGCTGTAGCCACAGAAACTGAGGAAGCCGCCTGGGGCGGAGACAAGGCCTGAAGAAATTGAGCCACTTGGCGTTGGGTAGCTACTACTTGCTTCAGACGAGCCACGATGCTGTGAAATGCATCCGCCATGGAAGCCTGTTCTTCACCCGACTCCATCGGGTCAGTACAAACTGTCACAACTGAAGGGCTGGATGAAGTCGTGTGGTGTGTAGCAACCGGAGACGGACCAGAGGAGGAAGGATTAAATCGTGCAGGTTTAATAATAGAATTCATAAATGGAACAATACACACTTGAATACTTTCTTTAAGTGGCAGTTAGTGGTAATAATAATGATTAGCCAGCAAGGCACTTGAAAGAAGAAAAAGTTCATTTAAACGATGACAGTTCAGGGCACTGAGGACGGCAGGCTGGGGTCTTGAAGAATGAGGGAATCCGGAAAGAGAATGTGCTTGATGGTAATGAGGAATCCTTGAAGACTGAAAGAAGATGGATGATGACAGAAGAATGGGAAGTTGCTTGGAAGCAGACGGCTTGAAGAGCTTAGGCCAGGAAGCTCAGGGATGCAGGCAGAGACCAGACTGTGGAGAGAACTGGCAGCGATGGGGTTAAGCTGAACCGAAACCAAACACAGAGCACTGGAAGCAAGGCACCAAGTCAGGAGAGGTGAGTCAGAGAGCCGGAGTCAGCTGGGAGCTGTGAACGCCTCTGGAGACTCTTTGTACTGACACTGAACAGGCCTAGGCAGATCCCCTATATCCCTAGAGGGCGGCTGCCATTGGCTGTCAGGACAGTATGGGTGGAAACCTCAGACAAGAGCCAATCTGCTATTTGCCCTTAACCAAGATGGCGGCGCCGGCCTCCCGGCGCCCCTACAGCACACACCGCTACACTTGCCGGCGTCCCACGCTGCCTGCTGCCCACCAGACTGCCGCTGCCTGCTGCCGCTGACCTGGAGACCACTACACGCTAGCCGACGGCGGGCGCGGACGGGTGAGTAGTATGCCCGCCGCGCACCGCCGCGGCTGCGTGTGACAAGAGTGTTGAAAGTTTCAAAGAGACGTCGGGGATTGGAGGAATGGGAAGAGATGAGAGATTTGAAGAAAGATTGTTTGGTATAGGAGAGAGCAGCGCTGTAGGAGGAGAGAATAAACTTGAAATGGAGGAAGTCTTCCCGAGAGTGAGATTTCCTCCAGAGGCGTTCAGCAGAGCGTGCACATTTTTGCAAGAACCGAGTTATTTTGTTGTGCCAGGGTTGTGGTTTAGAGCGTCGAAGGGGAACAGTGTGGAGGGGGGCTACAGAGTCGAGAGCAGAGGTGAGAGAAGAGTAATAGAAAGAGGCAGCCTGGTTGGGGCAAGTCATGGTTGAGAGAGGAGAGAGGAAAGTCTCCAGGGAAGACAGGACAGTGGGGTCAAGAGACCCGAGGTTACGTCTGGTGACTGTGGGTCTGGGCAATGAGGGGAGAGGGGAGGATGAGAGGGTGAAAGAGAGCAGATTGTGGTCAGAGAGTGGGAAGGAAGAATTAGAGAAATCAGAGAGATTACAATGGTGGGTGAAGACTAGGTCAAGGGAGTGTCCGAGATTATGAGTGGGGGTGGAGGTCCATTGAGAAAGTCCAAAGGAGGTGGTAAGGTCAAGAAGGTTAGAGGAGGCAGCATTATTGATGTCAATAGGAATGTTAAAGTCACCAAGAATGATAGAGGGGAGGTCAGAGGCGAGAAAGTGTGGAAGCCACGCAGCAAAGTTATCAAGGAAAGGGGAGCAGGGGCCAGGGGGGCGGTAGATTACAGCCACAAGGAGGTGAATGGGGTAGAAGAGGCGGATAGTGTGTACCTCAAAGGTGGAGAATGTGAGGGAGGGCTCAGGTGGGATGGCGCGGAAGGTGCAGATGGGGGAGAGGAGGATGCCCACTCCTCCACCCTGGCGGCCATCCGGTCTGACCGAGTGTGTGAAGGAGAGGCCTCCATAAGAGAAGGCAGCAGGGGAGGTAGTGTCAGATGCGGAAAGCCAGTTTCAGTGATGGCAAGAAGGTTAAAAAAGTGGGAGATAAAGAGGTCTTGGATAGTTGGGAGCTTGTTGCAGACTGATCTAGCATTCCAGAGAGCACAGGAGAAAGGAAGGGAGGGGACAGGTGAGATAGTAATTAGGTTGTGAGGGTTGTGGGTGCGTGTGAAAGGTGTGGAGGTTGAGAGGGGGTGAGACCTGATAGCAAGGACTGGTATGGGACTGGATCTAGGAGCCATATTACTGTGTAAAGTTGATCAGAGTAGTGATATAGAATGAGGTTGGAGTGGCCTAGAATGAGTAGTGAGAGGGTGATATACTGGAAGCGTGGAGAGCCTACAGGAAGTATAGTTAATGTATAAGGGAGACAGAAGCAGTGTGTGACAGCATTTAGTTCAGCATGGAGATCAGTGTCCAGGTTGTGCAGACTGAAGGTGATGATGAGGCAGGTAACTCACTGCAGTATGTTGATGGCTGGGGTTGCAGATGGAGGAAGAAGTGTTCTTTGTCCTCCTGTTTCCCTCCTGTTCATCTCCTGTATATCTCCTATGTTACATTACTATAGTCTGCATACTTGACACTAGAATACTTCACAGCCAGAAGGCCTAACAGCCTAGCATATCTCTTATATATTTAGCCAGATCTGTCACTCAACCCCTGTGGAGAACGTTCCTGTGTAGAACAGTTTCACTTTCATGTGTCTGACGTTCCACCCCCTTGACATCACCTCCCCCCGCCCAGCCAGGGCTACAGTACACGCCCACCATCCACCATTACTCCACAGCCACCATCCACCATTACTCCTGCACATCCCTACCCTCTGCCAGGACCCCCGCGACCCCCCTCCCGCGATTCGCGGGACCCGCCGCGACCCCCCCTCCCGCGATTTGCGGGACCCCCCCGCGACCCCCCCTCCCGCGATTCGCGGGACCCCCCGCGACCCCCCTCCCGCGATTTGCGGAACCCCCGTGACCCCCCCTCCCACCATTCGCGGGACCCCGCACCCCCCCTCCCGCGATTCGCGGGACCCCCGCTTTCCACCCTCCCGCAAGTCTCGGGACCCCCGCGACCCCCCCTCCCGTGATTCGCGGGACCCCGCGACCCCCCTCCCGTGATTCGCGGGACCCCCGTGAACCCCCCCTCCCGCGATTCGCGGGACCCCCGCGACCACCCCGGTATCCGGACTATTGTTAGACAGCACTTACATCGACAGCCATTACATCGACACCATTAGTTCGACAGCTTAATAGGTTGACATGGTTTTAGGTCGACATGTCATTATGTCGACATGTCATTATGTCGACAGCTCATTAGGTCGACAGCTCATTAGGTCGACAGCTCATTAGGTCGACATGTTTTAGGTCGACACTGCCATTAGGTCGACAGTGTCTATGTCGACAGTCAAAAGGTCGACATGGGTTTTTTCACTGTTTATTGAGCCGACATGTGCCGACAGGCGGTATTTCATGCCCTACTATCCACTAGGGCGTGGTGGGAGAATAAAATAGTGTGCCGAGCGCAGCGAGGCACCGTGCCCGAAGCATAGCGAGCGGCTGCGGTACACTTCAAACTGTGTCCATGTCGACTGTGTCGACATTTCGGCCAAAAAACAGTGAAAAAACCCATGTCGACCTTTTGACTGTCGACATAGACTCTGTCGACCTAATGGCAGTGTCGACCTAAAAACATGTCGACCTAATGAGCTGTCGACCTAATGAGCTGTCGACATAATGACATGTCGACCTAATGGTCTGTCGACCTAAAACCATGTCGACCTATTGAGCTGTCGAACTAATGGTGTCGATGTAATGGCTGTCGATGTAAGTGCTGTCTAATATCCGTCCCAGACCCTACCACCCCCTCCCGCGATTCGCTGGACCTCCGCGACCACCCCCTCCCGCGAAACGCGGGACCCCCGCGACCCTCCCGAAAATCGCGGGACCCCAGCGACCCCTCCCTCCCGCGAGCCCCCTCCCGCGATTCGCAGGACCCCTGCATCCTCCCCTCCCGCGATTTGCGGGACCCCTGCGACCCCCCCTCCCGGCATTAAAAGGGCCCCCCATGACCCCCCCTCCCGCGATTCACGGCACCCCCTCCTACTGTGATTTGCGACCCCCCTCCCGCAATTCGCGCCGCCCCCCCCGCGATTCACGGAACCCCCCCGTAGCGCCCCCTCCCGCGATTTGCGGGCCCCCTCGGCACTTCTCGCGATTTGCGACCGCCCCCTAATTCACACATTCGGGGACCCCACCTCCCGCGATTCATGCCCCCCTCACGCAATTCACGGCACCCCCCACACCCCCCTTCCTGCGATTCGCAACCCCCCACGACCCCCCCTCCCGCGATTCACGAAACCCCCCGTAGCGCCCCCCTCCCGCGATTTGCGGGCCCCCTCGGCACCTCTCGCGATTTGCGACCGCCCCGTAATTCACACATTCGGGGACCCCCCCTCCCGCGATTCATGCCCCCCTCACGCAATTCACGGCACCCCCCATACCCCCCTTCCTGCGATTCGGAACCCCCCCACGACCCCCCCTCCCGCGATTCATGCCCCCTCCCACGATTCACGAACCCCCGCACCACCCCCCTGAGCCCACCCTCCCTTGATTCACGCCCCCTCATGCAATTCACGGCAACCCCCCACACCCCCCCTCCTGCGATTCGCAGCCCCCCCACGACCCCCCCCTCCTGCGATTCATGACCCCTCCCGTGATTCACGGACCCCCGCACCACCCCCCCTTGACTCACGGCACCCCACGCGCCCCTCCCGCAATTCACGGACCTCCGCAACCCCCCCTCCCGCAATTCACTAACCCCGACAACCCCCCTCCCGCAATTTGCGGACCCCCCTTCCCACGATTCAAGCCCCCCCGCGCCCCCGCCCACGATTTGCGGACCCCCCCACTCCCGCTAACCGCGGATCCCCACACACCACCCCCCCTCCCGCAATTTGCAGACCCCCTTCCGGCAATTTCACCCCCCGGCGGACCACCGTGGCCCCCGCTCCCGCATTTCACGTACCCCCGTGACAATGGGGGATCCTGTACCACCACAAGCAGGTACCGCCCCTAGGTGGGAAATCCGGCCCTGGCTGCCGCACTGCAGGTTTCCCCACTGCCCTCTGCACCAGCGCCACAACTTTTATCAATGTCTTGCCCACATACCACTATTATACAGCCTCCTGCTCTCATGCACGCTCACTCCCTCCCAGTGGGAGGAGACGCTCACCCACTGCCGGGAGCTGCATACTGTCCCCCACCCTCCTCCAGTTCTAGGGATGCCCATCGACCATCAATGATTTTCAAATAATCGATGGTTTATGGCCGATGTTGAATACTTTTGCCATCAATGTGGCAGGACACTGCCCTGTCTCCTGTTCTCCTGCCCCGTAACTTCCGCCAGTGGAGACCCGCTCACCCTGTGTTGCCCACATTCCCCTATCATGCTTTACCGCCCAGCCTCCTGCTCTCATGCACCCTAACTCCCACCCAGTCGGAGGAGACACTGACTCCTGTATTTCTGTGCTGCCACACTGGACCCTCACCCACTGGCAGAAGCTGCACAGTGTCCACCACCCTCTTTAGTCCCCCCGTATGCCCACACACCCCTACCACTACCCAGCTTCCTGCTCTCCTGAACCGTAACTTCCACCACTGGGTAATCGCTGACGCTGTGCTGCCCACAAACCCCTATCATGCCTCATATCCCAGCCTCCTGCTCTCATGCACCCTAACTCCCACCCAGTAGGAGGAGACACTGACTCAGGGCCACCGTCCGGTACTCCTGTGCTGCCACGCTGGACCCTCACCCACTGCCAGAAGCTGCAATACAGGGCATCTTTCATACAATTCTAACCATATTTCTCACAATACAAATGTTCACAAATTAAGGGGCGTAGCCCCTTACGCCGGTGTGAAGAGCGCCCGTAGGGCGCGATGAATCACCTAGTAGTGAATAAATAGCAGTACAGGTTCTAGAGATCCCCACCCCCTAACTCCACCCACACCTAATTGATTTATCAAGGTATGATCAAAGTCAGACCACTGCCCCCGCTAATACACAGACATTTCTTGTTTACTATATATTCCAAAGGGAATAATAAAACAAAGCTTTGTGGAATAGCCCATACCTAACAGAATTTAGTAGTGATGGGGAGCAAAAAGTGGAGAGAGATACAATTTTGCAGCAGATTAAAGCCCATACCTAACAGAACATACCTCATACATACATACATACATCCTGCCGCTCTCATACATACAGTAAGCACACCACCACCTTCATACTGTACATTCAGTACATACACCACCACTCTCATCCATCCATCCATACACTGCCTCCTTCATACATGCATACATATATCCATACATACACTGTCTCATATACAACCATCCACCAACACAACATAGTGCAGCTAATGTACATAGATAAGCAACCCCCTTCCTTCCTTCTTCCTTCCCCGCCCCCCCCCCCCCCCCAAACGCAGTTTTCCTGCGGCTCCTTAGAGGTTTCAAATTCTCCCTTCCCCCTAACACAGCCCCTGGCTGCCCCCCAATAAGGCCACCTTTCCAAGGTTACTTACTGAGGAGGATCCCATGGACCGCACGCTGCGCAGTGAGGTGGGTGACGCCTGATATGGGGAAGGGGGGGTGCTCCGCATGCCGCGGCCAGCCCCATATGCATGCAGCTGCTCACTGTGCCCACAGTGATCAGGACGTGACGAACAGCTACGTGCATCTGCGACAACGTAGCGGGCGGGCGGACGGCCCCGCCTCCTCTGAGGCAGGGGTGGCCAGCCTGCGGCTCGTTAAGGAGAGAGCCGCAGGTTGGCCACGCCTGCTCTATGCAGTCAGAGGAGGCGGGGCCGCTCGGGGACACGGGCTCAGACTGTCGCCTGCCTATAATACAATGTGTTATGAGGGGCCCGGCCGCATCTTTTGGCCTCACTGTAATCGGCCTCCCGGGAATCTTCCCGGTGGATTTTAATGGCCAATCCGCCCCTGAATACACCATCGATAGAATATGGCAGGAATCACCATTCAAAAGAATGGTGGTTCCTGATTTACTAAGCGGCCATATTAATAATATGGCTGCTAATTGGTGTAAAACTGCCACGAATATACGGCAGGAAAATACACTTTATTTTCCTGTCGTATTTGGCAGAAGCCTGCACGGATCAATCAGATCCGTGCAGGCTTCAGTGTAAAAAAGATAGAGAAAAAAAAATCGGCGTGGGGTCCCCCCCACAGCTGTAACCAACACCAGGCTGAAAGAGCCGGGCTGGTAATAAAAAATCAGGGAACCCGGCAAATAGGGGTTCCCCTAATTTTTTAAACCAGGTCCGGGGCTGGTTCCCAAAATACGGGGGACAAAATGAGTAGGGGTCCCCCGTATTTTAAGAACCTTGCCCAGGCTAAAGCAGCCAGCAGGGTAATGTCACAGCCAGGGGACACTTATTAGATAAGGTCCCGCGGCCAAAACATTCACCCTACCGACCAGTCAGCCTGGCCAGGGGGAGTGGAAACCCCCCCAATAAAGGGGTCCCCCCCCTCCAGGACTTACCTGACCAGGCTGAAGCCTGGTGCTGTCCCTGGTCGCCCTGGAGTGGTGGCCACCGGGCTGATTGAGTGTAAAAAAATAGAATTAAAAACTATTGTTTTTAACTGTGGAACTATGAGTACCAGCAAGCCTCCGCCGCAAGCTGGGACTTGGAGAACCACAAGTCCCAGCCTGCGGGGCATTAAAGGGACCACTGGCACTTGTAGTTCCCCAGTAAAAAATTTTTTTAAATAAACACACACTGACAACACAGAAAAATAAAACTTTAATACATCCAAAGCCCATAATACTGATACTTGCCTATCTTGAGCCCGTAGGTAGGTCCCGGGGTCCGGGGCTCCAGGGCTGCTGAGTCGGGGGTCCGGGGCTCCAGGGCTTCAGAGTCCGGGGCTCCAGGAGCCGATGAAATCCATAGGGGGAACCTGTGGAAGGAAATCATACTCACCAGGTCCTGTGGCGAAGATCCCGTCATCTTCTCTGTCTCCGCCGTAGTCCACCGCATCAGCCGCCGGTACCCCGCTCACGGACTGAGAGGCGCAGAGATCTTTCATCTTCCGCGCCTCTCCTCTGAGACTTTCTCGGCTCCTGATTGGCCGGTTCTCCAAGTCCAAGCTTGCAGGGTAGGCTTGTTGGGACTCATAGTTCCACAGTTAAAAACAATAGTTTATTCTATTTTTTACACTCAAATCAGATCGATGCCCACCGCCCAGGGGCATCGAGGACAGCACCAGGCTTCAGCCTGGTCAGGTAAGTCCTGGAGGGGGGACCCCTTTATTGGGGGGGTCCCCACTCCCCCAGGGCCCCTGGCCAGGCTGACCGGTCAAGGGGGTTAATGCTTTGTCCGGGGGGACTTGTATAAAAAGTCTCCCCCCGGCTGTGGCATTACCCTGCTGGCTGGTTGCGCCTGGGGCTGGTTCTTAAAATATAAGGGACCCCTAGTCATTTTGTCCCCCGTATTTTGGGAACCAGCCCCAGACCTGGAGCCTGGGGCTGGTTGTTAAAAATAGGGGAAGCCCTATTTGTCGGGTTCCCTGATTTTTAATTACCGGCCCCGGCTCTGTCAGCCTGGTGCTGGTTGCGGCTGTGGGGGGGACCCCACACTGTTTTTTTTATTTTTCTACTTTTTTTACACTAAAGCCTGCATGGATCTGACTGATCCGTGCAGGTTTCTGCCAAATACAACAGGAAAATAAGGTGTATTTTCCTGCCATATTTTCGTGGCTGTTTCACGCCAATTAGCAGCCGTATTATCAATACGGCTGCTTAGGAAATCAGGAACCACCATTCTTTTGAATGGTGATTCCTGTCGTATTCTATAGATGGTGTAGACATTCGTATTTGTAAATAGAAATACGAATGTCCCATCATTAAGTAATAGTAAATGCCAAAAATACGTATACACCAAAAAAAATTGTATTTTCGTATGAAAATACGATTTTTTTCCACGATTTTTACTTAGTAAATTTCCCCCTATATGTCCAAAAATTGTCTGGACACATACCCTTCATATTACCTATTGTACATCAATTTAAACTAATCCATATTGTTGTAAATATGTAAAAAATGTATTCTATTTCGGGGTGCATATACCCATACCTCACAACAGTCCCGATTTTATCGGGACAGTCCCGATTGTCAGGGCCTGTCCCGCTTTCCCACCCGCGGGCGGCAGTGTCCCGCGGTGTGGGGGCGGCTGTTGGGAGTCCCCCCTGTCAGCTGCAAAGCAGCGGGGAATAAACGCTGTGCGCATGCGCACAGCGTCTATTCCCGCAGCCAGGGGGCTGGGGGCATGGCTAGAGGCTCACAGAGCCTCTGGGTCATGCCCCCATAGCGGCAAAATGGGGGCGTGGCCTCGCAAAAGAGCCGCTAGTATAGGCCACGCCCCCAAATTAGGCCACGCCCCCGAAAATTTCGTCCCGACTGCTGAGCTGCAAATGTTGGGAGGTATGCATACCTATTTCTTTCTGGGTGGTGATTTTCTGCTCACAGTTAACTGCTTCTTCTCTGATTAGTGTCCCATGCTGATTCAAGCCCTGAAATACAGTGGTGGTGGCCTTTGTGCCCACTAGCCTTATAATTCAAGTCAGAATTCAAAGTAGGAAGATTCTAAGTAGGAAGATACAATTGCATACCGTCAGCCTGGACTTAGCCTGGACTCAAACTGGACAGAAACTGAAGGAAACTACAATCAACAGAAGTGCAACTCCTTCAAACTAAATCCACATCCAGAATTCCTCCCATGTATGTTAATTTCTGTCATGCCACATTCTCTGTGATCATTCTACATCCTATTTGTGATTAATTTAATCAATCTATGTGTAATACCAGTATTTCCTGTCACTGTAAATGCTTGGGTGTGTAATGTCATCAGTGAATTATAGGCTGTAAGCGCTTCCATAGAAGTGCTGACATAAAAGTGCAATTATATTAATAATTGTAGCGTTATACCTACCCTAAACTGAAGGTAAACAACTACAAACCAACAATAGCACACATGGACTGCACTGATACCTCAAAAGTATGTCCATCTCCAATACATTTCTGTGTTATGCAAACTCTGGTACTTGTGTATTATCACGGCGCCCACTACTCCATTTGCGTAGAGGGCTATTCACGGTAGTGAAATCGCATCGCATGCCATATTGTATGGCATGCGATGCGATGCGATTTTCCTATCTAATGTATTCACTGCTCTGTGTCAGTGAAACCATTAAAAAGATAGGATGCGATAAAAAAAATCGCATCGCATCGCATCGCATGCCATTATTGTATGGCATGCAATGAGATATCGGTTCTGATGGAACCTAGAATAATGCCATTTAATGGTAAAATGACATATAGGGGGAAATTTACTAAGAATGCAAATACATAAATTCGTATTTGCATTCTTCCTACGACTGCATACGACTGTTTCAGTCGTATGCAAAGTCGTGTTCCGGAGGTTCATTTACAAAGCAGTCATGTACGACTGCTTTGTAACCCTCCGATGGTGTAACTATTCGTATTAGCGGCACATATATACGGCCGCTAATACGAATGTTTCAGGCAGCCTGCACGGATCAGTCAGATCCGTGCAGGCTGCAATGTGTAAAAAAAATATAGATAAATAAATGGAAAAAAAAACCAGCGTGGGGTCCCCCCCACGGCTGTAACCAGCACCAGGCTCAAGGAGCCGGGCCGGTAATAAAAATCAGGAAACCCTGCAAATAGGGGTTCCCCGATTTTTTACAACCAGCCCCAGGCTCCATGGCCGGGGCTGGTTCCCAAAATACGGGGGACAAAATGACTAGGGGTCCCCCGTATTTTAAGAACCAGCCCTAGGCCAAACCAGCCAGCAGGGTAATGTCACAGCCGGGGGACACTTATGATATAAGGTCCCGCGGCCAAAACATCACCCTACTGACCAGTCAGCCTGGCCAGGGGCCCTGGGGGAGTGGGGACCCCCCCAATGAAGGGGTCCCCCCCCTCAAGGACTTACCTGACCAGGCTGAAGCCTGGTGCTGTCCCCGGTGACCCTGGAGCGGTGGTCACCGGGCTGATGGCAGTGTAAAAAAAAAGAATAAACTATTGTCTAATACTGGGGAACTATGAGTCCAAGCAAGCCTCCCCCGCAAGCTGGGACTTGGAGAACCACAAGTCCCAGCCTGCGGGGCATTAAAGGGCCCGCTGGCACTTGTAGTTCCACAGTATTAAAAATAGTAAAATAAAACACACTGACACACACTTAAAATAAAACTTTAATACATCCAAAGCCCATACATACTGATACTTACCTATCTTGAGCCCGTAGGTAGCCCTGGTCCTGATGTCCGGTCTCTTGGTCCTGTGTCGGCGTTCTGCTCCATGTCGACCGTCGCTGTCCATGTCGACGTCGCTGTCGGTGTCCGGGTCCGACGAAATCCATGGAGGAACCTATGGAAGGAAACCATACTCACCTGTCCCAGGGCGACGTAGTCCAGGGGGTCTTTGCAAAATATCAAACCGACAAGCCGAACCAGACCGAACAGCTGAGCCGCACGGTACTCTGTGTACATGTGCGGCTCTGCCCCCGAATGCCGCTATTGGCCGCCTTGCGGCCTAGCGGCCAATCAGGAGCCGCTAGGCCGCAAGGCGGCCAATAGCGGCATTCGGGTGTCAGTGTATTAGACAAGTTTATTCTTTTTTTTTACACTGCCATCAGCCCGGTGACCACCGCTCCAGGGTCACCGGGGACAGCACCAGGCTTCAGCCTGGTCAGGTAAGTCCTGGAGGGGGGGGACCCCTTCATTGGGGGGGGGTCCCCACTCCCCCAGGGCTCCTGGCCAGGCTGACTGGTCAGTAGGGTGATGTTTTGGCCGCGGGACCTTATATCATAAATGTCCCCCGGCTGTGACATTACCCTGCTGGCTGGTTTGGCCTGGGGCTGGTTCTTAAAATACAGGGGACCCCTAGTCATTTTGTCCCCCGTATTTTGGGAACCAGCCCCGGCCATGGAGCCTGGGGCTGGTTGTAAAAAATCGGGGAACCCCTATTTGCGGGGTTTCCTGGTTTTTTATTACCGGCCCCGGCTCCTTCAGCCTGGTGCTGGTTACAGCCGTGGGGGGGACCCCATGCTGTTTTTTTTTCTTTTATTTATTTAATTTTCTATTTTTTAACACTGAAGCCTGCACGGATCTGACTGATCCGTGCAGGCTGAAGCCAAATACGACAGGAAAATAAGGTGTATTTTCCTGTCCTATTGGCCGGGCATTTCACGCCTAATAGCAGCCGTATTTTCAATACAGCTGCTTAGTAAATCAGGAACCACCATTCTTTTGAATGGTGATTCCTGTCGTATTCTATCGATGGTGTACACATTCGTATTTGTAAATACAAATACGAATGTCCCATCAATATGAATACGAATATTTGTAGTTTTGGCTTAGTAAATGCCAAAAATACAAATACACTCCAAAAAAAATCGTATTTTCCTAGGAAAATACGAATTTTTCCTACGAATCCATATTAGTAAATTTCCCCCATAATGTCATTTATTTTGCCCCCCCCACTATCCACGTCATCCCGCAGCGAGCCCCACGAGGGGCGGTGGTACGCATCTGACGGACGTTTTCATACCCCCACTATCCACGTCGGCGTGGAGATGATTTTATATAGTGAGGCGAGCGCAGCGACCCACCGAGCCTGAAGCGTGGCGAGTGCAGCGAGCCCCGCGAGGGGATGCGTAATACATGTAACATAATACACGTCCCCTCGCCACACTTCGGGCTCGGTGGCTCGCTGTGCTCGCCACACTAAATAAAGTCAACTCCACGCTGACGTGGATAGTGGGGGTATGAAAAGGTCGGTCGGATGCGTACTGCCGCCCCTCGCAGGGCTCGCTGCGCTTCGGGATCATGTCGATACTGGGGGGGCATTAATCGCATTAAGCATCAAAATCGCATCGCATGCCATACCATAACGGCATGCAATGCGATGCGATTTCACTACATTTGCGTACGTAGTAAATTTGGGCACCATGATAATACACAAGTACCCAGACTCTTGATGATTTGAAAAGTTTTGATGTAATGAATTGATTGTAATTGTTATTACTTGTTTGGGGAAGTTGTTCAGTGAATCATAGTTTAGTGTTGCATGCTGCCTGGTGTATACTCAAACACAGTGCAAATGATCTCCTTTGACCATTTGGCCATTAGTGTTCAGGTGTAGCCTGACTTGAAACAGACTCACTATGATTTAGTGAAGTGCAGCTGTGTTGTAACTGATAAAGTGGAAGGGAGAAAGTGGATGAGAGAGAGGGGGAGGAAGAGAGTATACATGCGATGGAGGGAGTAAATGGTTAGGAGAGGAAGAGAGGGAGCCGGAGAGAGGGGGAGTGATGGAGGGAGAGAACGGTAGAGAGAGAGGGGAAAGTAGAGATTGACAAAGTGATGGAGCGACAGAGGAAGGGGGTGGGTGGTGGAAGAGAGAGTGAGAGAGAGGTATGGAGGGTGTCCCCAACTTGTGTTGGGCTATTGGCAAGAGTCACACAAAGTGGAAACCTTTTTTTAATTGTGTGCATATTCCCTGTTAAATCTAATTACAACCAACTTCACCCGAATCACCCTGCTCTCACTTCACTAATAAAACCATCAATCCTCTTCTCCTCCCCTCCCTGGACCCCACCTCCAACCTTACAGCCACAGCCACGCCGCCTCACCTGTCCTCCACACCTGGCGCCTGATCCAGGACTTCTCCTGCTGTCTGTAGATTAGAAAAGAAAGCCAGGGTGGAACAAATGTCCGAGCCTGCGGCCGAGAGTGTAGTAGCGCACGCAGGGGGGGTTTCTGAGTACCCAGAACCCCCCCCCCCCCCCCCAGGAGTCTAAAGGCCCTATGCTGAAAGCTGAGGGTCTCCTCTTTCCATAGGGAACCGGAGATATCTGACTTCAAAGCAGTGGTCCCCATCTAAGCCTGTTAATTGCTCTTCCCAGTCAGATATTTCAGGTTCTTTCTGACATAGAGTTTTTCTGAGGATATATTCCAAAAGCTGAGACTCTTCCCCTTTGATGGACACTAGTAGCTTGTCTCTACTATTCCCAGAACCAGAGATATCAGCCTTCCAGCAGCTGGTTACTGCTCCAGCTCCACACACCTGGTATGTAGTTTTATATTCTCGTTGGCAGATTGTTTTGCCTCCTGAACTCTGATCCCCTAGTCCCCAACACCATTTGGTAGGTGGGATTCTCTAGTTTTTAATTCCATTAAAATCTAAGAAATCTATTTCTGGGAACTGGAGATATCTGCAGTCAAGCAAGCTGTCCTCCCACCAGAAAATTATGAATAATAAGCCCACTCCACTATACACCCCTCCTCTGCGTATTAAACATCCTCTACCACCCTGGAAGTAATGTATTAGGGCCCCTTCATTCAGCCCAATGCCCCCTTCTCCCACCCCATCTCCCACCATCTGTGCAGTAAAGGGGCAATTAGTGGAAATTACTGATCCAGGCCCTACATGCTGAGCGGTTGATATAATAACCCCTACCACCTGCGGGACATCAAAGCTTCCCCCACCCCTACCGCTGGAGGATCGGTAGGTGCCCCAATACATTGCTATGCCCAGGGGTCTACACTGCTGTTATGTATGTATATATATATATATATATATATATATATATATATATATATATATATGTGTGTGTGTATATTATTATTATTATTTATATACATTTGGTCTATCTATAATACTTTAACTGACCCGGCATATACTGGGTCACCTAAGTGTCCATCTCCGTGCTTTGCTCCGCCCCTCGGGAAACCCCCGTCTGAAAATCCTGCGTTTGCCACTGGAGTGGGTGCAGTACAGGCAGCCGGGCTGCAGTCTGACGTGGTTATATTATTAATATATACTTAAGAAAAATGAATCAATTAAAAAAAAAAAAGCAGAAAAATCAATGGTACTTTTTGAATTGTACTTAAGTTATCCAATGTTCAACCAAAATTCATAATTTACCACTTAACTCAGAGTTTCCCAAACTCTGTCCAAAAGGCATCCTAAGGCTTTAAGGATAACCATGCTTGGGGCACAGGTGATTTAATTAGTACCTTAGTTAATTTAATATTACCATCTGTGGTCAGCCATAGAAATCCTTAAAACTTCAACAGGTAGGGTGTCTTGAGGACTGGGTTTGGACTGGTAACTGAAAAATACTTTCCTGTGCATAGAAATGTGGCAAATAGATCACCCATTTAATCTGTCATGTTCCCCAGACTATACCTCTCTTTAAAAGTATTGTGATAAATATCAGCAATCCCTGCACCTGTTGTATGCCCATTACTTCCTGTGAGCATGCGTCTAATGCTGCTTTCCCACTGCAGAGCCAGTTTATAGTACCGGTATTTGTAAACGGTATTAGCATTCACATTGCACTAGATTACCGTTTTAAATAATGTTTAAGTGCTATTCCCATCGCAGTGAACCGTTTAAAAAAGAGTGCCTGTCTTTCATGACCCCCCCCCCCTCCCCAGGTACATTTCCTGGACCCCCCTCCCCTGGTACCTGCCCTGCACCCCCCTACCTCCACTGGTACCTACCCTGCACCCACCCCCTCCCCTGGCACTTACCTGCGTGGGGGATCCGGGCAGCAGGGTCCGGCATGGGCACAGGTCCATCCCTGTGGCTGATGAATACAGGGCAGTGGGGAGGCAGCGGGGGGTGGGGTCTATTTGGGATCCGGGCAGTCCCTGGGGCTGATGGTAACTAGTAGTTCCCACTATGCGCATGTGTAATGAGTCCCGTGCATATAAATGAGCCACTCATTACATATGCGCATATGTAATGAGCGGCTAATTTATATGCACGGCGCTCATTACACATGCGCATAGTGGGAACTACTAGTTACCATCAGCCCCATGGACTGCCCGGATCCCAAATGGACCTCACCCCGCTGCCTCCCCACTGCCCTGCATCCATCACCAGCCACAGGGATGGACCTGAAGTGCTGTGCCCATGCCGGACCCCGCTGCCCAGATCCCCCACGCAGGTAAGTGCCAGGGGATGGGGTGGGTGCAGGGCAGGTACCAGGGGGGGTCCAGGAAAGGTGCTTTTTAAACGGGTTGAAATACCGGTTAACTTTAACCGGTATTTCAACTCTGGCGCTTTCCCACTGCAGCCTTAAACGGTAAATTGTGGGGAAAAAACGGCAATTTACCATTTAAGAAAAACCTTTTGTTGTTTAGTATCTCCATTGATATTCTACCTAGTTTCCCAACTAACGTGTACACTTATCCTGAGACACATCACCTGTCCTCCACACCTGGCGCCAGATCCAGGACTTCTCCTGCTGTCTGTTGCCTGCAGATTAGAAAAGACGGCCAGGGCGCGGAACAAATATCCAAGCCTGCGGTCGAGAACGGGGGCAGGCAAGACAGACGAGCCTGCGCCCGGGAGCATGCGCAGCCGCAGCACATTGACAGTAGACAGCTGAGTGAGCCGGCACCGGCCACGGCACAGACAGAACAGTCAGACAGCCAAGCGGCAGCGCTGCCACAGCGGGCACGGACAGGCGGCAGCAGCCCTGCTCTGCCGCTGCAGCCCTGCTCTGCCTCTGGGGCCCCTAAGATCGTCAGGGCCTGTTACAGTTGTCCCCCTTGACTCCCCCTGTCGCCGGGCCTGGCTGCAGCCGCCTTTTTTCTTTGGATTTTTTAACAAGAGTAGCTAGGTTTGTTATTATTTTATTAACTCACTAGTTAGTGCAGGTTTCCAGTGTGTTACTTCTTACAGAAGTTTTCACACACTGAGAGCGCAGCAGAGGCTGACAGAAGCGCGTCCTGTCTCCTCTCTGTGTGCAGTGGGACGCTGTCTGCTCCCTCTGCACAGCGCTTAACCTCTATGCAAGAAAGGTTTTCTTGGGCCCTGGGGGTGTCCTGAACCGGCTCCTTGCATAGAAGGCGATCGTGGGCAGTGGTGTAGCTAGGTGCCACGGCGCCCGGAGCAAGGGCATGTTTCACGCCCCCCCCCCCCCCAATTTGTAGAAGGTAAGGCTCCTGCGCAGTGAAAAGTGGGTACGGACCAACATTATACCACACACCGTAATGCCCATTGCACATTTTATTGAACTTTGTAATACCAATTACATATAAAGCCACATGCAATAATTCCAGTTACACATAAGCCCACACATGATGCCCATTGCATACTATATAACACACCGTAATGCCCATGACATACTATATAACACACCGCAATGCCCATGACATACTATATAACACACCGCAATGCCCATTACATATTATATATAACACACTGCAATGCCCATTACATTCTATATAACACAATCCAGGCTGCCGATCAATAAATTGGAGCTTCGGGCAGTTTGGAACACCCTTCTGCAGGCGGAGGATCTTCTGAAGGGGTCGCCTCTACATGTGCAGTCAGACAATGGGCGGTATTCAATGAGGCTGATTCGCCAGGTTTTTATGGCGAATTTGTGCTGTTTGGCGAATTTTTGACTAAAACGGTGAATCACCCTATTCAATGACCAGATGGCGAATACATTTGAAGGTTTTTTTCGCCATGATTCACGAGTAGCAATCGCTATCTTTTTATGGTGAAGTGGAATGTGAACTTTTAAAATAAAGTGTTTTGTTTTTTACATTTGGTGTAAAAAAATCAGGAATTTTATTCTGAGGAGGGGCATGCTATTTTTATTCATGTGCTGTAAGCACATGAATATATATATATTTTTTTTTTTTAAATATATATTTATTTTTTTACACTGACCAGCCAGCAGGGGGCGCCGGAGCCGAGCCGCTCATTAGATATTCATATATTCACTTCACCCGATCATTACATATTCATGATCGGGTGTAGTGAATATGCCCGGTCCCCTGCTGGCACCCCCGGGGGCCAGCCTGTGTTGCCTGGCACCCGGGGAGCCCACCTCCCCCCCACATACGCTCTGGGGCAGGCAGAGAGACTTCCATCTCCCTGCCTGCCACCGTCCTCAGGCTCCCTGCGGCGTTCGCCGCAGGAGCTAATATTCGCCGGTCAGGGGCAGCGAGCCCCTGACTCGTTGAATACTGGAGCCCGCCGGCTCCGGAACGTGGCGAATGTGCAGCGAATCCTAAACAGGATTCGCTGCACCTCGCCGGTATTCACATTGAATACCGCCCAATGCCACGACTGTGGCTTATCTGAATCATCAGGGTGGGACTCGCAGCAAAATGGCAATGCAGGAAGTCTTGCAGATTTTGAGCTGGGCAGAGATCAATATTCCTGCTCTATCGGCTGTGTTCATTCCGGGGATCCGGAATGTGGAAGCGGATTTCCTCAGCAGGGTGGATCTGCTTGAGGGAGAATGGGCACTTCATCAGGAGGTTTTCCAGGAGATTGTGGATCGCTGGGGGCTCCCAGAGGTGGACCTAATGGCGCCCAGGAACAACTGTCAGGTGCTAAGGTTTTGTTCTCGGACAAGGGACCCAACAGCTTTGGCAGTGGATGCCATAAGAGTTCCATGGCATTTCAGCCTGGTATATGTGTTCCCCCCGTTTCCAATGATTCCAAAGGGTACTGCCTCCCTGGACAGATGTTGATTATACCTTCGGGTACCGGTGTATGGTGATGGGTCTGCCTCGTTGGACAGGTTTGCAAATCACTGCCGGGTGTCCCTGTGAGGCCGGAGGATGAAGAGCCCAGTGCCTCTGTCACACTGCCCCGGAGCGCTGATGTACAGCACTGCGTATAGAACTGACTTGATGTGCAGGTGTGGGAGAAAACTGCTGTGTGCCGCTGTAAAGGCACGGGTCTCCACTGTGTACGGGTCCTGCACATCATGCTAGCGCAGGGGCGTAGCTAAGGGTTCATGGGCCCTGGTGCGAAAGGTCAGCTTGGGGCCCCCCTACATACAACAAAATGGCCAGACACCAGGCAGGCACCCCAAGAAAATAAAAGCTGACAAGCCTGACAGGACTGGAGTCAGTGCTGTTGTGGAACTACACGTCCCAGCATGCCCTGCCACAGATTTTAGATAATGGATTTCTAAAACTGTGACAGGGAATGCTGGGACGTGTAGTTCCACTGTAACAGTGGAACTACACTCCCTTTTACAGGCAGTGTGTTAACTGCTAGTACTTACCTGCTCACCACGCTTCCTTCTCCCGTCCCCAGTGCAGTCAGTGTTTCTCCTTCCATCCTCTCCCCAGCGCGGTGTCTCCTGTGTCATACCACTCACAGCTTCTCTCCGCAGTCTCCTGTTGTCACGGCCCCCGGGTGTTCCTCTCCCCGGCGCGACTTTTCCGGCGTCATCCTGCAGTGCTCACAGCTTCTCCCTCACCAGTCTCCTGGTGTCAATCACAGTGTCTCCGCTGCCGGGTGTTCCTCTCCCCAGCGCCTTACTCTCCAGAGTCCACAGCGCAGTCACCGCGCTGGGTGCTCCTCTTCCCAGCGCGGCTACCAATGACTGGCGGCTTAAGACAGTGAGCTGCGGTTCCAGGTGACAGGACACCAGAGGTGGGGGTGCTGAACGTGCGGGGAAGCGGGTGGGGGAGCAGGCGTGCTGGGCGGGCGGCAGAGTTTGTGGAGCACGGCTCCGGCGCCATGTGAACTTCCTGCGCCTGGAGCAAGTGCTACGCCGCTGATCACAGCTCAGATACGGCCACCGTGTCCCGTCCCCAGCCGCAGGCAGCCAATAGGAAGGGGACCCCTTGCCGCGTGACGTCAGCGCGACGCACGCGGGCCCGCAAAGCAGCACTGGGAACGGGTGCGTCCTGTTCGCTTCCCTCTTCCAGGACGGCCGGACAGTGGCGGGGGTTGGGCCCCCTGGCTCAGGGGCCCGGTCGCATCTGCAACCGCTGCAACCCCTGTAGCTACGCCACTGTGCTAGCGGCTCTTGCTGTAATACTGCTGCGGGTATGGATAATATAGCACGTGCTATATACTGTGCTAGAATAGTGCTGGGGCACTCAATGGGGGTTATTCTAGGGTGCTGCACTTATGTGGAACTTGCAGAAGGCAATGTAATGCCAAATGGATACTGACAGGACTTGGGGGTTATTCAGGCTCACTCTCAAAGGCAAATTCACTCTCTAATGGACAAAATCATGTGCACTGCAGGTGGGGCAGATGTAACATGTGCAGAGAGAGTTAGATATGGGTGTTATATTGTTTCTGTGCAGGGTAAATACTGGCTGCTTTATTTTTACACTGCAATATAGATATCAGTTTGAAGTACACCCCCAAATCTAATTCTCTCTGCACGTTACATCTGCCCCACCTGCAGTGCATATGGTTTTGTCCATTAGTGAATTTGCCTTTGAGAGTGAACCAGTTTATCCCCCAATATCCTTAAGTCCTGTCAGTAACCATTTGGCATTACATTGCCTTCTGCAAGTTCCACATAAGTGCAGCACTTTAGTCTACCACCCTTTGTCATACAGGAACACACAGTGAAATAATGCCTTACGGTGGAGCCTGGGTGTAGCTATGATCAGGTCTAAGCTGCTGTGTATGTAGCCAACCTCATAGGAAAAAAGTAATACATCTGCTTCTTTACCATCGATGGAAAAAGTAATCAACAGTGGCCTTAAGCCTGTGATGATTTGCAATCATCGATCGTGGATTGCCGTTCCTAAATGTGATGCATAGGCAAATGTGAAAGTCACCCCTTCGTTCTCGGGTCATAATTTGCTGGAATGGCATAGACAAACGCAGGTAGGGGGGTCCGGTTGCCCTGAAATCTAATCTTTTCTTGACCACTTATTAATATTATTTTAATGTTTGATACAGCCAATACTATAGAGTAGTGTTAGATATTAATACTGGATTATATACAGTATTCAATGTATAAAAAGACCAATGTGTACATTAATGTCCGGGGATCGTTACTTGGTTCTTTTACTGGTCCCCCAGACTACCGCATTGCTTAAATGTTGCACAGAGTGCGAGATTGTGGACTGAATTTGGAAATCCCGCTCTAGAAATCCTGCGTTTGCCACTGACCAGTGGCGTAACTCCCGGAGGCAATGGAGACATTGGCCGCCGGGCGTTAGCCACTAGGGGGGGCACAGAGGAGCCGGCAGCAAGAGCCTGTGACTTTTGCAGTGAGCAGTAACATACCTGCTGCTGCAGTTGTCACAGGAGAGAAGGAGCCAGCCAGTGCAACAATTATTGGGGCAAATAAGCACCCCTACCACTTCTGCAGCTGCGTGCAGCAGCCGGGTCATGGGGTGCAGGAATGAAACTGAAAGTAAACTAGCACAGGTCCTAGCAGCCATTTCTGCCGGAGGCTCAGGGCTGCTGGAAGCTTTAGTTTACTTGAAGTTTCTTCACTGTGTAACTCAGGGGCAGATTTATTAAGCTTGGTGAAGTGATAATGTGGCTGGTACTTTATCACGGCCAATCAGCTCTGAACTGTGAAGTTACAGGCTTGGTTTGAGAAATGACAGGTAGGAGCTGATTGGCAGGTGATAAAGTACCAGGCACTTTATCACTTCACCGAGCTTAATAAATCTGCCCCTCAGTGCACTGCAGTCAGTTCCTCTGGCAGGGCTGCCAGATCAAGAGGGAGCTGGTGATCTCAGCTCAACTCCCTCACCAGCCTCCCAAGAGTTTTCATGAAACAGCCCAGCAGCAACAAGCTCCACAGATGCAGTCCGAAAAGGGGGCGGGGCTAATCGGCAGGCACTTCGGCAGCATGGTGACTGAGTGTGACACTGGGGCAGATGTATCAACCAGCGTTAAGTGTAAAAATGCACTTAACGCTGGTTAACTGGGGGGGGGGGATTACGATTCCTCCAATGTATTACTAGCGCACCTAACGTGCGCTAGTGACAGCCCGCCGAGTTACGCTCGGCAGGGCTGTCCCCTGCAATCCCCCCCAGGGATTAACGGCCGGGGCGATGTATTAACAGCCTTCAAGGCGTTAATTCGCCCCGGCCGCTTTGCCAGCTCAGGGCTAGCGTTGTCCTATCCCCCACTGTGGGGACAACGCTAGCCCTGCGTCTGGCTTGGGCTGCGCTGGAGATCTCGCGGTTTTAGCAAGATCTCGCGCATGCACAGAAAGCCGGCCGGGGGGGGGGGACACAGCGAGTGCGCATGTGCGGGGCGGCGAGGGAGATAAGGAGAGCCGTTCACGCTGGGGATAACGGCTCTCCTTATCAGCTGGGATGGGGTTAATACATCTGCCTATAACGTTTGCCCGCTTCTCCACGTTATGCTGGAGAAGCGGGAATCGTTATTCGCCAAACGTTATAGGCAGATTAATACATCTGCCCCACTGTGACTGGAAGGTACACTGTATGTATTTATCTGTCTCTGTGTGTAACTATTATACTGTATAAATGTGTGCATGGGTGTGACTGTGAATAAGTGTGTGGCTGTATATGTATATATGTGAGTGAATGTATGCATAGCTGTATGTATGCATGTGTGTGTGACTGTATATTAGGTTACCACCCGTCTTGGATAACTCCGGACAGTCTGGTAATTAAGCCGGGTGCCCGGAGTCCGGGCGGGTGGTATTCCAGGACTATACAATGTCCGGGAATTCTGTGCCAGCTGCAGCTTCCGCATGCCCACGTCCTGGCCAGCTGATGAGACACCAATCCGCGAGCCACGCTAGGAGGAGGAGGGACAGTTTGTGTCATGTGTCCTCCTGCTCCAGCGCTGCGGTGTGTGGTGTGAATGACAGTGTTGCCAAGCAGTGTGACTGTGACACTCACTGTACTAACGCTGCCCACACTGCATCTAACCTGCCCAAGGTGCCGTGTGCCCTGTGCAATGACCAGGCCAGCAGCAGCTCAGCTGACTTAGCTGAGCACAAAACTGAAAAGGCGGGAACAGTGGCACCCAGGCCCTTGGCATAGAACATGTATCCACTGGCAGAAACCATGTACCCCCTGTCAGAGAGCGTGTATCCCCTGGCAGAGAGGCATGTACATACCGGGCAGAGAGCATGTAACCCCTGGCATAGAGCATGTACCCCCTGGCATTACGGTGTGCAAAACCAATATTGTCTGTGGCATCTTGGGGTCAAAAATGCTGTCTGTAGGATCTGGGAGCCACCGATACTATCTGTAGTGTATGTGGGTGGGTAATCAATGCTATGTATGGGTCGCAGGTGCTGTCTGTAGATCTGAGGGTCACTTACGCTATGTACGTGTGTGTGTGTGTGTGTGCGGGGGGGGGGGGGGCACTTCCATCTTTGTCGCCTCCGGGCACCTGGTATGAACTTACGTCACTGCCAAGGGTTGCGAATTGTGGAGGTGTGGGCGCGAAAGGTTGGAAGGGGGTTGCAAATCACGGAGAGTCCGCAAATCAAAGGAGGGGGAGCTTTCTCTTTCTGTGTTCTCCTCTCTCTGCCATCACTCCCTCTCTGCACTCCTCTCTCTCTCTCTGCGCTCATCTCACTCTCTACACTCCTCTCTCTTTGCACTCGCTCTTTCTCTCCCTCTGCGCTTTCTCTCTCTTTATGTGCTCGATCCCACTCTGCACTCCCTCTCTATATCTGCACTCCCTCCTCTCTCTCTGCGCTCATCTCAGCTCTCCTTTTCTCTCTCACCCTTTCTCTCTCTCTCCCCCACCTTTTCCTCTCTGTCTCTCTCCCTCCTTAGGCTAATGTTACTGTTACAGTATAATGGCAATTACCAAATTAAGACTTATCACTTAATAATGAAAACTTTTAAATAGGTTGGGAGAGGGGGGGGGTGATCAAGGGGGGTTGAGGCCAAAAATATTGTGCCTATGGACGGCCTGACACTTAAATCTGGTACTGACTTCGGGTGGGAGACGGTTACCAAGAATCAGCGGCTCCGCCATGTGTGTCCTGTCCTGATTCAGGCCTATGTGTGGAGAGGAGAATCCTGCAACAGGGGAAGTGACACTGGCAGGCTTAAAGGCACAAGCTACCTGTGCTAAATGTCAGTCCCTGCTTTCGGATAGGTTGTAGGAGATGGTATATATATGAGCAGCATCCATAATTCTATGGTGGTTTATTTTCACCCCCCCCCCCCCCCTTCTCTTTACTTTTCAAGTTATACTCGTTTCATGATAAAAAAAAAGGTATACATTTTATTTATTTTGAATCTGTAGCAACTTTTATAGTTTTCATATTAATAGATGTAATGAAATCACAATTTGGGGCCACAAGCAATAGGGTGGGAAAATCAAAAATTGAGAGTTTTGGTAGAGTTTCCCCATTCTTTTAAAGTGGCAATCAATACATGGCAAGATCCACTTTTTTATTTCTTTCAGTTTAAACGATTGCCGCTTTTTAATGGGAAAACTTTCCCAAACGTTCTCGCTGCTCGCCACCTGGTTACTAAAGGCAACCAGTGGCGGCGTGGATAGTGAAGGAGCAAGCACCCAGCCTTGCTCCTCCCCCTGGATACGAAAGGTTCTTTTGCCCAGTAGAATTTAGCAACTACCTAAGTCTGTTGTAGCCCACTACTACCTTCCCTTCCCCGTATCTGCAGCATAACCGTAACAACCTCCTGCCCACTGATAAAGGAGCGGTGGGGAAACAAGCAGCAGAACTTTACCTGCTTCCATGACGCCTGTCAGAGGAGGCTGGCAATGACCGGAGTGCGCAGCCGGGGGCCGAGTCACTGACTGTGGTCACGGCGACCTTCCTCAGCCGCATACCCATGGAGCCGCTCCTGGTGCTCTTCAATGTTTAAGTTAGCGCTGACATTCTGTGTGGCTTCAGAGGTCCGCTGGCAGGGGTGTGGGTTGTTAGGTCTACACCAACTAGGTCGACAAGCATTGGGTCAACACCACTAGGTTGACAGGCAGCAAGGTCAACATGGGACAATGTCGACATGTGTCTAGGTCGACATTACATTAGGTCAACACAAGCATTAGGTTGACATGGGCAAGGTCGACAGTCAAAAGGTCGACATGGGGTTTCCACAGGTTTTTTTTGCCCAAATGTCAACACCGTCGACATGGACACAGTTTGAAGTGCACCACATCCCCTCGCATCGCTTCAGGCACAGTGCCTCGCTACGCTCGGCACACTATTTTATTCTCCCACCACGCCCTAGTGGATAGTAGGGCATGAAATACCTCCTGTCGGCAAATGTCGGCTCAAAAAACAGCAACAAAAACCCCATGTCCACCTTCTGACTGTTGACCTAGCCCATGTCGACCTAATGACGTGTTGACCTAGACCCATGTCGACCGAGACACTTGTCGACCTTGACCCATGTCGACCTAAACCCATGCCGACCTTGCTGCCTGTCGACCCAATGCTTGTCAACCTAATGACCATATCCCGCTGGCGGAGGGGGCATGGAATATACTTGTTCTCTGCATCTTTTTACAACGTCCATTGTAAGCTCCATTTTGTGGAACGCAAAACCAGGAAGTGTGTCAACTGCGCCGGTAGGTAGGTCGGGCAGGCCCGCCAGGCACGGTAAATCAATTCGGCGGAGGGGGATAGGTCCGGCCCACCGAAAACTGGCCCGGTATCCCGATGCTTCAATCCGCCTCTGGTTAGTGCTCTCCTACTACAACCAAAGACCTCCAGTCATGCATTCTTTCAACCTATTAGCCAGAGGTGTAACTAGATATTTGTAGGCCCATAGCAAAAGTCTATAAGGGCCCCTATATACCACCCAGTGGCGCAAAATGTACTGTATATAGCACGTTACTTTTCCAGGAAAGGAGGGCCCTTTTCAGCTGCGGGCCCCATAACAGCTGCACTCCCTGCACCTATGTTAGTTACACCCTTGCTATTTACCACTGCTCCACTAGTAGAGCCACACTGATCCCCTTCACCCTTGCTATGGAGAGCTGCTGTATTTTGACCATTGAACTGCTATTCAAAAGCATTGCATTGTTTTATTTTACTTGACGTCTGGGACATTTTCTTTATAATAGGACTTTATATTTTACACCGTTACGATGCAGCATATTTTAGATAAAGACTGCTATGGAGGCAAGATTATATTGTTATGTCACAGCTCCTGCGGAGAACAAATAATATACTCTGTGCGATTTGGTACATAAATGTTCTATCTATTGCACCATTGATTACTGATCAACTTTTAAACCAGTGACAATCGTCTTTCTTTTATTCCTGCAGCACAAATACATTGTTTTGCTTTGGATTAATGGTTGGGTTTTAGAAGGTGATTCTTCAGGTCTTGGTATAATGTGCCTACTTCTGGTGTTGCAGACCAGTTCATATCATTACTATGAGGAGAGAATTATTGTACACAAATACACTTCTATAATGTGACCATTCAGTAACTGGAACCATGCAAACCTGTCATTACACGGAACTCTGACCATACATTCACCTTAAGATATTCTTTTCAACCAACCAACCAGTGGCGTAACTATGCCTCCGCAGCCCCCGCCGTGGCGGGGAGGCACAGAGTAACTATGGGCGCCGGCGGGGCTGCGGTGCTATAGTTACCCGCTGCGCTGCTGCCCGGCCGCATCTGCAGTCACTGTCCCGGCACCGGCTGTTGCTGATAATGAAAACTGACACTTAGAAAATGGCTGCCCCCGTATTGCAGACAGTTTTGGCAGCCATTTTCTAAGAGTCACTTTTCATTATCAGCAGGAGCCGGCGCCGGGAGACTGGACCGGACAGTGACCGCAGATGCGGCCATGTCAGGTATGGGCAGGCGCGCCGAGGGGAGGGAGAGAGAGAGGGGGGCGCCGAAAAAGTTTGGCGGGGGGGCGCAAAATATATAGTCACGCCACTGCAACCAACGCATTCTCTGGTTGGAACAAAAAGCTGGGCATCTATAGGAGCAAATCCAAATGGATCTACAACAAATATATCTCTGTGGTTACATTGCTTCTGCAGAAGGAAACAGTCACCTTGTATCAATATAAACTATGTCAGATTAGATTTTCTTTATTTAGGTAGATTTATTTCTGTTTCCTTTCCTTCTTCTCTTTTGGAATTTTCTCCTTGTTCAACTTCTGTTCCTTCTACTTGTCCTCTTGGCATTTCTCATGTTGTTCATGGCCTTCCTCTTGATTCTGCAGAAATTGAACATTAATCTGTATTAGTTCTATCTCCTGGACAGCTGAGAATAAGAGGCGCTGGCCCTTATTCTGGTTCACTCACAAAAGCAAATTCCTTCTCAAATGGACAAAACCATGTGCAATAAAGCAGTCAGTATTTTCCCTGCACAGAAACAAAATAACTCACCCAAATCTAATTCTCGCTGCACACTTTACATCTGCCCCCCCTGCAGTGCACATGGTTTTGTCCATATGAGAAGGAATTTGTATTTGCAAGTGAACCAGAATAATGGCCCGTGCTCCTAATGTTTTGCTCCATTTGATTATTACTGTAAGTTCTAGGATTTCAGAGCGATACCCCCATGTAGCCAGTAGGTGTTGCTCTAAACTTAAAGTAAAAGGAAGATAGTTATCAAAGCTTAAAGACAATGATGTATTTATAATGGGTGCCATTTTTAATACTCACTCCTCCAGAATCCCGCAATGATGGTAGCAGCACTGGGGAAATTGCCTCCCCTTTTTTCCAGAGATTTGCACATGTGTATTAGAGTATGAGCCCCCTAGTGCTCAAATGTTATAGCAAATTCCATGGCAATTGGAATGCTGAATGTTATGTGACATTTCTAACCCAAATATACATTTGTTTATTTAAATTACAGACATACTACTTGCTCAAAAACATTACAGACATTTACTACTACCAGAGATATATAGATGCATACAAAGAAATGAAATATCACAGCAGAGTCATGTTGTCACGCCTGAGGGTCTGGCTTGGTTGGGAGATGTGAGATGTTGGGTGATCTGATTCAGCTAAACATCAGTTGTTTGCTGCTTAACAAGCCCATAAATGCAGCCAGATGGGTATTTATAGAGTCCGAGGGGATGGTATAAGTGCAAGGTGCAGTCTGGATGTACACCCTGCAAGGCTCCAGATAACTTGCATTGATAGCGTCCTCCCTGTCACACCAGGTAAGTCACCTACTTGCTGACGCGTTTCAAGCCTGCTTGGGCTCTTCCTCAGAGACCATATTCGGTGCAAGTTACTTGGTGCCTTGTAGGGTGTACATCCGGACTGCACCTTGCACTTATACCATCCCCCCCGGGCTCCAAATTCCCCTCTGGGTAAGACCTTCTCCCTATTTTTTGCACCTTGAAGGATTTGTGTTTATTTTCACATGTTTTTATATCTATGTCTTTTATGATTATTACATTTGTGGTCTAAACATGAGCGCCTGACACAATCTTCTACTTCACTGGTCAGAATGTGAGTTGTTTTAGACTTGAACTTTGAGAACTGCCTGAAGGTGTTATTACACAACACTAAGACTGTAGGAACTTAATTAGACAGGATAGTGCTGGTGCATACCTTCCCACTGTCCAAATTTTCTCGGGACAGTCCCAATTTTTTGGGGGACTGTCCCACAATCCCTCCAGGGCCAGCAGTGTCCCGTGGTGGAGTGACAGAGTCTCCCCTCAGCAGAGCAGCAGGGAATAGATTCTGTGCACATGCGCACAGCATCTATTCAGTGAAACACAGAGGCTGGGGGCATGGCCATGCCCCGAGAGTGGCAGGAAATTGGGGCGTGGCTTGTGGCTGCTGAATTCCTGCCCCCAGTACAGAGGTCACACCCCCTACCACACTGGCCATGCCTTTTTTTCGTCCCGATCCCCACATTCTAATATTGATAGGTATGCTGGTTGTTAACTTGAGCTGAGGCTGACATACAATCAGAATGGTGATTGAAATGAAGCTTTTTCATGTCCGGACTATAACCAGAATTGGAGATGGACTGGGAACTAGGAAATGACCAGACTTAAACCAGTAATATAGCCTGACTTGGACCGGGACTCAAATCAAGTTAATACACAGATACAGTGACCACAGAAGTCTTCAGAATTGAGTACAGCTCATCACTTTTGTGTCACAACCATAACCTTAGTCTCAAGCAGGGGAGGCTCCAGAGGAGCAGCACAGTTCAAATAGAGGTGCCATACCTACTGCCATTTCAAACTGACTCATTGGCAGTTGGTGTGGCTCCCCTATTTGAATTTTGTATTGTGCTGCAGCCCCACCTCTGGTACCGCCTCTGGTCTGAAAAACAAATGGACTTGGTAGAAATTTGCCAAGTTGCTCCCTGGTTGCCAGCCAGCCAGCCCCCTTTTTACAGAATACAGAATATATATATATATATATATATATATATATATATATATATATATATATATATATATATATATATATATATATATATATATATATATATATATATATATATATAGTAAGCTAGATTCAATGACTAAACATTTACACACCTAAACCTCTTATAACCAAGGCTACTGTACAGTTGGAAATCTGAAAAACCTCAGACTTCCCATAATGCTCTACTTTCTACTGTTCTGCAGTCAGTAATAAGAGCTAAGGTTATATATTGCTGTTTTATTGTTTTTAAATTAGAAAGAGATGTGAATGAGGATAGAAATCCTGGGGTGAAATGTAATAGGATGAGAGATTCAGAAAGAGAGAGATTTGGTAAGAAATCTCCAATTTTTTTAAAGTGGCAATCATTGACACAGCAAAATCACACTGGTTTTGCTGTGTAAATGATTGCCACTTTAAAAAAACTGGAGATTTCTTACCAAATCTCTCACTTTCTGAATCTCTCATCCTATTACATTTCACCCCAGTGTTTCCTCTATACAAGGAATAAGAAGATGTTAGCAAGGGGGAAATTTACTAAAAATACGCCCCAAAAAATAAAGCATAGTCAGATCCGTGCAGGCTGCAGTGTGTAAAAAAAAAAAGAATAAATAAATGTAAAAACGGCGTGGGGTCCCCCCCCCTCCCGGCCATAACTAGCACCAGACTGAAAGAGCCGGGGCTGGTTCCCAAAATACAGTGGACAAAATGACTAGGGGTCCCCCGTATTTTAAGAACCAGCCCCAGATCCAACCAGCCAGCAGGGTAATACCCCAGCCGGGGGGGAGACTTTTTATACAAGGCCTCCCAGCCAAAGCATTCATCCCTGTGACTGGTCAGCCTAGCCAGGGGTCCTGGGGGAGTGGGGACCCCCCAATAATGGGGTCCCTCCCCTCCAGGACTTACCTGGGCATCGAGCTGATAAAATGTAAAAAATAGTGTAAAAAAATAGAATTTAAAACTATTGTCTTCTAAATGGTGGAACTATGAGTCCCAGCAAGCCTCCCCCGCATACTGGGACTTGGAGAACACCGCCCAGGGGCATCAAGGACAGCACCAGGCTTCAGCCTGGCCAGCTAAGTTCTAGAGGGGGGGGGGGGGACGACTCCTTTATTAGGGGGCCAGGCTAACCGGTCACAGGGATGAATGCTTTGGCCAGGGGGACTTGTATAAAAAGTCTCAATTGGTGGGGCACCCCTAACTGAATTTTTTACTGTACTGCAGCCCTGCAACTGCCATGGAAGTCCAGGAACAGAGCATCTTGTCCCTCCTGGATTGGGTCATGTTGGAAGGTATGTACTAGCCAGTGGCTCCCCAGTCATTGTGCTCAATACATGTTACAGCTCTGTGGTTGGATTTAGTAACAAACAGTACCTTGTGTCCTTTGCAGGGTCCTCCTCCATGCTTATCTCCGTGCTCGCCATGCTTATCTCCGTGCTTCCCATGCTTATCTCCGTGCTTCCCATGCTTATCTCCGTGCTTCCCATGCTTATCTCCGTGCTCGCCCTGCTTATCTCCGTGCTCGCCCTGCTTATCTCCATGCTCGCCCTGCTTATCTCCATGCTCGCCATGCTTTTCTCCATGTTCCCCATGCTTATGTCCATGCTTCACATGCTTATGTCCATGCTTCCCATGCTTAGGTCCTTCTTCTTCTGCCCCTTTACATGTCTTTTGGTCGACTTCTGTGGAGAGATGAATAAGACATAGTACCGCAAGTTTTTATAGGGCCCCTTGAAATATATTTATCCATTCCTTAAGGTACCGAATAGGTGCATAGCAAAACCAGCAGGGGGAGTGGCAGAGAGGGGACCTGTCTGGGGACAAACTACTTGCAGCCACACCCACAATATGGGCACTGGTATTCACAAGTAGATGTGGCATTGGCTTGCCCCCACATGATTGGCCACTGCCACGGACCCAGCGGCTGCTCCTCCAGATATGTCAATCTGAACAGCACCGGCCGTGACTGGAGGTTCACTTTGGACACTGGTCCTCTATATATACGGTCACTGCCACCAATGCAAGATTTGAAGGGGCACTTACATTCGCCCTGGACACACAATACAATGTATACACAGGCTGTAGCGAAAACACATTCTAGGCGTAAATCCTAAAAACACAGATTCAGGACTAGAAATATGAATTATTTATTTCCAAGAATACTTCAGAGCTTTTAGTTCCAAAAATGGTTACAAAGATGATTAAATGTATTTTAAAAGATACACACAGTATAATGTCATCTCAAAGAAAATAAAAAGGAAAAAGATACAGAAACCAATCATCTTAGGTAGTTCTGTTGTGAGGGACCTTCCCAGAGTTAGAGGTATGGTCATTCTCAGCATACAGCTGAAGGGTATCCGGACTGATCATAGACTGACTCATGATAGACAGTCACATGGTCAACCACTAATGGTCAACAGTGAAAAGATTGACAGGGTCAAAAGGTACACAGTCAAAAGGTCGACAGGATTTAACACACAATAGGTTGACAGAGTCTAAATGTCGACATAGAAAAGGTCGACGTGAAAAGGGTGAACATGCATATTTAACAAAATTTTCAGCCGACATGTGCCGACAGGCGGTATTTTATGCCCTACCATCCACTAGGGCAGGGAGGGAGAATAAAATAGTGTGCCGAGCACAGCGAAGCACCCAGCCCGAAGCACGGCGAGCGCAGCGAGGGGACGCGGTACACTTAGACAGTGTCCATGTCGACCTTTGTCTATAGACACCCTAAAAACATTAAAAACTCACGTTGACCTTTTGATCATGTCAACCTTTTTCATGTCAACCTTTTAACCATGTCGACAGTCTACCATTAGTGGTCGACCATATGACTGTCTATCATGAGTCAGTCTATATGTTTTCTACCATAACCAGCTGAAGTCCCCAAGAAATGTACACAGGTTATTGTGAGAGAAGGGTACTTACTGTATACCTGAAATTTCTCTCAACCTTCCAGAGTTCTTAACCAGTTTCATGCTGGACACTAATGAATGTCCCTAAGTAATTGATCCTTTGTACATGAAAGGAAGATTCCACTCTACTTCTAAAGGCCCCCATACATTAGGCCAGATGGTGTAATGGTTAGCATTACTGCCTCACAGCACTGAGGTCTTGGGTTCAAATCCCACCATGGCTCTAACTGTGCGGAGTTTGTATATTCTCCCCGTGCTTGCGTGGGTTTCCTCCCACAATCCAAAACATATACTGGTAGGTCAATTGCCTCCCAACAAATGTACCCTAGAATGTGTGTGTGTGTACACGTGGTAGGGAATATAGATTGTAAGCTCCACTGGGGCAGGGACTGATGTGAATGGTCAAATATTCTCTGTACAGCGCTGCGGAACCTGTGTGCGCTATATAAGAAACTGCTAATAAATAATAAATAAATAAATTCTCCTGTGAGCCGCCCGGCAGCTCCCCGGGAGGCTCACATATGATTTGACACAATTTTTTACATGTGATAAATCGCTTGCGATTTATCACATGTAACGGGAGCTGCAGGGGGTGGGCGGTCATCATCATCATCTGCGGGACGCCGGGGCGTGCAGCGAGTGCTTTCACTAGCGGGCGGCGAGCCCTGACCTGGTAAGGTATACATTTTTTAATACACACAATGGGATACATCATTTTGAGATCTGATCCCGTGAAGGATAGTGACAATCACCTTTCCTAATACCGGGGCGCAAATGATCTTTTGGCGGCCCTAACTCTAAAGGCCCATGCACACTGGGCGACTTTGAGTGTATGGGCCAGTGATAAACAAGGAAGTGAATGGCTTTCCATAGTGTCCCGCTATGGAAAGCCGCACACCTTGGGGAAAATCGCTAAAATGGGTGAAACCCCCCAGTTTGTATGCACTGAGCATTTTTCAGCCCATCGAGTTTCCCCATCATCGTGATCCATACACCCAGGCAATATGGACCTTAACACTGATAACTGGTTGTACAAATACTGCCATTTGCATTACTTAAACTTAGATAAGGTTTATTATAAATCTACATATTTAAATTATTTTGCAGTTATGCAAATGAGGTGAGTCAAATTTGTCATGTTTCATGTTTTTGCCTATGTAAATTGTGACTAGCAATTGCTGGGGAAACACGTTCATATAATATTGAATCAGTGCTTCACCTTGTTAAACATTGCATAATGATCATAGTAACAAGCTACCTTTGCTTTGGGCTACATTTATTTTGAGGCCCCCGGCATGGGGTGACAATCTCAGATGCATCATAATATGCTCCACAAATGATATGGGAGATCCCAAAGGGAACACTCTGATGGTTGCAGAAGATTCATGCAATAATTTGTTGGCATGAGGTCCTGGTATATAGCTGTATCCTGGTTCTAAATGGGCACACTAGGAATAAAACATAACTTTTAATTACAGGGCTGGATTAAAGCCTATGTAGGCCTGGGGCTGATAATGCACAGATGGGGTTTAAAGTGAGAAGTGGGGGGTTTGGAAATTGCATGGGGCTCCTTGTCCCAGAATTATGTAACTGTGCCCCATTTTCACAGAAGCTTTATAGTCAGTAACACTGAGGGTGAAGCTGCTATAGATGGGGGAGTGGGGGTGGGGGGGGGGGGGCAGAGGGGGGACCTGGCACCCAGCCTGCTCTGCGTTCTGTGAATTGCGGGTATTAACGGGGTGCGGCTTAAAAGTAGGCAACCCTGGCACACACTAGAAAACTCATTCGATGGTGAGCGATTGCAAATGGATCTGCAGCTAATCCGCAGGGCTGCGATATTTTCTCAAGTTTGTCGCATCCTTGCACATGGCGAGATTTCACTCTGGCTGGGAGGCGTACACCTTATAGCGGGGCTCTGCAAAGAAGCAGCCATGCAATCAGGTCTGAATTCCCATAGTAAAGTGCTGCACACCTAGAACCCCTTCTGCTTCCTCTCGTCTTCAAAGAGTAGACAGGGGTGTGAGAGAAGCCGAGACACATTGTATGGAACAGTAGAGAGGTTGTGTGGATAACTTACCAGTATGCAGCGTTAGGTGGCCCTGATGCCAAAGTATTGCAGGCCTAGGGCTCAGCTTAGGCCTGATAATGAAGTATCCAATCAGGCCTAAGCTGAGCAATGATTGGCTGTAGGCATCTCCATGAAAACACTTAAGGCCCCCTTACACTTGTTCAACTTATTGTCCAACAAATTGGACCTGATTGACTCGAGATTTATCCTATGTACAGGAGGATCAGTCTCTTGCAATCTCTTGGTTATACCCAATGGCACAGGATTGTGGATTGTGTCCTACACAACAGGCACATAAGATTTTGTTAGACAGGCACATCAGATTTTGTCAGATAAATTGACTCAATCCACCTGAATTGGACAATCACAGCTGAGCAAAATCCCTGTGATGGAGGAGGTCACTGGGAATCCCTGTGGCGGACTCCGTACAGGAGAGGAGCCGCTCCGTCATGGGATCGTAGTACGGTGAGTATGTGTGCATGTGTGTGTATATTAAAATGTTACTATTCTATGTGTGTCTTTTTTTATACATTGTTTTCACAGTAGAACTACAAGAGTCAGCAGGCCCCTTAATGCCCCGCATGCTTGGACTCTACCATAAAAAAAACACTGTATTTTTAAACTATTTTATTACCCAAGTATCAGCCTGCCACCCACAGCCCAGGGGGTGACGGGGACAGCCCTGGGTTTCAGCCATGGACAGTTGAAGCTTGGGAGGGGGAACCGTGGCTGGCAGTAGTCATGGTTGCATTAAAAGTGACCCCCCCGGCTGTGGCATGAGACCGCTGGCTTTTGGAACACAGTGCTGGTTCCAAAATATGGGGGGACCCCCAGTCTTTTTGGCCCCCTTATTTTTATAACCAGGACAGGTCCAAGAGCCCAGTGCTAAAAATCGCAAACAGATTCTGACTTTGTCTAAAAATTTGCTGCCTATTACATGTGCGGACTTCGAAAAAAATAATCATGTGCGATTTGGTGCAGTTGTTTAGGCACCCGATTATATCTCGTGACTGGTGTTGAGTAATCAGCCAGAGATTAGCGCTACCTGTCCGCCCTGGAATACCAGCGAGGAGCTGTATCCAAATGCCACCACACATCTGACCAGCAGAAGATGATGCGGAACCTTTCCATTCAAGCTTAAAATGAAATGTATAATGTAGTTTGTAATCCACCCTAGGGCAGTAGCAGCGGCGTAACTATAGTACTGCAGCCCCCGCCACCGCGGGGGGGGGCGCTGTGCATGTGGGGGCGCCGGGGGCTGCGGTGCTATAGTTAACCCCCCCCCCAATCCCCCGCAGACTGTCACTTACCTATCGCGCTGGTCCCGGCGGCTCCGTTCTTCTGCTGAGGACCACCACAAAATGGCCGCCCCCATATAGCACACAGTTCTCTGAAACTGTCTGCTGTATGGGGGCGGCCATTTTGTGGTGGTCCTCAGCAGAAGAACGGAGCCGCCGGGACCAGCGCGATAGGTAAGGCTGTGGAGGATTGGGGGGAGGGTGTTTGCATAGGCGGCAGGGCAAGGGGGTAGGGGTGCTTCGCGGGGCGGCGGCGAGGGGGGGCGCCCCACCCCCCCTAACGGCGGGGGGGCGCCCAAAACGTAGCTACGCCACTGGGCAGGAGTCATATACACCATGTGCTATGTCTCTATCTATTACAATATACTATATTGAGACGTTTCTGTACTAAAGTCTGTATTTCCCCTGTCATCACATAGAAATATATAGCTGCTTGCTTATGTTGAGGTTCCACCGCATTATTCCTTCCCTATTATTACTCACCATACATGATAAGTTGTAACATGTGCTGCTACCTTTCCCTGGGCATAAAGCCACCTGCTGAATGTTGGCCACATGATTGGGCTGGGGAAGAGGGATATATATCTCCGACCTTACTATATATATATATATATATATTGTACACACTCTCAGGGGTAAATGTACTAAGATGGGACTTCTATTGACGATAGGGTGTTGTAACCTATCAGATTCTACTTTTTATTAATTTAGCAACTTCTAGAAGATAAATAATCTGATTGGTTGCTATGGGCAACATCCAAGCTTTAACAGAACTCGTACATGTACCCGTCAGTGTTTGAAAAGTAACATTTATTTATATATTGATTTCTGAAAGAATGAACTGAGGAGTGTGCAAGGGGCATACACACGGGGCGATAATAGCCCGTTTGCGAAGCCTTTTCTGTCTAGATCGCTTAGAAACGAGGCCCGGAACGCTCTGTGTGTTGTGTATATACACAATATTCATATCAGGACCGTTGTTAATGACTTTAGTACACTGAAGCCCTAGGAAGCACCGACCTGGTAGTTGTGTCATGTTCATTAGCAACTGTCTGTCGGCACATGTCGGCTCAAAAAAACTGTGAAAAAACCCATGTCAACCTTTTGACTGCCGACCTAGGCCATGTCGACCTTGTCCCATGTCGATCTAGACACATGTCGACCTTGCAGTATGTCGACCTAGTGGTGTCGACCTAATGACTGTCGACCATCTTTAAATCGACCGTATCCCGCTGGGTCTGACCCATTTATTACACTTTATTCCTAGCAGAAGCGACTGACCCGTTCAGCTATTGAAATAATCAAAATAATTATAACAACATCCACAATGTATATGTAAACATCCACATATCCTGTTATCTCATATTATAAAGGTAAAAAAAAAAAATTATGTGGATAAATATTTGAAGTGCGTCACAGTGCCAGGGACATCGTCCTGCGTGGAGCTCTCTGTGCACGTCCCCATGCACCGTTTGCTGTGTGACAGCTTCATATACACGGGGACAGGCAGAGATGCAGAATCAAATCTGCACCGTTCTGATCATGCTGCTGCCATTCTCTCTGCCCGAGTGCAGCAGCTGCGGGACAGGAGGGGGCTGTTTATCTCACTGCAGCACTATTTGCCTTGTGTCATACACTGGGACACGCAGGGAGCCGGCCTATTCCGGCGTTCCAGAATCCAGACCGTTCCGGCGTTCCCCTCATCCCCAGAGACAGATGCAAACATGTAAGGTAGCAGCAAGATACAGCCCCTGGGCAGACAAGATACCTTCAGGCCTGTAGGGAGATATTTGGCTCTGCAGATCATGTAACGTGACAGGTATCGGATCACACAGGATCCCTCTTCTTACCTGCTTTCAAGTCCATTTCGTGTGATGAGGAGTAGCGTCGGCCTGGCGTTGGGATCCTGTGATGAGAAGTGATGGGTCCGGAGAGATGTACCTGTATTTATGGCCTGCTGTAATGAGGTGTGGCAGCTGTCGGGCAGGCTACGCAGTACGCACAGCTAGGTGTGTCCTGCAATGCGATCCTTTGTCTCCACTCTCCAGCAAGTGGAGGAGGTGACATGTCGTGTACACCCCTTGTGCCTGCAGCCAGCAAATACACAAGGGGAGTCAGAGTCTGGGACTATCTATGTGGTGTTCCTAATGGATCACAAGACGCTGCCCTGTGATCAGGCTCATGATGCAGATTTTCACACACACACACACACACACACACAGCCGGCCATAATTCTGTTTTTGTTTGTTTCTAAATGAACTAATACATGTCTGTACAATGGGGCAAGGTTATGGGTCATAGGGTTGACTCAATTAAGGTCAACATACATTGGGTCAACCACTGAAGGTCGACACCTGAAATAGGTTGACATGGCTAAGGTTGACAGGGTTGCAAAGTCAACAGTCAAAATGTCAACATGAGGTTTTCACATATTTTTGACCCAAATGTCGACATGGACACCGTCTAAGTGTACATGCTTCAGGCGCAGTACCTCCCTGCGCTTGGCACACTATAATATTCTCCCACCACCCCGTAGTGGATGGTAGGGTATGAAATACTGCCTGTCGGCACATTGGGGCTCCAAAAAACCCGTGGATCTTTTGACTGACCTAATGCTTCCCTTTGTCGACCTAATGCTTGTCTCGACCTTTCAACCCTGTCGACCTTAGCCATGTCTACCTGTTTTCAGCACTGTTAACCTCCAGTTTATGTCAACCTTAATTGAGTCAACCTAGTGACCCATAGCCATGACAATTCTATTTCAGACGGGATGTTGCTATGGGCAACCAATCAGATACTATCTATTATCTTCTAGAAGGTGTTAAATAAATAAGAAGTAGATTCTGATTGGTTGTGCATAGCAATATTCCATGTGAAATATAACTCCCATCTTAGTAAATGTCCCCTTATTTGTGGAAATCTGAATCAGGCCCAATGACATCATTATACAGGTGAGCCACATCACACACTACAATCAAAACCTTCTTATCTGATTTTTTTTTTACTTAAAACCTTAGATTTCATCCCACCCTCCAAGAATAGGCAGGAGGCTTCTAAAAATTGGTTGTCCCCCCCTATATTATAATCACATTGGGGTAGGCACAAAGGAGGTCATTCAGATTGATTCAGTCCCCCGCGCATTCGCATTATGTTTTATGCTCCTGTGCATGCTCCCTCTGCCAATGGCTATGGTGACTTGCATAGTCGCCGAGCCATGTACACGGAGCGGTGCAGCCCGGGGGCGTGCGGCGGTCAGAACGGGTGTCGCCCATGCGAACGCCCAGCGTTTCATGGGCGTCTCCATGAAAACGCTGGTCGTTACCATGTGAATGCGGGCGGGACAAGGAGAGACGTTAGCCGCCTGCCCTGTCTTCGGCCGGAAGCCCGCGCAAATATAAGTCGGTCTCCACTGACTTATATTTGCGAGCCCTGGAGAAATCATTCGATGGTCAGCGACCATCGAATGATTTCTCCAGCAGCGGGCACATGCGAGGGGGTGTGTCTTTGTAACACATCCCTCGCATGGTTGCATGGGGAAACGGCAGTGGTGGGGCGGGATAGAGTTTTAATGGGGCGGCGTCATAAGGACTTGGTAAGCTGCATGTTTCGGTAAACTGAAAATTTCGGTAAGCTGCGAGTTTCGCAGTTTACCGAATCAATCAGAATTACCCCCAAAATGACAATCTTTCTAGAGTTGAGTAATTGTTTGTACTGAGCAAGTTTTAGAGTCACAGCAGTTTATTTACTAAGTCGGGAGTTCTATTGAAGATGGGGCGTTGCCTATAGCAACCAATCAGAATCTACTGCTTATTTATTTAGAACCTTCTAGAAGATAATAGCAACATCCCATCTTCAATAGAACTCCCATCTCAGTAAATAAACCCCAAACTGTGCAATTGACAAGTATAAATACAGGTGGCGGTCGCAGTAAGAATTTGGACGCATATTGATTGGCAGTCAGAGTGCACTTTTTTGGGCGGAAGGATGGCTAGTCATACACAGGCGTGTCAAAAGCATTTTGTGGGCGTGACTGCATGGGCCCGGTGGCTTAATTGCAGCAGACCATAGAGTTGCTCAGAAGATGTTGCGATCAGAGGTGTGCAGATTACAGACGCTGCCATTGGGCACCTCTGTGAAATCTCAGCGGCTGTGGCATTAGGATATTTTTGCAGTTCTGTGTACGGAGATACAGTGGCAGCAATCATTGTGCCCATCTATGAATGAGACCTGCTATTACATTACACATGCTTCAGTTGCCATAAATCTGATCCTTCTGGGTGACAAATCATCACTAATCTGATCGGACTGTCATTTTATCCAACTATGATCAACTGTCACCAACAGGGCGCCGCACCTGTAACTGCTAGGTCTATGGCCAACTTACCCCCACACAATAAGGGACAGACTGAATAGATCTGGGTATTTAGTAGCCATGCAGTCACTATTCAAAGTGTCTCTGATTTAGGGGCCCATTAATCATGGAATATTTGTGGTTAATCCCCTGAAAACACAGCCGTTTTCAAGGGGTTATCTTAAATATTCAGTATATCTGGATTGTATCATGGAGGAGCCGCAGTAGGAATCTCTGGTGCCTTCTGCGATACCGCCTGCCCTGCTCGCAGCCGTATCCCCCATAGGTTTCCAGAGGTGATGCAATGCTGGCCAATGTCAGCATCAGCATCAGCATACATTGGCATCTGGCAGCATCGGCTCCCGCAGCTGCAGTCATCCTGAGACGGCGGTAGCCAATTGTAGCCTTAGTGCACTGCTGGAGGGGCAGTGTGGTCAGCAGGACCAGCCAGGGGTCACCGCTAACGGTGCCTGTGCAGACCCCCATCACCGGGCATAGCAGATCACAGGGTCCGGCTCCTCTCCCTGCATCTGCATGGACATACATCCCTGCTTATAGGATTGCATATTATAATACAATCATGGGCAGTAAGTTCACGCACATTTTATTTTCGAGCAGTAGTAAATGGGCCCCTAACCCTGTCGGACATTGCCCAAACACTGGTCAGCCAGCCAGAAATGAAGGCCCGTTTTTCAATCTCATAGGAAACCACTTACAAAAGTAAAGTTAAGTTGTAATGACAAACTCACCTGGCATCATCTGGCCATTAGCCTAGAAGGGCTCCTGTGCAAGTGAGCATGCTGTGCCCCCCCCCCCCCCCCCCACTAAGTGTCACCCTGGGCCCCAGGCACATGCCTCAGGTGGCTAGTGGGAAATCCACCACTGCCTCAGAACGTATCCCTCCTCCCATCCTTATATCTGTCTCATCCCGCTGAGTACCGGCCTCCGCTGACATGCTCCTGTCTGGGCTGGCTCACGGTCAATTGGTTGACATGCACAAGGTCAATGTTGACAAAAGTTCAATGCATAAGGTCGACACTGAAAACCGGTCGACATGCACATGGTCAATGACAAAAGACTGACACAAGCAAAAGGTTCAAATTTTTCACATTTTTTGTTGTCAATATTGACATATGAGCATGCGGACCCCTAATAACTGTAGCGCATCCCCTCACATGGCTCCCCTTGCAACGTTTTTCATGCATTGGGTCAACCACTGAAGGTCGACAACTGAAATAGTTTGACATGGCTAAAGTCCACAGGGTCGAAATGTGGACACAATCATTATGTCGACAATGGCAAGGTTGACAGTCACATGCTCGATGTAAATTGTCCCCTTTTTTTTGGGGGGGGGGGGGCCTAAAGTCGACACCGTCGACATGTACACCTCCATGCTTCCGGCACGCTATTTTATTCTCTCACCATACCGTAGTGGATGGTAGAGCATGCAACACTGCCTGTCGACACATGTCGGCTAAAACAAAATAAAAAACTCATGTCGACCTAATTATTGTGTTGACTTTCCAACACTGTCGACCTTAGCCATGACCTATTCCAGCCTAAGCTATGTCGACCTTCAGTGGTCGACGTAATGCATGTCAACCTAAATAGGGTCCACATTGTGACTATCTCTCCACCTCTTGCTTGTGTTGATCTTCCGTCAATGTTGTCCAAGTGAATGTTGACACTGTCAATGTCGACCCAGGGTATGTTGAGCTATACATTGCAGACCCAAATCTAACAGGGAATATTTGAGGTATTCTAGGACATCATTGTAACATAGAATGTGACTGTTATGTTGGAGAAGGTTCTTATGTGGCCTACACATCACTATCGCCCGGCAATTAATACCCAGCATGCAGGATAGATGTATAATCGCCCTGACAGATCGCTCAGCACACAGCGCTGTGCAGTGCTGTATGCTGAGCAATCTAGCATCACTCAGAACATTCAGCAAATCTCCCTGGCAGTAGGCCCCTTTACTATTACCATTATGAGATACTCTTTACATCAATATAGAACTAGATCATGTATCGGATTATCCAGATATGGAGACAGATTATAGAGTTGTTTGTTTTCTGCAGTAATTTATCACACAAGAATGTACGCCCTGTCACACCCTGACAATATATTTGTACATTCTATTATGTACGATGAGCAGTGACTCAATGTCATCCTTTCTGTATCCTGTCAATCAGCACGCACCAACCTTTTCTCTTTGCCCTGAGCAAACCCGAAAAACCCCAAGCACATCGCCCCAGTACTGCCGTGGGGGCTGTAGCTGCACCTTCTGCCACACAGCAATCATCTTCATGTTTTCAGGTTTGGACGTGTCTGCGATGTTCTAGGTTATGTGTCTGCTTGCTCTGGGCAGTGGCCAGTTAGCTCATGTTACATGTACAGTAAAATGCAGTGCGATGTATTTCTTATATTTATATAATGTATATTGTAAGAGTTTGACCTTTCACATCACCTGGGCGCTCAATGCCTGATTGACAGGGGGTGCTAGGGTGGGCACCTGGCTTTTTATGGGCGTGCTGCCTGCATGCTCAGGGCAGGCAGATTTGCCAAAGAGCAGCATCAGAAGTAATCCTGGCTTACTTTTATCTGCGAACATAGGAAAAATCAGTAACCATCAAATTATTTATTTAACCAATGCCTTGCAAAAAGGGAAGAATAGGATAATGGATGGGCACAAGGTATTGGGTTTGAGTGGACAAATCACCACTGCACCTGAAGAGGTGTCTGCGGTCTGTTTGCACTCAATAATACCCCTTTCGGTACTTGTGTATTATAGCGGCGCCCCCGATGTTGGTCGTGCAATGTTTTTATCGCATCGCATGCCATACAACCGATGGCATACGATGCGATGCGACACGATTTTACACGACTATTCGATTAAAAATTGTACAAGCACCCTAATGGGTGCTTACAATGTAAAATGCACCCCCACGCCACCCCCCACTATAAACGTGAACCCGAAGCGTGGCGAGCCCGCAAGGGGCGGCGGTTCGCGTCCTACGACCTTTTCATACCCCCACTATCTACGTCGGCGTGGAGATGATTTTATATAGTGTGGCGAGCGCAGCGAGCCACTGAGCCCGAAGCGTGGCGAGCGGACGCGTATACCTGTGAAGTTATGCACGTCCCCTCACGGGGCTCTCTGCGCTCGCCACGCTTCGGGCTCGGTGGCTCGCTGCGCTCGCCACACTATATAAAGTCAACTCCACGCCGACGTGGATAGTGGGGGTATGAAAAGGTCGTAGGACGCGTACCGCCACCGCTTCCCACGCATCGGGTTCACGTTTATAGTGGTGGGTGGCTTGGGGGTGCATTTAACATTGTAAGCACCCACTAGGATGCATTTAACATTGTAAGCACCCATTAGGGTGTTTATACAATTTATAATCGCATCCCATCGCATCCCATCACATTGTATGGCATTCTATGCCATATACAATGTCATACAATTTTAAAATTGTATGCCATAGTACAACATCGCGCGATATCGCATCGCATACCATCATATGCCTTATGGTATACAATGCGATGGGCGCCGCTATAATACACAAGTACCCCCCTTTCAGACAGAAAACAAAATTACCCGGTGAAGCAGATGTACCCGGTAATTTCCTGAATAACACGGGTACTTTTTCTGTGTGAAAGGGCACACCCGTGTCGTAAATCCTGTGTCTCCGACCCTGGAATTGACCAGGGTCGAGGACACAGGATTTATGCCCCGTGTTGACCCTTTAACACAGAAGAAATACCCGTGTTATTCAGCAAATAACCAGGTAGAATTTTTCAACCCGGCAATTTGTTTTTCTGTGGGAAGGGGGGGTCAGGCTGCTCCCGGTAAAATGACATGGCATTTGAAATGCTGTGTATTTGCTGTGATTTTCAGACGTTTCTGTCTGAAAGGGGTATAATCAGGGCTATTTTTGTGCAGGCTCCAGCAGGAACTGTGGCCCTTAGTTCACTTTTTCTGACAAAATATTTCTTAGATGGACAAAACCATGTGCACTGCAGGTGAGGCAGGTGTTACTTGTGCAGAGATAATTAGATTTGGGTGGGGTTTTACACCTGCCTCACCTGCAGTGCACATGGTTTTGTCCATCTAAGAAATATTTTGTCAGAAAGAGTGAACTAGAATAAGGGCCACAGTTCCTGCTAGAGCCTGCACAGAAATAGCCCTGGGTATAATAGAATCGGTGTGAACAGCAGTCAATAATATGGGTATACCAGAGTCCGGAGTTCAGTCAGTTACACAAATGTCCAGCAGGGGTGGGTAAAGAGGTGAATAATCACTGTGGGGTCAAGGAAAGTGATGCAGTGTCACTAGGGGCCGGCCTCCCTAGCACTGCCGGTGGTGCACTCCACACTTACCTAATACCCTGGGGTTCCCTCCGTTTCGACCGTCCCTCACCGTGTGGTAAACTTCCTTCTCCGCTGGTGCCTGCACAGCCGTGCAGGTTCACCAGTTGTAGTACTACGCAAAGATGCAGGCAAATCTACAAATTATTGGCAAATTGGCCGATAATGGTAAAGTGTGTACCTAGCTTTATTGAAGGCATAAATTGACTTCAAGACCTTGCTATCATTCAAGGATAGAATTCAATTGTGGGTTGGTGTTGGCATAGTAACCATATAACCAGAGCCCTTCTATTCCTTTTAGAGAAGCTCGGAGACCAGGCTCTCCTTACTACAGATAAATGTGTGCTCTGGCAAGGGCGTAACCAGCCATGTGGGTCCCATAGCAACATAATGAAGGGGCCTCTATCCCATTGCTTCCAGAGAGACACCTCTCCGTAGCAGTTATTAATTGTATGCCCCATAGTAGTGACCAAGTTAATGTTCCAAACCATAGTAGAGCCCTAGTTAATATCATGCCACATTGCTAAGAATATGAAAAATCGTATCCGTATTCTTTATACGAATGAATACGACTGGTGTAGTCGTATTTTCATTCGTATTCCGGAGGATAATTTACTAATCAGTCGTATTTGACTGATTCGTATTATACGATGGTGCACTGATTCATATATTTTCCGATACGAATTCGTATTTGAAATACAAATTTGTATTTTTAAATACAAATTCGTATTTTTAAATACAAATTCGTATAGGCAGCCTGCACGGATAAGTCAGATCCGTGCAGTCTCCAGTGTTCCACAACAAAACCCAATGGTTTTCTCTATTTTTACACCTTTAATCAGCCTGGTACCCACAGCCCAGGGGTACCGGGGACAGCACCAGGCTTCAGCCTGGGCAGGTAAGCTCTGGAAGGGGGTAACTCCTTTATTGGGGGGGTCCCCACTCCCCAAGGCCCCTGCCCAGGCTGACTGGTCGGTAGGGATGAATGCTTTGGCCGGTGGGACGTGTATAAAAAGTCTCCACCCGGCTGTAGCATTACCCTGCTGGCTGGTTGGGCCTGGGGCTGGTTCTTAAAATACGGAGGACCCCTATTAATTTTGTCCCCCGTATTTTAAGAACCAGACCTGGCCCTGGAGCTGGTTTTAAAAATTAAGCTACCGTTCAATACAGGTTTATGCAGAGGACTTACATACAACCTGCCAAGTTCCAAGGGCGCCCAGTAGAGGCCTCACCGGATCCAACACCTGAGGTGGTTCCTCAACCTCTGTCGGCCGTGACACTGGGAAATTGGCATGCAGCTTTATGACCTGGGTCCAGGCTTCCTGTAAGTCTCTATGCAACATTCTTATAAGAAAAGTGACTTTTGGAAAATGGCTGCCCGAATACGAAAGACAGTTTTTTTTAAACTGGTTTTCCTATGGGGCAGCCATTTTCCGAAAGTCCCATTTTGTTTCATAAGCGCAGCCAGCCGTCCATACTGCCGGGATCCTCAGGTGGCGGGGGGCTCCAGTGCAATGAATATTTAATGAGCTCATTAAATATTTACTGCGCTGAATTTAGGACCCAGCTTATTGGCTGGGTCCTAAATACCGTTTCAGACCCGATTTTGATGCCAAAAGTACCGGGTCTGAAACGGGTAGGACCCTCCATTTTAACCATTTTACAAAAACGGCTTTTGTAAAACAGTAAAGTGGTCCTGCACCTTTCAGACCGCACAGATTACCGTTTAAAGGCATTAAAGGTCTGGGGGTCAACAGACTGCCAACGGCTTCCAGACAGGTACACTGATGTTTTATTCCTGATTATTTTGGTATTGGTTCCACGCATGTGAGGCCACATCTAGAAATGTTTCCAGGGCCATTTTTAGTTCCCAATTCGCTTCTGTCGTGGATTGCACAATATAAGACTATAGGGGCCCATACACGGTACAATTATTGTATACAATATCGCATCTCATCACATCTCAGTTTTGCGATGAGATGAGATTATTACAAAAAGTATGTGCAGCAGATACTTTTTGTACTAGATCTCATCTCATCTGATCTCATCGCAGAACCGGGATGCGATGAGATGCGATATTGTATTAAATATTGTTTACAATTATTGTAACGTGTATGGGCACCTTATTACATACCATTTGTAAGTTGGATGTCATCATATGTGCTACAGGTAGGGATTTCACTATGCCATCTGATTCCTATGTCTGTAGTTATGGAGTGAGTACAGAGGCTAGTTTCATTATTTAGTGGGTAGATGCACTAGGAGAAAGCAGCTGGTATGGCACTCTCATACTTCCCAAATATCCCACTTTTATCAGGGCAGTTCCATTTTGCTTGGCCTGTTCCTCTGTCCCACCCGCAAGTTGTAGTGTCCATCCTTGAGTGAAAGGTTGGAGGGTGAATAACATTGCAGCAGATAAGCCAAGATTGGGGAGTCTGAGGGCAGGCCAGCATCTTGGAGAGTGCTGGGTGTGCCCCCACAGTGATGTGCCAGAGAGTAATGCAAATCTCCACCCCTTTTCACCAAGGCACCACCCACTTTTCTGCAAGATTTATAATGAAGAAATGTTGGGAGGTATGCACCCATACAAATAGGGGGGATGCGGTCATCTATTAGAATGAACTTAGGTCTACAGTCATTAGGTCGACCCCACTAGGTCGACTGGCAGGAAGGTCGACCTGACTTAAGGTCGACATGGGCCAAGGTCGACATGACTTAAGGTCATCCAAATATGGATGGCTTCACTTACTGATGACCATCCTTGCTTTAGTGTGGAATGAGCTGCAGGACAATCACAGCTTGGGAAAGGTGCTTTGTGCGTGTCCAGGGGTGGAGCTCAGCTCTATGTCCCGACAACTTTGAGGAAGTAAAAATAAATACAATATTGTAGCTTCATATCATTGATGGTGGGAAGCCTTCGGTTTACTGCATTGATGATAAAAGCATACCCTCCAACATCCAAAGAGCAAAAACCGGAACAAATTTGGAAAGGGGGCATTCCACAGGTAAAAGTCGTCATGCCATCTTTCTTATTCTTACACTTACATTGGTCAAATGGAGACCCCAAAAAATGGTACAGGCCCCCCAAAAAGTGGTATTGTACCTGCTAAAAAGGTGCTGTTGGAGGGTATGCAAAAATAGTTACCATTTCAAATCATCAGTAGTTTATGGCCATCCCTATGTACAGTACATGACTACAAACAAAGCAGGGTTATATCACAGCCATATGTCTCTTCGGTACTTGTGTATTATCACGGTGCCCGATTTCAGCTAAATCGCATACGATATCGCATACAATTTAGCGGCCGATTCGATTTGCAATGCGATTTCGTGGCCGATTTTCAGCCAATTTTCCGCGATTTCCTGCCGATTTGCATGCTATTCTGTCCCCGCGAGGGGAAGCGTAATACACATCAAGTAATCCGCGTCCCCTCACAGGGCTTGCTGCGCTCGCCACGCTTCAGGATCGTTTTCCACGTCCCCTCGTGGGGGTCGCTGCGCTCGCCACGTTTTATAAAATCAACCCCACGCCAACGTGGATAGTGGGGGTATGAACAGGTCGGGAGGATGCGTACCGCGTCCCCTCACAGGGGGTCGCTGTGCTCGCCACACTTTAGGCTAACTTGGTTAGTGGAGGTGTGCAAGGATGGAATAGCATGCAAATAGGCAGAAAATCGGGCAAAATCGGCCGCAAATCGGCCGCTAAATCGCATCTGATTTTTGCATGCAACTTGCGCCCGATTTGCGCTGTGATAATACACAAGTACCATCTGTTCTACTGTTATTATTGTTTATATAGCGATAAAAATTTACACAGCGCTGTACACAGAATATTACAACAAGTCTTTGCGCTAATGATATTGTCTAATAAATGTATTGACAATATGATTATCCTTCAGTAATAAATAGAATATCATATTACAATAGATTATAGCGACAACATTAAAAATAAACAGTAAAAACAAATATAGAATAAAAAATTAAATATATCATCTTTCACAAAGAAAGACCTACTGCATTATTGTGAAATTTCGCTCCCTACATTACAGTCTCTTTTAGACCCATAAATAGTTACACTGAGAATTATGGTCATGGAAGGTACTGCTTTTGCTGCCCAGGTGGCAGTAGAGCTTACAAGATTTTACTACCATATTTCGAGAGAAAATTTAAACAGATGGCATCGATGTTTGACAGGGATCAGGCTCCCTTGACAGACAACTTCCTTACTATGCCGCATAACGCTCCTGAGAGTGATGATTCACTTGGCAGTGAGCCTAACTATATCTCAGATGTGAACATCTCTATCACTATTCCCTACATGGCTCCAAGCGACTTCTGGTTCTCCCATGAAACATAATAAGAATGAGGATTTGGAAGCACTTATGGTAATTACCCCATTCGGGTCACCCTGGAAGTCACTGCCCAATATATGTAGCCCTGGCTTTGCGGCTCATGGCTATCATCCAACTGCATCACCCAATGGAATGTCATTGGGCAGTATTCAATGAGAAAAATTCACCCTGTTTTATGGCGAATTTGTGCTTTTTTCGCCTTGGACGGAGCATTTTGCTCTCCAAAAGTGAGCAAGCCTATTCAATGTGAAATATTCGCCCTCCCCTCCACATATGTTCTGGGGCGTCCAGGGAGACTTTAATCTCCCTGGATGCCACCGTCCCACGGCTCCCTGTCAGCTCCCTGCCGCGGACGCTCGTCCGCTGCAGGGGTTAAGACTCGCCGCGAGTGGCGGCGAGTCTTAACCACATTGAATAGAGCGAGCAGGAGAGGCAGCGAGCCCTCCGGAACACAGCGAGTGCATGGCGAGAGAAAAAATCTCTCGCCATGCACCGCAAATTTTTTTCATTGAATACTGCCCATTGACACATCTGTGGCAATTTATTCCAGCCCCTACTGTGTATGCTTCATATTTATTCTAAGGCCTCGTAGGGGCCGTTACAGGAATGGGATTACCTAAATTAGCCTTTTTGTCTCTCTCCCACCAGACACATTTACGGCATTTTGACCATTTGATTTCACCGGGCACGATACACGGATTATTTGTTACATGGGAAGTTAACGCCTTTGTTTGTTTGTTAGTTTTTTTATGCTAGATCCAGGTTTCTATTTCTGCCAGACTATATTTACAAAATGATCCCTATCCTTTGATAATTAAAAATCACTACAGTATGTGAAACTTATACCTGGATACAGTGGTAAAATGGGTGTATATCTAAGTCATTGCAATTTATTAATGAGACATTCGTACCCATTCCTGAAACATTTGCTATATATTTAGCTTAAATTAGATAAATGATAGTTTATTATCTGGACGTGGGCTGTGAATACAGTTCCCGCCTCCCTGTTTACTGGAAAGGAAAAATTAGAAAATTAGGACGATAGGAGCAATGTATCTTTATAATCTGTTATACAATTATTTTACTTTTATTTCTGCTCAGTGACTGTCAACATATCAGCTATTAACCATACAATTGTACTGTTGACATGTTTATATGCACTTAAACACGTGTATGCTATAAGTTTTGTCAACGACCTGTTTAATCAGTCGATACATACGCTTCAGTAAAAAAAATTATAAAAAATAAATAAATAAATAAATATAACAACAATATGTATCTTGGATTGGTAAAAAAAAAACAAAAAATAAACATAATAATCTAGCATCAATGCATTAGGAAAAATATATATACGTCACAAGTCTCCTTGGTTGGATTATCACAGGTGAGGCAAGATGGTTAATAAATTCTCCAGTACTAATAATATGTATATTATATGTATATAATGCACAACAACTCGACACACACAAAATAAATGTAATTGAAATCAGCCTTAATGGAGCTTGCAGTCAATCACATACTCAATACAATCTGTGCACTTTATTATCAGAATGCATTGCTGTATGTGATTATTCTGCAAGGGTGTATCATTCGGGTGTGGTATAGCGGTCTGACAGGGGGATCCCGATGGTCAGTACCGGTCCCTGACATTAGAATCCCGACTGCTGGTGCTCCGAGTGCAAAGAAGCCTCTTGCAGGCTCAGTGGCTCGCTTTGCTCGCCACAGGCTCTAGTCTCCCTCTATGGAGGTCATGGACCCCCACAAGGGAGAATAGCCCCTGTAAGTTGGGACCCCCCCCGTCGGAGCACCGGCAGACGGGATTCCGATGTCGGCAAACTGACCGCCGGGATCCCCCCTGCTGGGCAGTTATCCGGAACCCGTATCATTCTACACCCACATGGAGAGGGCAGAGGCTTAACTCCAAGAGGCAATAGTACTCATCCCGAGTTGCTGTTCCTCGATGCAGGCCGGGGATCCACACAGGCGGCAGGCGCAGATGACAGGTCAGATGGTGGGCGCAGATGACAGGTCAGATGGTGGGCGCAGATGACGCAGCTCTCCGGCAGCAGTGAGGGTGCCGGAGTGCTGTGTTGTCTTCATCCGCCGCCTATCCAGTCATGTGCATAGATCCCCTGTTAGGCACAAGGTGCCGGGAATCCAAAGTGGAGGTATCGAGACGGCTCAGACGTGCTAGGAGACCCGGTAACTGTGAAGCTAAATGGGTCCTAGCTGGTAATCATCACCGGTCGACATGGGCCACCGAGGAATCAACAGGGTAACGAAGGGCGATAGCCCTGGAGGCCCACTGGGTAGTAGCGAGGGTAGGTGACTGACCAGGAGGTGGAGATGATCAGCACTGGTAGGGAGGAAACTGTCTCGGCCCCTAACTCCGTTGTCACCCAGTACGTCCCACGGTAGGTGCGGAGGCCCTAAATCTTCTCGCACGGCAGCCACGTTTGAAGCACGGGTTAAGCCTGTACAACTCCGGTGCCCTCCAAAGCGTCTTAGGTGGTGGCCACAACCTACCGTTGGAGGAACGAGGTGGACAAGGGGAGAGCTAACTGAATGACCCCGGTGGCCGAGACAAATGGCAGGGAGATGGACACGGGAACGGACGGGAACCCTGGTAACCCCTGCACACTGAACCTAGCACTGATAACAATACATAAAATAATAAACCACGGTACAGCAGGAATAAATGGGAATAAGGAGTGTGTAACGATACCACTCCAGGGCACAAGGCAGAAGACAGGAATATCTCCAAGGAGACTGCAGGAAGCCGGAAGCCAGGAAAAAGTCTGCACGGATCCTCTGAGCTGCAGGATCCACCGACAACAGGCAGGGAAGAAATCCGGGTATGGCAGCTGGAGAGACCACGAGTATAAGGCATGAACTGCGGTGTGGGCTGAAGAAAACGAGAAAGACACCCCAGGGTGCTTATGCAATCTTATAACCAGCGGTTTGCTGGACTGAGCAATCTCCATTTATAGGAGAAGTGTGCGTGCAGCACACTGAGCGGGGCGCGTCGTGATGACGCGGCGGGGAAGGACGCCGGGCAGCAGGACGTGGTTGCTAGGCAACGCCCCGATGCTCGGGCGCCGGGCGTGACGTCACCGACGCTCGGGACGTTGCTGACGCTCGGGGCGTTGCTGAGCAACGTCCCGATCGTCAGAGGACCGCCCGCCATGCACCCCGGAGGACGGGGAGGCGACTGCACGGCGGCGGCGTCTGACAGTACCCCCCCCTCGAGGAGAGGTCAACCGACCTCTGAAACCGGGCTTGTCCGGAAACGACTGAAAAAACCTCCTCTTGAGTGAAGGAGCATGGAGATCTTGATCAGCGACCCACGACCTCTCTTCCGGTCCAAAACCTTTCCAATGTACTAAAAAGAAGATCCTCCCTCTGGAAGTCTTGGAATCCAGGATGGAATCAACCACATACTCCTTTTGGCCCTGACGTAAGATGGGCACTGGCCTGCGGACAACCGGCTGAAGAGCAGGTTTGAAAAGAGAGCAATGGAAAGTGTTGTAGATCCTGAGAGAGCGGGGCAGCCCTAATCTAAAAGCGACCGGGTTAACCTTTTTGATAATCCTGTAGGGACCGATGAAACGTGGACCCAATTTGCGTGAGAATTGCCGGAGCTTGATATTCTTGGTCGAAAGCCAGACCCAGTCCCCAACCTTGAACTGGCACGGTCTCCTGTGGCGGTCAGAGAAGTGTTTGGCTGACCTGGCAGCAGAGAGGAGCGCTCCCCGAACCATGCGCCAAACCTTTCTCTTCGACGCCACCCACCTAGAATTACCCACTTTGGCATCCGTGGGAAAGAAAGAATTTGCTCTAGGGTGGAAACCGTAATTGCAGAAAAACGGGGACATCCTGGTAGCGGCATGCCAAGCATTATTATAAGAAAACTCCGGGAAAGGCAGATTCTCCACCCAGTCCCTTTGGGTCTTGGAAACGTAACACCGTAGGAATTGTTCCAAGGATTGGTTAACCCGTTCCGTCTGACCATTCGACTGTGGGTGAAAGGCCGTCGATGGACTAAGTTTAACCTGCAGGGCTACACACACTGCTTTCCAAAAACTGGCAACGAACTGGACACCTCTGTCCGAAACAATGTCAGAGGGCAGGCCATGAGCCCGAAAGATATGGGTGATGAATAAGGAGGCTAACGTTTTAGCCGAGGGTAAGCCTTTGAGGGGTACAAAATGTGCCATTTTACTAAATCTGTCGACCACAACCCAAATGGTATTAAAACCCAATGATGGTGGAAAGTCCGTAACAAAATCCATGGAGATGTGCGTCCAAGGTTGATCAGGCACCGGTAACGGCACCAGCTGCCCTATGGGGGAAAGACGAGAAGATTTGTTCTGAGCACATGCGTTACATCTGGACACTAACTGCTCAACTTCTGTCCTCATGTTTGGCCACCAGACCGCACGCGACATTAAGGAAAGTGTCTTGGAAACCCCCGGATGGCCGGCGGATTTACATGAATGGAATTCAGAAAAGACCTTTTCCCGGAGCTTCTGGGGAATAAATAATTTACCCTCGGGAGTGGTGGCAGGAGCCGAACTTTGGGCCAGCAGCACCGAATCCAGTAGCCCTTGCGTGAGTCCGGCCAGAATGCATGAAGGTGGAATAATGGGATCGGGACGAGAAACTGGATCTTGCATGGCCGCAAAACTCCTGGACAAGGCGTCTGCTAAAACATTTTTTGCCCCAGGTCGATAAGTAATTAAGAAATTAAACCTGGCAAAAAACAGAGCCCACCTCGCCTGCCGCGAGTTCAATCTCTTGGCTGAACGTAAATATGCCAAATTTTTATGATCGGTAAAGATCGTGACCTGATGTTTGGCCCCTTCCAACCAATGCCTCCATTCTTCTAAGGCACATTTAATGGCCAGCAACTCCCTATTACCGACATCGTAGTTGCATTCGGCCTCCGAGAATTTCCTGGAGTAGAAAGCACAAGGATGTAGCAAGCCATCCAGTTTGTCCATTTGAGAAAGCACCGCACCTACGCCAATCTCTGATGCGTCTACCTCGAGGATAAAAGGGAATTCGGGATCGGGGTGTCGAAGAATGGGCGCAGAAGAAAATGCCCGTTTGAGCTCTTTAAAAGCCTCAATGGCAGAACCCGGCCAGGATGCAGGATCGGCTCCCTTCCTGGTGAGGGCCACAATGGGGGAGACAATATCTGAGAAGTGGGAAATAAACCTCCTGTAGTAGTTCGCGAAGCCCAAAAATCTTTGAACCGCCTTCAAATTCGAAGGTTGCACCCACTCCCGAATGGCCTTAAGCTTGACAGGATCCATGGCGAAACCCTTGGGAGAGATAATGTAACCAAGGAACGAAATGGAATCTACCTCGAACTCACATTTCTCGAGCTTGGCAAAAAGATTATTCTCCCTAAGCTTCTGAAGCACAGCCCTGACATGCTGGCGATGAAGATCCAAGGAAGAAGAATAAATTAAAATGTCGTCAAGATACACCACAACAAAGATACCTAAAAACTCCCTGAGAACATCATTGATGAGGTCCTGGAACACAGCGGGTGCGTTGGCAAGGCCGAACGGCATGACTAAGTACTCATAATGGCCCGAGTGAGTGTTGAACGCCGTCTTCCACTCATCTCCCGCCTTGATGCGGATGAGATTATATGCTCCGCGTAAATCAATCTTAGAAAAAACCACAGCTGCACGCAACTGATCAAAAAGAACAGAGATCAACGGCAAAGGATAAGAATTTTTTACCGTGATGTCATTTAACTGACGAAAATCAATGCAGGGCCGTAAGGTCCCGTCTTTTTTTTTAACAAAAAAAAAAACCTGCTCCAACTGGAGATTTCGAGGCTCTGATGAAGCCTTTTTTTAGGCTCTCCTCCACGTACTCCTGCATTGCCTTCTCTTCAGGCAAAGACAAAGAGTACAATCTACCCTTGGGTAATTTAGAGTCCGGTAACAAATTAATGGCGCAGTCATACGGGCGATGCGGAGGAAGAGAGTCCGCCTCTTTTTTAGAAAAAACATCAGCGAATTCCGCATACTGGGCTGGCAACCCGGCAGGAATGGAAGTGGTGAGAAGAGCTGGAAAACTGATACACTGCTCAAAACACTCCTTGCCCCACCGTATCAATTCCCCAGACCGCCAATCAAAGACCGGGTTATGTCTCTTAAGCCAGGGAAGGCCAAGCACAATGGGTGTAATGGGACACTGGAGAACAAAAAACTTTATGCTCTCCGAATGGGAAAGTCCAACTCGAAAATCCAATAACTCCACAAAATGAGTGATGTCTCCACCGAGCAGGGTATTACCGTCTAATCCGCAAACCGTGAGCTGGGATGTCAACGATTGCAGCGGTAATCCCAAATCAATGACAATTTTACTGTCCAAAAAATTGGCTGCGGCGCCAGAATCCACTAACGCCTTACCCTCCCAGGAACTGAAACTAACTGGGATAAACAACGAATCAGATGGGGAAAACAATGAAAGGCCCGAGAAGATACTCCCCCTTACTTCTGGGCTCTGCCGTTTCCCTGTAACAGGGGACATTTGTTCAGGATATGATCCTTAGATCCACAGTACATACATAGCCCCAGGGAGCGTCGTCGGGCCTTCTCCTTGGGAGTGAGCCTAGAAAATAACCTGGTAGCCCCAAGCTGCATGGGTTCACCCAGGTCTGGGGAAGTCTCCTCTGGTAGCTCAAAACTGGGTAATGCTTGAGCCTCTCTTTCGCACCGCCTCTCCCTAATCCTCCGATCGATACGTATGGCTAGAAGGATTAATTTATCCAAAGAAGGAGGAGAGGGATATTGCACCAAACCATCCTTAACGTTATCCGCCAGACCTAGGCGAAACTGACTCCGTAGGGCTGGATCATTCCACCCAGAGTCGGCGGCATAACGTCTAAACTTGGCGCTGTACTCCTCGGCAGAAAGATGACCCTGTTTCAGGGCTCTAAGATAAGCCTCCGCGGAGGCTGATCTGTCAGGATCGTCATAAAGGACTCCTAATGCCTGAAAAAAGGCATCTACCGAGCGGAGAGCAGGATCGTCAGGAGCCAGACTAAAGGCCCAAGACTGGGGGTCCCCCTGGAGAAGGGAAATCACAAGGCCCACTCTCTGTTGCTCAGAACCTGAGGAGTGTGGTTTTAACTGAAAAAACAACCTACAACTCTCTCTAAAATTCATGAAATGGGGCCTATGACCTGAAAACCTATCAGGGAAGTTAACTTTGGGTTCCTGGTGAGAACCTGCTGGTGGCTGAGCTGAGAATCTGGTCTCTACCTTAATTGACAAATCCTGTAACTGTTTGGTCAGGAGCGAAACCTGATTGGCCAAAGCTTGGGCCGCGTTGGGATCCATGATGACCGGGCAATATCCAATGAAAAAATAGTGGTAAGGGGATATGGACCGTTCACTGCGGGGGTGAATGGCCCACAGAACTGTTGGCTGGTTATACTGTTAGGCACAAGGTGCCGGGAATCCAAAGTGGAGGTATCGAGACGGCTCAGACGTGCTAGGAGACCCGGTAACTGTGAAGCTAAATGGGTCCTAGCTGGTAATCATCACCGGTCGACATGGGCCACCGAGGAATCAACAGGGTAACGAAGGGCGATAGCCCTGGAGGCCCACTGGGTAGTAGCGAGGGTAGGTGACTGACCAGGAGGTGGAGATGATCAGCACTGGTAGGGAGGAAACTGTCTCGGCCCCTAACTCCGTTGTCACCCAGTACGTCCCACGGTAGGTGCGGAGGCCCTAAATCTTCTCGCACGGCAGCCACGTTTGAAGCACGGGTTAAGCCTGTACAACTCCGGTGCCCTCCAAAGCGTCTTAGGTGGTGGCCACAACCTACCGTTGGAGGAACGAGGTGGACAAGGGGAGAGCTAACTGAATGACCCCGGTGGCCGAGACAAATGGCAGGGAGATGGACACGGGAACGGACGGGAACCCTGGTAACCCCTGCACACTGAACCTAGCACTGATAACAATACATAAAATAATAAACCACGGTACAGCAGGAATAAATGGGAATAAGGAGTGTGTAACGATACCACTCCAGGGCACAAGGCAGAAGACAGGAATATCTCCAAGGAGACTGCAGGAAGCCGGAAGCCAGGAAAAAGTCTGCACGGATCCTCTGAGCTGCAGGATCCACCGACAACAGGCAGGGAAGAAATCCGGGTATGGCAGCTGGAGAGACCACGAGTATAAGGCATGAACTGCGGTGTGGGCTGAAGAAAACGAGAAAGACACCCCAGGGTGCTTATGCAATCTTATAACCAGCGGTTTGCTGGACTGAGCAATCTCCATTTATAGGAGAAGTGTGCGTGCAGCACACTGAGCGGGGCGCGTCGTGATGACGCGGCGGGGAAGGACGCCGGGCAGCAGGACGTGGTTGCTAGGCAACGCCCCGATGCTCGGGCGCCGGGCGTGACGTCACCGACGCTCGGGACGTTGCTGACGCTCGGGGCGTTGCTGAGCAACGTCCCGATCGTCAGAGGACCGCCCGCCATGCACCCCGGAGGACGGGGAGGCGACTGCACGGCGGCGGCGTCTGACACCCCTGCCTGATGGCACGCACGGAGGACCGGCAACTAGGGTTGCCACCTCTCCCGTTTTTCCGGGAATCTCCCAATTTCGGTGGCAACCCTCCAGGAGACTTTTTCAATCTTCCGGATTCCGGGATTCTCCCGGAATCCGGTTGTCTGAAAAAGCCTCCCTGCCCTATTTGCCCCTCTCCGCATCCCCCATTGCGTTAACACAGGCAGCGCCTGCCAGGACTGCCTCCGCAGCCTGACAGACGCTCTCGCGAGATGATGATGTCATCATCTCGCGAGTATTACCCTGCAAGTCTACCGGCGCCGCCTCCGCTCTCTGCTGCTGGTGGACGGACTGGAGGGACACTGCGCTGCTGCTGGATGATGGTGGACCGTGGACATGTCACCTGCTGTCATGTAAGACGACCACTGCCCCGGCCTGCAAGCGCTGCCCAACCCCCCCGGCCTGCCAGCGCTGCCCAACACCCAGCCTGCCAGCGCTGCCCAACCCCCCGGCCTGCCAGAGCTGCCCAATCCCCCGGCCTGGCAGAGCTGCCCAATCCCCCGGCCTGCCAGCGCTGCCAACCCCCCGGCCTGCCAGCGCTGCCCAACCCCCCGGCCTGCCAGCGCTGCCCAACCCCCCGGCCAGCCAGCTCCCCCCCCCCCCCTGGCCTGCAAGCTGCCCCCCCCCCCCGGCCTGCCACCTGCCCTCCCCTCTGCCTGCCACCTGCCCTACCCCCCCTGCCTGCCACCTGCCCTCCCCCCCGCCTGCCAGCGCTGCCCCCCCCTGGTCTGCCAGCTGTGCCCACCCCTGGTCTGCAAGCGGTACCCTGCCGTCTGTGTTTTCTGGCACTGTGGGGGTATGTGTGTTTTCTGGCACCGTGGGGGCAAATGTGTTATCTTATGGGGGCATATGTGTTATCTGGCATCGTGGGGGCAAATGTGTTATCTAATGGGGGCATATGTGTTATCTGGCATCGTGGGGGCAAATGTGTTATCTTATGGGGGCATATGTGTTATCTGACACTGTGGGGGCATATGTGTTTTCTGGCACTGTGGGGGCATGTGTGTTTTCTGGCACCGTGGGGGCAAATGTATTATTTTATGTGGGCATATGTGTTATCTGGCACTGTGGGGGCATGTGTGTTATCTGACACTGTGGGGGCAAATGTGTTATCTGGCACCGTGGGGGCAAATATGTTATCTTATGGGGGCATATGTGTTATCTGGCATCGTGGGGGCAAATGTGTTCTCTTATGGGGTCATGTGTGTTTTCTGGCACTGTGGGGGCATGTGTGTTATCTGGCACTGTGGGGGCATGTGTATTATCTGGCACTGTTGGGGCATATGTGTTATATGGCACTATGGGGGCATATGTGTTATCTGGCACCCTGTGTCAGAATGTGAATTTTTACTCATTCCCTGTGTCAGAATGTGATTTTTTTTTTACACATTCCCTGTGTCAGAATGTGGATTTCAGCTTATTTTCTGTGTCACAATGTGAATTTTGGCTTATTCTCTGTGTCACAATGTGAATTTCAGCTTACTCTCTGTGCAAGAATGTGAATTTCGGCTTATTCTCTGTGTCACAATGTGAATATTATCTGTATTAAACACCATGCCCTCTTTCAAATAGGCCACACCCACTTTTGAATAGGCTACGCCCTTTTAGTATTATGGGAGGCATCTCCAGGAATTGATGAAGAGTGAGGTGGCAACCCTACCGGCAACCCAGGTGAGTACCCTTACCCCTTTCACACCGGCCAGGACCCTGGGTTGAACCCAGGAACAACCCTGTCCAATAAAATTTTGCCGGGATTTTAGGCTGGTGTGAAAGGGTTATCAGCCTGTGCTGCAGAACACTGATTCTGCATGCTGCAGACTTGATTCTGAATCACAGGAACCCTGAGAATCCACTGCGGGCTCTCCACTGCCTGTAGTAGATTGCAGAGTCTGTAATCTACTTATAGATATTTACATGTCTTTTCATATAAACAATGATGTGCATACTTTCTTAATGATGTACTCCCCCCCCCCGAATTTTCCAATGGCTGCCACAAACCAGGTCCTATATACCAAACAGGTGGAGTTCCTGTGGTATAATATAGGCAAGAGGCGCCTCCTAGTGCAGTAAATAGTGACTTCTTCTCAAAGCAGCATGATGTATAGAAAATGCACACACCTTAAAATTAAACCAAAGAGCTTCCCTGGTTATAAAGGGTTTGTTATAAATAAACACCAGGAATGGTTTTCATCTTCTCTGTTATCCCATGAGTCTTAGCTCAGATAAGCTATATGTGCACTGATATATTTTGTGCAATATTATAATGTGCGCGCAATATTTCTACATTTAAAAAAATAATAACTTTCACCTTTTAAATTGTACTATGGAACCCCCCCCCCCCCCCATGGATCTACCATTGGTCTATTTCCAATGGTAATTTGCACCCAATCACACATATCACAAAGCCACAGCTGCATCACTCCACATGTTTAGCCAGTAATATCTCTGAGGATGTGTACACAAGGGGGCGATTATAGCAAATATCGCTGGAAATATGGTCGCTGAGTGACCATATTGCCAGCAATGGGAGTGTGCACCGTCGATATATCGCCAGGTGCGCGCTCCCATTTCTGCCCGTAGTGATCGCTGGTCGCAGGAGTTTGCTCCTGCGACCAGCTGATTTCCACTGCCGGGCTCCCCCGGCAGTTTCTTTTTCATCAGCGACCATCTCTGGTCGCTGATGCAAACGGGACACCGAGCGATACATCGCTCAGCATGAATGATATATCGCTCGGCGATATATTGCCCCGTGTGTACAGGGAGACACTGCAGTACATCACTGCCGCACTGTGACATATTTCTGACAGGAAAATTTCCCAAAATGTCAAATTTACCTCATAACCGCAAAAGATTACACATCAGACCTCACCAAACTACAATGATAGAAGAAGGGGGAGTATACTCGAGATGGGGTACTCAGAGTAGAAACAGGCTCCTAGTGGGGTGTTTGTGCCAAGCTGCTCCAACTTAGGGGTGTCACCCCTCTAAAAATGTATGAAAACCAGAAAAATAATGTGGAGCGCTAAACCGGATCAATTGAATATTAAATTGTTAATTTATTAAAAAGAAAAGTAAAAAATGAATCAATGACAATAACAATAATTAAAATGATATGTGTATCAATTTCGAATATGGACAATAATGGTTAATACTTAATTGTATCTGGAACACTGCTTGTTTTGGATTACTCCCATGGAGATAATGACTCCTTGATCCACTTGATGGTATATCACTTGGAATGCCGTGCCAGATAAGGAAAAATGTGCTGGAGGTTGTTCTTATTCCCAATTTATTTCTGGGGTCCTCACAATAGATGCAAATTTTGTAATCCACAGTGGGTTTATTTGCGCTGGAGGATGATCTTATTCCCAAGTATTGGAAAGGTCCTCACAATTTGTGCGGAATTGATGATCCAAAGTGGGTTAGGGATGGGGTCCCATATAGTATAAGAACAATCCGGGTGGTCGGCAATAGGGTAGTCCAAGGGGGCAGGAGATAATGAATAGCAGAGTCCAGATGATTTAAAAGTAGCAAGTGCTGCCTAAGGCTTTTACTTTTAAATAATTTGGACTCTAAAGGCTCATCTGGACTCTGCTATTCATTATCTCCTGCTGGCACACGCGGCAAAGGTGCAGTGAACATTTGGGGTGTGGCCTAGTTAAAGGGGTGTGGCCTATACTCGCAACGCTCCCGCGAGACCATGCCCCATGTTTTCATAGCGTCTATTCACGGGTGACGGGGGGAACTTCCAACTGTCCTACCCCCAACGGCGGGACACTGCAGGCCCCAGGTGGGCCGCGGGAACGTCCCCAATACCGGGACATTCCAATGGTAACCGTGACAGTTGGAAGGTATGCCTAAATGGTCCCTGGACAGATGTATCAAAGCTTAAAAAAGTGATAAAATGGAGAGTGATAAACAACTAGCCAATCAGCTCCTACCTGTCATGTTAGGTCAGGTAGGTAATGACAGGTAGAAGCTGATTGTCTGGTTGTTTTTCACTCTCCATTTTATCACTTTTTGAAGTATGATACATCTGCATTGTGGTTGGAGTGGTAACAAAGCAATTGCTGTGTAGAATTCCAGAGGAACCTTTTTCTTGTTACTTTTGTGATGTTAAACTGACAGCATTGCATCCCCCATAAAAACCTATGGAGGCTGTGTTCACTATTGGAAATGGAGAGATTGCATCAGATATTGGAGATAGCAGCTGCAGTCCCTCTGTTATACATTCAGGTGACACTAAATATTTGCAGCTATCCCCCAAAACTTGGTGCAAATTTTAAATTCTAAATGGACCCTGTATCAGTGGCATAACTACTGTAAGGCAGCCCCAGCAGCCATTTGGGGGAGTGGCGTGCGGTGGGAGCAAGCAGCAGCAGGGTCTATGTGGGCGCCGGCACCCACTCGACACACTGACATGCTGCTGTCTGCCGTTGCCCACTGGCTGAGCACTGGACGCGAGTCAGCTGCAGCGCGGGTGGGGCCATGGCAGAGATGACAAATTCCCCCACTGATTCAGTTGACTGTACACAGAGCCGGCTATTAGCTACTGTGTACAGAATGGGTGGGCGGATGGGCGTGCTAGGGCGGCCTGGGATGCGTCGGAGCCAAGGGAAGCAGCAGTGTATGCTGGGGGGGGGGTCGCCACATAATTTTTGGCAGGGGGGAGCAAAATTTATAGTTACGCCACTGCCCTGTATATATAGGTACAACACCGCTTTACCAGAGCCTCTTTTAATGCCAGAGGCAGTTAGGATTTTGCAGGGTTTAGAGGGCAGCAGGAGGGAGGGAGCCGTGCTGCTTGTAGGAGAAGCAGTGCTGTTGCCGCTGGGAGTCGCACTATGGTGTGTGTGTGCATAGGCGTGCGCAGCCCATTTTCTTAGGGGGTGCACCATTGGAGGGACGTGTCTATCACCGCCTACTGGGCGTGTCCATCACGCCTACTGGGCGTGTCTATCAACACCTATTGAGCATCAATACAAACTAAATAGAAGGTAACTTATTTATGTATTTGCACTTCAAAATGATTCATTCCCCCACACCAAAAATGTACACTGTAATCCATAATACACGTCACACACCCATTACCAGTAAGCCACATGCCACAATGCCCATTACACGTTATGCCACACACCATAATGCCCATTACGCCTCACACCGTGAAGCCCATTACACATTATGCCACACACTGTGATGCCAGTTACCCATAATTTGATACCCATTATACATTATGCCACACACCGTAATGCCTAATACAAATAATGCCATATAAGTATAGCTTACCTATATGCTCGTTGCTAGGAGTTACATGCTTGATACCAGAGAATTCATGCTCATTGGGCAAGGGGGATTACATGCCTGTTGCCCAGGGAGGATTATATGCTCATTGCCCATCAGGGGATTATGTTCTCATTGCCCAGCCCTGTGCCCCGGGAGACATACTCGCAGACACAATTACAGCCATGGATGGGGATCATTTAAACAGGATGTGAAGGGATTATATCTGAGAAAGAGTTTGCTGGTGGCATAATCCAACTCTGAGCTGAATCAGCCCTAGGCAATTGCTAATGCCTAGCGCTGGCTTTATCCACCGTGAGACACCCTCCCCCCACCTCCTGACCCCCAGTGTATTCAGCGTCAACAAGAACAAACACGCCGGCTCCCTGGTGGCCATCCACGCAGCAGCCACAGGAGCGTTCTGCACACCTTCACGGAGAGGGACAGCACAGCATAGCAGGCGAGTCTGACGCCCATAAGAAAAGAGTGCACGTGTCCGCGCACAGCCCCCTGTTGATTGGTGTCCCGCTGCTGTTGAGCTCCTGCAGATCAACAGCAGTGGGACGCTAATCAACAGGGGGCTGTGCGCAGACATGAAGTAGGCTGCTGCACACGGGTGGGCAGGCTGCAGCGGGAACCACTTCAATATGCTGCCGCAGCAGCACTTATCAGCAGCCAGCCCGGCCGAGCAGCATCGTCATTGTTGCTGCCGGTGAAAATGAGGTGCTGCAAACGTTGGGGATGCCGATCATTAGGAGGTGCCTGTGCACCCCTGGCACCCCCCGTGCGCACGCCTATGTGTGTGTGTGTGGGGGGGGGAGAGTGTTGCTGCTGGTGGACAGGGAGTAATATGCGAGGGAGACGGACTGTGGGAGAGAGTCGTGGAGGGTGAGACATGTGCAGGGGTGCATGGGTCAAAAGTAAATAGGTGGACCAATATTGGACGACAGGCAGTAAGTCAACACATAAAACAGGTCGACATGGGTTTTTAATGATTTTTTTTTTAAACTGACTTGTTCATACTTCACTAGTATTCACGCTAGGCTGTTTTAGCGGGGTGCCGTGCCCTGATGATTTTTAAAGGGCAAAATGGACCCTGCTCCTCTAGCAGTGCTTTGCTAGAACAGCCTGCTGCCTGTCTACATCGGTGCGCACGGGGAAGCCCAGCGCCCCTGTCGATGCCCAGCACTTCCCTTTGGTTATGTCGGCGGCAGGGCATGCCCCATTTGGTGACGTTGGAGGCCCAGTCCTGTCCCCTTTGGTGACATGGGCGGCCCAGGACCACCCACAATGGTGACATCAGCGGGCCCCGTCCCTTTCATGCTGCCCTCTTACAGCACCGCCCTGCCCTGGTCATTTCCTAGAAGGAACACTACTTCATGATCCAAGTGGGCATAGAGTCACACCACGCTTGAAGCATGGTGAGCGGGACACTTGTATGATGTCCATGTTGGCAGTTATAGACATAGAGCCCCGCCAGACGGGAAAAACCCATGTCAACCTTTTCCTGTGCCGATGATTTTCATGTAGACCTTTTGCTTGTGTCAACCCTCTGACAAGGTCTGTCGACAAATAGTGGTCTACCTAATTACTGTCGACCTAATGATCCCCGCCCTTTCTGAGTAACACTACAATTGTACAAAAAAAGGAGAGTAGGGATTGCCATCGTTGCCATTGCCATCGATGGTTGCCATCGATGGCAATTCTGCAACAGGCCATCGATAGTGTTAAACTATGCAATGGATGACCATCGATATTTTTACATATCGATGGTCATCCATTGTTTGATTGATTGGCCTGTGGAACAATCAAAACACAGGGGCGGAGCTTCGCGGGTGTCAGGGGGCGGAGCTATGCTATGTGTCCCGGCACTTTGAAAAGAAAAAAAAAAGCAAAACATTGTTTTGCTGTTCCATCGATGGAGGGAAACCATCTGGTTCTCCCACATCGATGGCAAAAGTATTCGACATCGGCCATGAACCATCGATGATTTCGAATCATCGATGGTCGATGGCCATCCCTAAGGGAGAATGTCTTTTTGGACAAAAAATCCAAAAGGAAAAATTACAACCTCTGTGTGGGGGGGACTCTTGAAAATGTTGTAAACTTAAAACTTAACTTTTAATGAGTTCATAAACGTTTGTTTCAAAATAATGATAGTTGTATACCTCTTCAGGGGAATAAAGAATGCCTGTGATTGGCAAGAGTATTGATAGAACAAAACCTATTAATGGTATCAATCGACGTGTTAATTTTTCCAATAGGGTAAAATATAAGTGGATAATTAGTATGAGCTTTCAATAAGTAATAATCTCTCAATGGATAAATATCCTTTAATCCTGAGTGTACGTCAGGCACAATAGCACCAGAAATAACAGTAAATTAGTAATCTTTCAAATAAAATGTAATTTAGTACAGAATCCAAACACAAATGATGCAGCAGTGTGACCGCTGACAGTAAGACGCCAGAGTCATTTTAACTGTTTACGGCACGGGTCCTCAAACTATTTTGCTCTGGGACCCTCTCTGACAATAAAAATAATGACAGGACCACAGCAAGTTATTGCAGAAGAAGGTCATCACATCACATGTGTATTCAGCAGACAGTCACAGACTCACATACATGGCAGCATTGTGGAGGCACGCCACAAAATGATGGGAGGAGTCTAAATAAGTGCAGAGTGCAGACCCTCACCATTCGACAGGGATGTATTGACTATGATGGATTATGCACCATAATGTGTGCTCATGCCTGGATTTAGAATGAGTACACAAGAATGACACCTAGCTCTGCTTAATGAATAATAGGAGTACTTCGCAGCTGTTACCACGGAGTAAGCACAAATACTGAGAGTTGAACCCAGCATAAAAAAAAACAATGGAAGTGGTACTGTGCAAGCAAAGACAAATACTGCGGCAGGGGGGGTTAACTCATAGCTCGCACATAATAACAAGAAGCACTGTGCTAAAGTACACGTTCAGTCCCAGTACTACTCAGTTGTGTGCAACACAACAAAGAGCTGTATAACACGTCGTGTGTGTTACTGTATACTGATTCAGTACTAGTAATACCTTCCGTAGACTGTGGAGGAGGCGGGGCGGATGATGTGACGTCACCCACACGGAGGCGGTGCGTAATGCGGAAGTGAGTGTCCCAGATTCCCATGGTGGCCTCAGCTGAGGATCCTGAGTACTGTGTCCTCCTGCGGTCCCCCGGGGGCCCCTGCAGTTTGGTAAGCATGGTGTGTCACGGTGTATGCGACAGTCTGTGTGCACCGCATGCAGGGTCCATAGGCGGCTTTGTATAATGTAAATAAGCCCCATTGGATTGCATTGTATATGTACTGCATAACAATACTGTGCTATGTGGGTGCTGAGGGATGGCTATATATATATATATATATATATATATATATATATATATATATATATATATATATATATATATTAAAATTAGCAAGTCTCTGATACAACCGTTTCTGTTGTGAACATTGTGATGTTCTTCTGCCGTGTCTTGTGTTGTAGTGGAAGGGGTATTATTTAATGGCTGTGTGAAGGCAATGTGTTCTTTATATTCTAGGTGATAAGGAGACTTTAGGGTCAAGCATGTCCAAGCTATTGCCCCTGTTGTGAAACTACAAGTCCCATCATGCCTTGCCACAGTTTTTCTATTATGGAATTCTAAAACTATGGCAAGGCATGCTGGGATGTGTAGTTTCACAACAACTGGAGGGCCACAGTTTGGACATGCCTGCAGTCTAGGTCGTAGATCTTATGCCCTGAAGGAGGTGCTTTTATTCCTGCCATAACAAATTTCTGATTTGTATTTGAAACAAAACCGGAAAAAAAACCAACATATGCCCAAACTCAGATTTACCCATATTGGACGTGTTACCAGCTGCATGGAGCTGCAATGTAAAGCCCTATACACACTAGACAACCCTGGCCGCAACCGATATAATGAACAATATCGTCCGCAGGTGGCTTATATTGTACTCACTGAACAATATTGGTAAATTCGGTACTTGTGTAGTATCACGGCTCCCACGATGGGCATCGTATAGGAAAAAATCGCATCGCATGCCAGCGATTAAATGCCATTTTTCACAGAAATCATTGACATGTTAAATGCACCCCAAAGGGCATTTGTTACTGTATCACCCCCACTATGAACGCCAACCCGAAGCGTGGCGAGCGGCGGCGGTACGTGTCCTACGACCTTTTCATACCCCCACTATCCACGTCGGCGTAGAGTTGAGAATAGAAAGTGTGGCGAGCGCAGCCGGATAGCTGTGAATCCCGCGTGGGGACACGGATACCTGTGAAGGTATCCGCGTCCCCTCGTGGGGCTCGGTAGCTCGCTGCGCTCGCCACACTTTCTATTCTCAACTCCACGCCGACGTGGATAGTGGGGGTATGAAAAGGTCGTAGGACGCGTACCACCGCCCCTCGCGGGCACGCTTCGGGTTGGAGTTGATAGTGGAGGTGGTACAGTGTGAAAAAAGACATTTGGGGTGCATTTAACATGTTTGCTAATAATTTAAATGCATTTGGATGTATTTGTGATCAAAATCGCATCGCATGGCATGCAATTTTTACATCAAATGCCTAAAAAACCCGGAAAAATCGCCATTGCATGCCATGCCACTACATATGGCATGCGATGGGAGCCGTGATAGTATACAAGTACCGTAAATTCTATCATTCAGTAACATGCGGGTTGAATATGACTATATAGCCAAATTGACCTGTAAATTTAGCAGATGGGAGAGGTCATTAATGATGCGCAGGAGCTTGCATCATTACCCTTACTGAGTGTACACACACAGACAATATTTTAAAAGGTCTCTCTGAAGCCCTTTCTGAGCGACATCTTTTACAATATCTTCTAGTGTGTATGGGGCTTAATGGTGTGCTGGGCATATATGCCAGTGAGAGGATTTGCAGAGAATTAGGCAGCAAACGTAAATGTTTTGATCAATATATGAATCGAATCCCTTCTGTTTTATTTGCTTTGCACAAACAGATCTGCAATAGATGTTAATGCTGATAGCAAAAGTATTTTTGTTTACATATATGGATGGCATGAATACTGCCACACAGCTGGTACCATGTACACTATGGGTACAACTGAGCGTGGGCATACTTATTCTCTTTTATTTAAAAAATGTGCTATTATGGCAGATTTTAATCAAGGCTATTCCTATTCCTAGGTGGGTGTGGCTCACAATTAGGTTATTGTTCTTGCCAATAGTAAAAGTCTTTCTGTTATACTTGCATAAATGTATTTACATAACTGTAATCATGTTGCGTGTGTGCACAATAAAAACATAGTACATACACTTATGCAAGGAGAAGTCGCGTAAGATTTCTCTTGAACCGCCCTTCGTGGGGCAGGGTCGAATGCGATATATAGCATGTGGTCCTTTTTGCACGTTATATTTCGCATGTGAAACCATTCACTGTTGCAGGAGTATGTCCAATATGACAGATCCTTCATGCACATGGGACCAAGCATCGGATCTGATGTCAAACACATGCGATTTGGTCCAATTTCTCAGCCCGATCCATCGAAATCGGGGGGAAATGTGGCCATATTGCACTAGTGTATGTCAAGCTTAAGAGTGGGGCCCTGACCAGTATGACAAGTATTGGTGCTTTAATGAAAGGCAAGGGGTAAAATGTGTATGCTGATTAAAATGTTGGGTACTTGTGTATTATCACGGCGCCCGCCAAATCGGCCGCAAATCGTATGCAAAATTGGTTGCGATTTAGCGGCCGATTTGCCGCGATTTCCTGCCGATTTGCATGCTATTCCATCCTTGCACACCCCCACTATCCAAGTGAGCCGGAAGCGTGGCGAGCGCACGCGGTACGCGTCCTTCCGACCTATTTATACCCCCACTATCCACGTCGGCGTGGAGTTGATTTTATAAAGTGTGGCTATCGCAGCGAGCCACCGAGCCCAAAGCATGGCGAGCGGACACGGACACGGATTACTTGACGTGTATTCCGCGTCCCCTCGCAGGGCACGCTGCGCTCGCCACGCTTTGGGATCGTTTTCCGCATCCCCTCACGGGGCTCGCCACGCTTTGGGCTCGGTGGCTCGCTGCGCTTGCGATGCTTTATAAAATTAACTCCACGCCGACGTGGATAGTGGGGGTATGAACAGGTCAGGGGGACACGGTACGCTTGCCACGCTTCGGGCTGACTTGGATAGTGGGGGTGTGCAAGGATGGAATATCATGCAAATCGACAGGAAATCGTGGCAAATTGGCCGCTAAATTGCATCGCGGATCGAATCGGCTGCTAAATCGCATGCGATTTAGATGAAATCGGGCGCCGTGATTATACACGAGTACCAAATTTTGTATACAGAAGTCCCATTGTCTGTGCAGGAGGGAAAATGCCAAAGGGTGGGTGCTGCAAATGAAAAGCTTGGATCCCCATATGATATCACTTTCTAGGTATGTTAACCCTTTGAGTGCCATGGTTGCTGTGAGAGATCCTCAAAACATCCGCAAAAAAATGTCAGCATCGCTCACAGCGAATGTCCTTTTTTTGGTGCAATTTTTAACTAAACTGCACTGTATTGACTTGGCTGTATCTGTATTTATTTATACCAAAAGAACAGTCGCTGTGAGTGATGCTGGCATTTTTAGCGGATATTTGGAGGATCTCGCACAGCAACGTTGGCACTCAAAGAGTTAATAGACCTTCACTGACTGGTGGCGGTAAGGGAATCATAAGCTGCATATAGTACTTAGGATCCTGGTTATGTAAGGCCAGGCTTGGATATCAGTAATCACATCTTGGAATAGATCCGCCATGTAGGCAGCCAGTGAAGGGAGTGGGGCACAGGTGTTATGAGGCTGCTGTGTGACACTTCTCTAACGGAATTTCTGTATCATACTGGGATACGGTTATATTGTCGACCCGACTAAGGTCGACGGTTATTAGGTTGACACCGATGGGTCGACAGGCAACAAGGTCGACATGGATGAAGGTCGACAGGTGTCTAGGTAAAAAAAAAACGTGGAAAAAGCCATGTTGACCTAATCCATGTCGACCTTGTCGCCTGTCGACCTAGTTGCCTGTCGACCTAATTCGGGTTGACAATACGATCCAGACCCATCATGCTGTAAGTATAACAAAGCAGTTTGGGAATGGTTCAGAGAATATTTCATTGTTTATACCTTACAGTTCTGTATCTTACAAGCAACACTCCACAAAATATCATAGTCTACAGAATGCAAACTAATGCCCCTTTCTCACTGCAGGTCTTTAAAGGTGTATTGCCGTTTTTTTCCCCTTTCTCAACGTTTAAGGCTGCAGTGGGAAAGCGCCAGAGTTGATTTACCGGTTAAAGTTAACCGGTATCTCAACCCGTTCCAAAGCAGAGTCCTACACGTTTCAGAGACGGTTTTTATGCAGTGAGAATGGCTCTGAAACGGTATGTACGATCCTACACTAGTCTTCCCTCTCCCCTGGTACCTGTCCTGCCCCCCCCCCCCCCCGTACCTGCCAGCTGGTACCTTCGCCCCCCCCCCCCCTGCCCTGGTACCCCCCCCCCCCCTGGTACCTTGCATCCGGGCAGCATGGTAGGCAGCGGGCATTCCAGGGCTCCTAGTCAGCAGGTCCCAGACTGATGCATGAAAGCATCATGCAGGAGGAGGCTGCAGCTGGTGCACAGACAGCAGGGGCACTGGGTATCCGGGCAGGTCCGTGCTCAGGAGGAGGAAGCGGAGGAAGGTCCATTAGGAGATTGTCATTTTATCGGCGGGGGTCCCTCCTCCTAAGCACGGACCGCGCTGCCCGGATCCCCATTGCACCGATGTCTGTGCACCAGCCTCCTCCTGCATGATGCTTTCAGCAATCAGTCTTGGATCTGCCGACTAGGAGCCCTTGAATGCCTGCTGCCTGCCATGCTGCCTGGATGCAAGGTACCAGCTGCAAGGTACGGGGGGGGATGTACCAGGACAGGGGGGGGAAGCGAGGGTACCAGCTGGCAGGTACGGGGGGAGGGGGGCAGGACAGGTACCAGGGGACACAAGGGGAATAAACGGTTTACTGCGATGTGAATGGTACTTAAACGGTATTTAAAACGGTAATCTACTGCAATGTGAAAGCTAATACCGTTTTAAATACCGTTTAAAAATACCGGTTCTTTAAACGGCTTGGCAGTGGGAAAACGGCATTATGCTAAGTGCTGCTGAGCAAGATTGACAGTACAAGGCAACAAATCTAAAACTAGAACAAACGCGTCCAAGGACAAATAGTCTAATCCTTTCTCTGCTGTCCTTGGAGGTTGTATGTAACCAGCTGTTAGCCAAAGGTACATATACACACAGGCTGCTATTGTTTTGTTACCTCCTAGTACTGACATGGGAGCACAGCCTGTGAAGCTTTGTTTTCCTTTAGCAGCTGATTACATGATCACAAGCCTGACCAAAAGGCCCAGATCAACCTCCATGTACAGCGTGGGGTGGATTATTAACCCAGCTCAGAGGCTCGGGTACTGTGACCCTGTATAGACAGTCAGACTTACTTTATTTGTTCTCCTTTTTGTTTTTCTCCAGTGAAATAAGTTCTCCGTTCCTGGAACTGCTTCTACAAGTGATCCGGTATTTATTAACGCTGCATGGAGATGTGTGCCCTGAGCGCTGTGCAGTACACCTCATGTATGTTGGGAGATGGTGCAGGGTATTGACATAGCATAAAGGTAACCATCCAAAGTTTAATAATAGACAATTGTATATTTAACTTTATGCAGATTAATGATCTCACCCCTGAGGTGCTGTTTTTCCAACTTGTTTTCTGGTTTAACTCTTTATTCTCTTTTCTAAGGAGGTCGGACACCAATGAACCCTTTCCAGATCTTTGTGGGAGGTGTCCAGTACTATAGTCCAGATTCAAATGTTATTGAGCCACTAGAGGGCGCCCAACAGAGCTATTTAAATGTTAACTCAAGGCCTGTTCGCTAGCCTGTGTATACTCGCAGCCTAGCGAACAGGTAAGCACCGCCACGCCGACCGCATCCCCTCGGTAGTATGCAAGGGGATGTGTACGTGAAAGCATCCCAGCATTCCACCCAGCGTTTCATAGGGGCACCCATAAAGCGCTTCGCGTTACCCTTCTTCTCCGCCTTCCTGTGCGTATTCCGGCCAGTGTAATACTCGTCAAAGGCGTTCACACAGGGGGTCTGCACATGGGCATATACGCACATGCACAGGACACCCCCCCCCCCACCATTGAAACCAGGGCTGAATTCGGACCCATACGAACAGGTCTGAATCAGCCCTTTAGTTCCGGCGTGTATGGCTGCCGGCACAATCATTTCAGCTCATATCCCCCGGGGGAGGCGATCTGAAGTGCGCAAAAAGTCAACTGTTTAAGCGCGCAAACGTGACTTTCCATGTCGCACCCATTAGTTTGCTTGGGTTTAGCCGCTATGCGCACCTGAACCCGACCTTAGTGGGCCGCTATGCGCACCTGAACCCGACCTTAGTGGGCCGCTATGCGCACCTGAACCCGACCTTAGTGGGCCGCTATGCGCACCTGAACCCGACCTTAGTGGGCCGCTATGCGCACCTGAGCCTGACCTTAGTGGGCCGCTATGCGCACCTGAACCCGACCTTAGGGGGCCGCTATGCGCACCTGAACCCGACCTTAGTGGGGGCCGCTATGCGCACCTGAACCCAACCTTAGTGGGGGCCGCTATGCGCACCTGAACCCGACCTTAGTGTGCTGCTATGCGCACCTGAACCCGACCTTAGTGTGCTGCTATGCGCACCTGAACCCGACCTTAGTGGGGGCCGCTATGCGCACCTGAGCCTGACCTTAGTGGGCCGCTATGCGCACCTGAACCCGACCTTAGTGGGGGCCGCTATGCGCACCTGAGCCTGACCTTAGTGGGCCGCTATGCGCACCTGAACCCGACCTTGGTGGGGGCCGCTATGCGCACCTGAGCCCGACCTTGGTGGGGGCCGCTATGCGCACCTGAGCCCGACCTCGGTGGGGGCCGCTATGCGCACCTGAGCCCGACCTCAGTGGGGGCCGCTATGCGCACCTGAGCCCGACCTCAGTGGGGGCCGCTATGCGCACCTGAGCCCGACCTCAGTGGGGGCCGCTATGCGCACCTGAGCCCGACCTCAGTGGGGGCCGCTATGCGCACCTGAGCCCGACCTCAGTGGGGGCCGCTATGCGCACCTGAGCCCGACCTCAGTGGGGGCCGCTATGCGCACCTGAGCCCGACCTCAGTGGGGGCCGCTATGCGCACCTGAGCCCGACCTCAGTGGGGGCCGCTATGCGCACCTGAGCCCGACCTCAGTGGGGGCCGCTATGCTCAATAAAATCAGCCATTTCAATGTCACTATAGATGGGAGATCAGGCGCAAGTAAACATTTGAATCCAGCCCTATGTATTTATGATGTGACTTATACAATGCTATCCCTGTTTGCATTACATGAATCTTTTTTTCCTTATATACCATAAATACTGACATTTAAAGCCGATTTTCTTCCCGTTATTAGAGCATATGCTGGCAATCTGTGTGTGATGTGGAATGTTGCTGGTATTTGCTAGCTATAATGCTATGCTAGCTGCTAATGTGCATCAATCACCACAGTACATTCCTATACGGGGCAGATGTAGTAAGCCTGATAAAATGGAAGATAACGCACTAGCCAATCAAACTTCCATCATTTTTCAGAAACCGCTGATTGGCTGGTGCATTTTCACCTTTCACTTTACCAGGCTTAGTACATCTGCCCCATTGTTCTGTGTTTGCATCTGATAACCTTTGTGCCTTTTTTTAAGCTGTAGAAGTTATTTGGTTTATCCTGTTCTAAAGGCCCCCATACACTAGGGCGACTTGTCGTAAGGACAAGTCAGCCCCGATTTTCCCTGAGCTTCCCCAGCTGCTCCCCGGGGGAGCTTGATAAGATTTGGCACTTGATGTGCCATTTTTTTACATGTGATAAATCGGATGCGATTTATGTAAACCCGGGGAGTAGCAGGGGGGGGGGAGAGGAAAGGGTCCGTGGCAGGGGGCGCCGCGGGGACCGGAGAGTCAGCGGCGGTAGGCGGGAGCATAGTAAAATAAATCCTATTCAAAATCTGGGCAGCCGCTGATTGGCTGAGCTCTCAGCCAATCAGCGGCCGGCCAGATTTTGAATAGGATTATTTCTATTCTCCCGCTCACCGCAGGGTCTGGTGTAGCCGCGAGCGGTGGGAGTAAATCCTATTTCTAACGTTGGGCTGCTGGTGGGGTGCGGCGCGCTGCTTAGAAGGGCAGAGGCAGCGTGCATGGGACGCTGCGGGGGACAGTGATAGTAACGGAGAGCCGGGCAGAGGGAGGCGGCGGGAGCTGTCACTGTCAGTGCTGAGGAAAAAAAAAGCCCATACAATGAATGGGCAGCCTGTGATTGGCTGAGCGCTCTCATTCATTGTATGGGCTTTTTTTTTTTCAGCGCTGACAGCTCCCGGCGGCTCCCCCTGTCTGGCTCTCCATTAGTCCCGCCTCTGTCCCCCGCAGTGTCCGCACTCCGCTGCCTCTTCCCTAATAGCAACGTCTGCCCCGCAGCGTCCCAGCCACCCTGCTCCCTCCACCTACCGGGAGCACAGCCTCCTACTCCAGCGTCCCCTGCCCGGCTGCACATACGATTTAGCAAATCTTATGTGCAGCCGGTCCGACCTCCCGACTCCGATCCGATGCGCACGGGACCACGCATCGGGTCGGACCGGGTGTCTGGGCATGCGATTTGGCCCGATTTCACTGCCCGATCCATCTGAATTGGGTGAAATCGGGACCAAATCGCATAGTGTATGGGGGCCTTAAGTCGCTGCAGACATTGGGCCAGACGTATCAAGCTTCAGAGAGTGATAAACAGCAAGCCAATCAGCTGCTACCTGCCATGTTACAGACTGGGTTTGAAAAATAACAGGTAGGAGCTGATTGGCTGGTTGTTTATCATTCTCCATTTTATCACTTTTGAAGCTTGATACATCTTGCCCATTATATGGTGACATGACAAAAACCTCCTATTGGCACAGATATGAGTGATATCCTATTGGCACAGATATGAGTGATATCTGAATATCGGGGGTGGGTTGTGTGGGTATTGTGGAGTTCTAAGCTCCTACAATAACCACCAGTCCCGGCGCTATTTAGAAAAACAATACAAGAGTAATGGGTTAATTTAGAATAGTTAATCCACAGCTGCTGCAGGTGTTTAATGAGTCTGCTGGGGGCTCATTAAAAAACAGAAGGAAGGTTGGAAAAAACACTTTGCGCTGCTCAGTGGATAATAATATATGTGTGAATTTCTGCCAAGCAAAAAGAGTACTGGACACACTTAAACAGTTTTAAACTTTATATAAAATTAAATAATTAGACATACATACAAGACATAGTATACAATAAAAAAAAAAATGTATATTGAAAAATGATTTAGCAAGCAAGGTGGCGTTGATAGATTATAATAATAAAAAAAAGACTGATGGTACTCTGGCTTATTCCGGATTTAATAAAAAGAAGTTAGTCAGGGGTTAAACAGGGGTTAATTCCTGAGGCTGGTTAGATGGTTTTAAGACAAACAGATGGTAATTGTAGCAGTTAGTGGAAACACATACAAAGCTGGTTAGCGAGTAAATCAGATCTGCCTTGGCTGACTTCCGGAAATCCCTGACACAGCTGTGACGCCGCGCTCCTGCATTCGGAGTTACCCGTACTACACGCTGCGGCACCACGCTCCCATACTCGGAGCTATCCAGATTACACGCTGTGCTACTACGCTCCTACACTTGGAGATACCCGTATTATACGGCATTTCCTTCAAGCGCACAGTCTGTGCATCCCGCTGGCTACCCCGCTATACCGGAGGACATCACCACCTACCACCTCGGGTTGAGCCATAGAAACATTAGGCTCCCCGTGCATCTTGCCGGTTACCCCGCTATACCGGAGGACATTACCATCTACCACCCTCGGGTTGAGCCATAGAAACATCAGTCTCCCCGTGCAGCTTGCTGGTTACCCCGCTATACCGGAGGACATCACCACCCACCACCCCCGGGTTGAGCCGCAGAAACATCTGGCTCCCCGCCTACCCCCTAAAAACATCACAAGGAGGAGAGGGTGAGATACGCTATTGCCTGTATAAATTAAGGATACACACATATGCTTGGACCTCATGCGTTTACCATCTACTCGCTAACCAGCTTTGTATGTGTTTCCACTAACTGCTACAATTACCATCTGTTTGTCTTAAAACCATCTAACCAGCCTCAGGAATTAACCCCTGACTAACTTCTTTTTATTGAATCCGGAATAAGCCAGAGTACCATCAGTCTTTTTTTTATTATTATAATCTATCAACGCCACCTTGCTTGCTAAATCATTTTTCAATATAATTTTTTTTTTTTATTGTATACTATGTCTTGTATGTATGTCTAATTATTTAATTTTATATAAAGTTTAAAACTGTTTAAGTGTGTCCAGTACTCTTTTTGCTTGGCAGAAATTCACACATATATTATTATCCACTGAGCAGCGCAAAGTGTTTTTTCCAACCTTCCTTCTGATATCTGAATATCGTCTACTTTTATTCCAGCCAGGAAATATCTCAATTGTCTAATAGATATTACAACCGATGACTGTCCTATTACAAACAAGTTATAGGTACACTGAGCCAGATTCAAATGTTTAATCGCGCCTGATCTCCTGTCTAAATTGGGAATATTGAAATAGGCGGATTTTATTGTGCATATCGTGCCCATTAACCCTTTTAGTGAATTCGATAAAATAGATGTGAGAATTGCCAAGCAAACCATTTGATTCATCATAATGACCTGTAATGTTTACGTTATATAGGAAATATAATCTTTTTTTCACACAACCTTTTTTTTAATTTGAATTTATATAACAAATGTCAGTGAAGCTGGAATCAGCGGACATTTTGAACATCTCTCTGAGATTTTGGCACTCAAAGGGTTAAGGTCAGGTTTAGTCACGCAAAGCGGCTAAACCCGACCAAATTAATGGGCACGGTAGGAAAATTCCCATTTGCGCAGACTGCGCTGGAAGCCATACGCGCCAGAGCAGAGCTACAGTTAACTAGCTCCATAAGGCAGCCTCTAGTGGGTCCACTGAATTTCTCAAGTCCTGAACAAATGTTTTTTAGCCTAATGGCCCATACACACACGGTTACAGCTCAATCTCTAAGCGATCTGTCTAGATCGCTTAGTGATGGAGCACAGATCTGTGTGAATGAGCGACGGCAATGCACGGTCCCACGCGGCACTGCCGCCTGACTAGATTTACACTGCATGCAGTATAAACATGCCTGTGTTCTCTCTCATGGGCCGTGACCGTTCGCTCGGCACACATCACTGGTGCAGCGCTGAGTGATCTGTGCTTAACTAGAGCGCACTGCTTTAGTCGTTCCGTGTGTACACCTTCACATTTTGAGGCTAAGTTTATATCTCTCTCTGGGGACAATTCAATATAAAATGTAATGGAAATTGTATTTTGTCTGCTGTTTCTACCCTAAAAGTAATCGTAGTCTAGATTAGGGAGGGGAGGCGCCACTGACTTGAACTATTGTTTTGTATGCTCAAGATGGCTTCATCCTTTGCAATACGGTGTCTTTGCTGCAGATATAAAGTGGTTTGAGTCCTCTTAACGAAAGCACAATATACATATTATTATTAATAATAATAATAATGTGTGTTCTATACTGAAATATATGTTGCTTTTATTGAGTTACACTATAATCCATCATACATATTATTTCTAGAAGGTGGTTTTTGGTGACGATCCCTTTTTCTCCCTTCATTCTCGATAAATGAGGTACCAATTTAAAGATTCTCAGCTACAAGTTCTCCGCTTCTGAGGAATTGTTAATTATATAGAATTGCACATTGTATTGTTTGTTTACAAATTGAAGTTCCAAATGTACTTTTGGCCGTAGCGTTCTTTCCCTGGATGCGCCAATGCGGCACGGCTAAGATTAGTTTTGCTCAGCTACTGGAAATGGCTACAAATGAACCGGTTCATCTCGCTACAAACCACCAACCTCCCTATAAAATGAATTGTATTTTATTTGCATGCGAAATTTTCGCAGGGGCCACCTAGTCCTGTCTCATTTATACACCATATGCCAGAGATCCAACCATAGCTACTATTATTATACTATTGTTCTACAGTTTAGGTCCCTTGTACAATGAGCTGTGACTGTATTGTCTACCAACCAGTAATAAGAATACATTAAACATAAAGTTGCTGACTGAATGTTCTAGAACTGTCTGCCCCATGCGTAATACTTTGTTCTGTTTCAGGGCCTGACGGGCTGACCAGAAGCAGAATGGTTTGTGAGTTTTTCCTCCTCTCCTCCATATGGTTCGTGGTCGTCATATTTTGGATGGAGACGATCAGTATGTGGCTGTTTCTTTGCCATTTATTTCAGGATAGAGCCATGTATCAGTGGGGGGACAGGTGAGCGTGGGGCTGATTACAGGGTCTGTACAGAGGGGGCCTCAGCCCAGTACTCCCCGAGTATAACAGTCCTCTTCTGTCTCTTCCACAGGATTTATGTCACCCACCCTGACCAGATCATGTACATAATTATTAGGTGAGTGAGCGCAGCCTGGGCACAGTATGTTACACCTAATCATTTTATATTATTACAGATTTATATTTAGAGCCTTCTCACAAACAGTCCTGTGATGGGTAAACGCTGGGTGAGGGAGACACTTGGGTTATGTATTACACCTAATCCAGACCTGACGCTCAAAGCAGTATGTTTCCATATACCCCTTCTTCAGTTAGCTGTAGAGAAAACATTTGGGAGCACAGCCCATCTCAAGGACTGTAAATATTATTGTCCTAGACACCTTCTTCAGGGATTGGAGGAGAGTCCCATCCTCACTTATCCCCCCCCCCCCCCCCCCCCCCCACACACACACACACACACACACACCCCACCACCAGCAGAGGGCTGAGTTTGGTGTTATTTAGTACAACTTTGATCAAATACAGCATCTTTCAGAGCAAAGCTATTACAAACTTACTGTCCTGGCTCTATAAAAAGTTGGCACCAATCCTTTTGAAATCGAATCTGTATTTATTTGGGATGCGGTCATCTATTAGAATGAACTTAGGTCTACAGTCATTAGGTCGAGCCCACTAGGTCGACTGGCAGGAAGGTCGACCTGACTTAAGGTCGACATGGGCCAAGGTCGACATGACTTAAGGTCGAATTTGCATAAAGGTCGACATGAGGAAGGTCGACTGGTCATAAGGTCGATGTGGGTTTTTCACTGTTTTTTGAGCCGACATGTGCCGACAGGCGGTATTTCATGCCCTACCATCCACTAGGGCGTGGTGGGAGAATAAAATAGTGTGCCAAGCGCAGCGAGGCACCGTGCCCGAAGCATCGCGAGCGAAGCGAGGGTCCGATTCTCATTGCCAACTGTGTCCATGTCGACTGTGTCGACATTCGGATAAAAAAACAGTGAAAAACCCATGTCGACATTATGACCAGTCGACCTTCCTCATGTCGACCTTTATGCAAATTCGACCTTAAGTCATGTCGACCTTGGCCCATGTCGACCTTAAGTCAGGTCGACCTTCCTGCCAGTCGACCTAGTGGGGTCGACCTAATGACTGTAGACCTAAATGCAGTCTGACGAATGATCCCATTCCATTTATTTGTAGTCGGGCGCCCTCTGGTGTTTAAATGAGTATTGCCAAACTTGTATTGCTGAAGAATGAGAACTTTGTTCCATGATATATGCTATATATTATTATTATTATTTATTAATATGGCGCCATAAGGGATCCGCAGCACCCAATTACATAAATGAATAAGCAAAACAATGACTTACAGCTGAATACCATAGAGGACAAATAGAGGGTATTTATATAAATTGCGGCATCAACAGAGGACACTGGAATAAGTATCAACGAGGCAGAAAACTGCAGTATTTGGTGCCATCAAACATTGTTTAACCCTTTGAGTGCCAGCGTTGCTGTGAGAGATTTGTAAAATATCTGCTAAAAATGCCAGGGCCGTAGTCGAGGAATATGAATCACTTTAGTTATTGCCGGCAAATCATCTGAAGTTAATTAACTGAAGCTTAGGGTACTTGTGTAATAGCAGGTGCCCGGCTACGCTATGTTTTCAGTGTAGCCCAGCGGTTGCCTAGCGTAGTGACTCCATGGCAGCCCAGCTCTGTCCCCGGCATCCATGGCAAGCCTAGTGAGCACCTCTCACACAGTGGGGCAGATGTATTAAGCTTTAACAAGAGATAAATGCAAGTGTGATAAGGAGAGATAAACGTCCAGCCAATCACCTGCTAACTGCCATGTTACAGGCTGTGTTTGAAAAAAGTTAGTAAGGAGCTGATTGGCTGAATGTTTATCTCTCCTTATCACCCTTGAATTTATCTCTTGTTAAGGCTTAATACATCGAGTGCCGGTAACAGCCAGGTCCCCTGCGCTGGCGGACACAGGCAGAGAGACGCTCCTGCATCTCAGTAATTATTGCGGCAGGGTATGGCAACCCTGCCCGTGTCCGCTTCAGAGAGAGCCTCCTTTTCAAACCCCCACTATCCACGCCAGCCCGAAGCACGGTGAGTGAACTCGTTATGCGTCCCCCCCCCCGACCTGTTTATACCCCCACTATCCACGTCGGCGTGGAGTTGATTTTATAAAGTGTGGTAAGCGCACGCGGATAACTGTACATGTATTCCGCGTCCCCTCGCAATGCTTCGGGCTCGCTACGCTCGCCACACTTTATAAAATCAACTCCACGCCGACGTGTATAGTGGGGGTGTGAACAGGTTGGGGGGACACGTAACGCTTCGGGCTGGCGTGGATAGTGGGGGTGTTTCAGGAACACATATCTGACAGGGGCGCTGACTACGCTGGCAGCGGTAACACTACGCTCCTTCTGACAGGGACGCTAACTAAGCTTACTACACTAGCGGGAACACTATGCTACTTCTGACTGACTACGCTGATTCTGACAGGGCCGCTTTGCTAACTACGTAACGGGCCCCGTGCTATTACACAAGTACCAAGTTTAGTTAAATATTGCGCCTTAAATATTGCATCTGGGGGAAAAAAACAGTTTCTGTGAGCGAGACAGGCATTTTAGCAGGTATTTTGCACGTCTCTCACAGCAACATTGGCACCAGTGTTCCCTCTAAGCTGTGCGCATGTGCGCGCGCACACAATTCGCCGAGCGCACGCACAGACATTACAACAGAGCGCACAAAGCAGCAGCTGTCCCCTTTTTTGCAGTTGTCGACTAAATGAATGTGTGTTTCACACATAAACTACATTGTGTGCTGTGTTATTTATTATTTATTAACAGTTTCTTATATAGCGCACACAGATTCCGCAGCGCTTTACAGAGCATAGTTATAATCAAAAACACATAACAAATTACAGTACAAGACAGTTTAGGACAAGTACATGGTTAATATAGATAGTTGCATCAGGGGACAGGACACTGAAGCAATCATCAGGGTGGCAGAGGTTTATATATTCTAAGAAAGGCACATGAGGAGAGAGGGCCCTGCTCGTGAGAGCTTACATTCTAAAAGGGGAGGGATAGACAGACAGGGGTGACACAGAAGGTAAAGAAGTGAGCATAAACAGTAGGTAAGGATAAGCGATGGTCAGGTTTTATGCAGGAGGGTGGGAAGATGACAGCTTAGTCTTTGATATTTTAAGTCTAAAAAAGCGCTGGGTCATCCAAGAGTAGACAGCAGAGAGACAGTTAGAGATAGGAGTGAGGATAGAGGGAGAGAGATCATGAGAGGAGAGGTAGATTTCACTGTTATCAGCATAGATGTGATAGTAGAAGTTGAGTGAGCACATAAGCTCACCCAGAGAGGATGTATAGAGAAAGAGGACACCTACTATCAATGGAAGAGCAGGAGAGGTGAGGTCATTAGAGGTACAGCTGGTCATTTTCCAAACAGACAGTGCAAGTACAAGCTTTAACAGTGATAGTAAAAGTTGTTTGCAAATGTAAAATGCTGATGTTATGGTTGAATTGCCAGATCAAGCAGGCCGGAGTAGTGTGAATGTATTTAACTCACTCAAAGTAGACTTTGGTTTTCTCCGTTGTTGTTTTGTCCTTCAGTTTCACTTCGGTTTAACGCTGGTATAACGCTGTAGTTATGAATCAGTTTTCCCACTTTAATAACGTCCCACTTCAATCTAGGCCCACAGATAAAATCGGCCCACAGCCTATCCGGCCACAGCCGTATGCAATGACTACTTAAGTACTCTAACAATGCATGAGTTCCCAATTCCCAATAATTGGAATCCACTCGTTTAGTCCCCACCCCCTACAACACATAGCAATAAAAGTGGCTTAGAAAAACAAAACTAGCATTCCAGGATTCTATATATCACCTAGAATAAAAATAAATTCCTCCCTACACACATGCTAGGTACTGTTGTAAAGTACACAGAGGAGATGTTCAGTGTATTACCTAGAAGTACAAATCAATCCCACACAATAGATGTAATGCTCTGCAGTACAGAGGAGATGTTCAGTGTATTACCTAGAAGTACAAATCAATCCCACACAATAGATGTAATGCTCTGCAGTACAGAGGAGATGTTCAGTGTATTACCTAGAAGTACAAATCAATCCCACACAATAGATGTAATGCTCTGCAGTACAGAGGAGATGTTCAGTGTATTACCTAGAAGTACAAATCAATCCCACACAATAGATGTAATGCTCTGCAGTACAGAGGAGATGTTCAGTGTATTACCTAGAAGTACAAATCAATCCCACACAATAGATGTAATGCTCTGCAGTACAGAGGAGATGTTCAGTGTATTACCTAGAAGTACAAATCAATCCCACACAATAGATGTAATGCTCTGCAGTACAGAGGAGATGTTCAGTGTATTACCTGTTGGAGACAAGAGATGATGAGTCAGATGAATCTGGTATAACGCTGTAGTTATGAATCAGTTTTCCCACTTTAATAACGTCCCACTTCAATCTAGGCCCACAGATAAAATCGGCCCACAGCCTATCCGGCCACAGCCTTTGAATGTT